>NC_090448.1:40256539-40565246 GCF_031143425.1 Pleurodeles waltl
AGACATCTTCTGCTTCTGACCTCTGGAACCGCTGCTGGGCAGCACAGGAACTGAACAAGACTGCAATGTCTGAGATGACATCTCCTTGCAACATTGTTTTGCGACTCCTTTCAGCATTCTGCAACATTACCATGGCTGTGCATCCTCTGGGATCAGCACGACTTCATCTGCACCAAGAAGCAAGAAGGAAACTCCCTTGGAGTGAAGGGGTCACTCCCCTGTATCCGTAGGCACCTAAGGCAAAGACGTCTGACTGGTAGGATCTTCTGTCCTTCAGATCCTTGAAGATTCTCCAACACCCTTGCCCCCAACGCTCTACTTCTGCAAGGACAGTCTCCTCTCTGCTACTCCAGCAATATGGGACTCCTCTTCGGTGTGCTGACTGGGCCTTGCTGCCACTTACTGTGCCTGATGCCCGCGGGTCACCTGTGGGGGCTCTGACTACTTCGCCTGGCTCTCCTGTTGTCTGAAGGTCAGCACAACTCCCCTCCAAGGGCCGAGTCCCAAGGACTTTGCTTGTCTTCCACAGCTCTGCAAAATGTCTAACAACGCCTCTTGCATTTGCTTGTGGTTGTTTGGTGGTCCTTCTGACCACTGACCCATCTGCAATCCTACTACTATTGAGGGACAGCCCATAGGTGACTTCAGAGACTCCTCAGCAGCTTATGGACCCTACAGCTGGACTCCATCCACTACCCTCGACCCAGATCTTTAGCTACAGAAGGGTGGGCATTGGCTCCGCCCCATCTGAACACTCCTGCATGG
Source organism: Pleurodeles waltl (assembly GCF_031143425.1). Lineage (NCBI taxonomy): Eukaryota > Metazoa > Chordata > Amphibia > Caudata > Salamandridae > Pleurodeles > Pleurodeles waltl. The sequence goes on from NC_090448.1 coordinate 40,257,305, forward strand.
ACTGGACTCTGTCCCCTTCTTTTGTAGGTCCTCTTCACCCAGAATCTGCCCTTGGGTTCCACTGGTCTGGTCCTGCTTCTGCCTTCTCCAACCGCAACATCCTCATGTTAGCATATGGAAAAACCGGGTAACTTAGCTTGCTGCACCTGACCACTGGGAATCTTCTAGGTTCTTACCATCCTCTGAAGAGCCTGGTTTCAGATCTATGGCTTTTTGGGGGATGTCCAATCCAACCTTATGGACATGCCCTTTGATGGCACCCATCTCTTTGGATAGAAAGCATACTTGGCGCACAAGCGCCTCAAGAATTATTTTGCTATGGCCAGGTTCTTCGGCCTCACGGCTGCCCCTCAACCCCCTCAGTTTGCTTTTTGCCCCTTTCGTGGCTACTGAAGGGGCGCCCCACCATGTCCGTTCCTGTCCAGCCACTGTGCCGCCATGCTTCCCAGCCTCTGCATTGCCAGGGACGTGGCATCCACCATCTTCGTGGATCAAGGAGCCAGCAGTCCAGTCAGTTCACCACCCCCCTCTACAGTTGTCTCCAAACCTTCCTAGTCTGACTCTCCCCACCAGGGACCAGTCTGAAGCAGGATTTGCCATCACCTGCTCCGCTGGCAGACCATCACGTTAGACAGGTGGGTTTTGCAGATAGTCCGTAGGGGCTACACCCTCTCCTTTGAGACTACCTCTCCATCCATGCCACCACTGGACGATCAGATGAAGGAGAATTAATTGGCACTTCTCCAAGAGGAAGTTACAGCTCTCTTTGCTAAGGGAGCCATAGAGAGGGTCCTATGCCAGAAGTAGGCAGTGGTTGTTATTCTTGCTACTTTCTGGTACCCAAAAAGGACAAGGGCCTCCGCCCTATCCTTGATCTTCGGACCCTCAAGCTTTCCCTCAAGAAGGAGAAGTTCAAAATTCTCTATCTGGCTCAGGTTCTATCTGCCCTGCACCCAAGAGACTAGATGATAGCGCTGGAGTTGCAAGACGCTTACTTCCACATTCCCGTCCTGCCGGCCACAGACGTTACTTGCGGTATCAGTTCATCATGCTCCCCTTTGGCCTTACCAGTGCCCCTCACGTGTTCACCAAGGTGATGATGGTGGTTGCAGCTCATCTGCACAGATCAGGGGACTCCATTTTAGGGCCCTGGTTTTGATGCACCAGCGTCCTTCATGGCTCTGTCCTTCTGGAGTGGAAAGTCGTGAAAAGAAACTGACATCAGCATGCCATCCTATAAAGGACCCGCAGTGTCATTTTCGATGCGGATGAGACCCACAATGGACGCAGAGAGGATCAGCGCCACCTAACTGCGGTCAGGGGTACTGCTCGATAAAAATCTCCAGATACAGACTGATGCCTGGGGAAATTCTAAGTAATCTGCAACTAGACATTGCCTCTACCAGATAAGGCATTACCGAAGATAAGTAACTTGTCTGTCACGTCATTCCAGACTTTGGGGTTGATTTATTTATTGGCAGATGAAGTAATTACTGCTGCCATGAGAGTATTTTATTCCTACGGTGGCAAAGTGTACTCTGCCCACCGTATTTAGAGATGTTTGCTGTATCTATGGACATTTCTACTATTTTCTGGAACTGCCATCACTGTAACTTACAACTTTAACTTACAACTTTTTTTATTTTCAAAAAAGCAAATCCCAAAGCAGGATTTTCTTTTTGAAAATAAAAAGAACAATGACCACCTCTCCATGGGTACATTCTCCCATGACGAATAATATGAGCTTTGTAAATTCAGATTCTAACCCATTCCTCTACGATCCTCATGCACAAATACTTTGCACATTGTCTCTAAGTTAAACCAAACTGCTCTGTGCCTAACTACAAGGGGGTTGAGCATGTTAACAATTTCTAACACCTGTGTTCTTATCAAAGCACCTTAAGACCTTCATTCTGAGGTTAGCTCTGTGCAGTGCCTTATTCCATCGGGTGATTAGATTGCTACACATATTTCAATGATCTGCTGAAGTTGGACTGAAAACAGGTTTATCTTAAAGTACTTTTTGAAATGCGGTGGGTTAACAACCTGTGAATAAATTATTACATATTGCATGTTTTTAGTGCCTTTGTATGTAGGTAGAGTATTGTTCATGTCTGAATATGTAAAGTATGTACATTTATGTACTTAGATATTTGGCATATGTATTGATTCATTAGGGTCGAGCGTGCAAGCGCTCTGGTCCCTGTTGTAATCTCTCTGTAGACTTTTAACCACATCCATGTCACACCCATCAGTTTGGTTGGTTTGTGGGCTTGCCTTTTAAAATTTGCTTGATTTCATTAGTGAAAGGCATGCATACGCCATGCCTTTTCTGGTGTTTAGCCCTCCTCTAGAGCTCCGGTAAACTACTGAAAACATACGAGGGCCTGTGTGTCCGAATGGCTTCTGGACTACTTTTTCTTTTAATTTCCTATGTAGCACGATCTCTCTGGGCAGTAGTCAAGTGCTATGCACAACACTGACACTGCTACATGGATATTGCACTTTTGCCAATACGTTTGACTATGAGCAAACTTCTGTTTCCTTTTGTGTGCCTCCTTTACGCTCATGGCGACCATCGGCTGGCTTATGTGAAACTGTTTTACTTTTCATTTTCAGTTTATGTGGCAAGAAAAGTCCAGTTAGGAGTTTACAATGCTAACAGCTCTAACTCAAGCAAATGCGAGACCCATTACATTGCAAATGCTTTTTTTTTATTTGCATCCTTTTCAGTGTTGTATCTCACTGGGGCTAGCCTCTGATACCAGTATGATATTACTATGTCTTGCAAAATATTAATTATATAAAGTACATTAAACCATACATAATAATAAGGGTTTTTCTCTCCTTCTCAATCTTCTTTTTCTTCTCTCGCTCTGTTTCTTTCTCTGCGCATCTTCTTCTCCCTTCTCTTCTCCTGTCTCCTTCTCCATGCTTCAACAATCTAATATCCCCACTTTCCCCTTCATGTCTCTCCTCTCACTTCTCCTATTTCTCTCTCTCTTTCACTCTCTCATTTCTCCTCTTCTTTTTTCTCTAATTGTGTTTATACTTCCATACTCTTTCACTGCTGTCCCTTTTTCATTTTCCTCAAATGCCACCTCCCACTCCTCTCTTTCTCTTCTCATCCTTTATCATACTCTTTTTTCCATCTCTACTTCCATCTTTATCACTCCCTTACACTCTCACACCCCACCTTTTTCCCTATCTCCCTTTCTTTTGCAATCTCTCTCTAACATCCTATCTCTTCTCCATCTATTTCTCCCTACTGCTTGCATGCTTGCTTTTCTCTTTTCTTCTTCCCACTGTTTCCTCTATGTTTTTTTCTGGATCACGGTCCAGGAATCCAGGTGATGGCAGTGGGAATGGATGCTGCAGACCGGGAACAACTACGCCGGATTGTGACCAATCAGAATCAGCGCTATGTCTTCTACACCCAGCAGGAAGACCTGTCAGAGCTGGAGGATGGCCTCCTAGATGCCTTATGTAGTGCAATAACAGCACAGCAGGTAAGGATGAGGCTTGTCAGTAAGAGGTGCAGATGTAGGATGATGCCAATCGACAATTCACTCAGAACCACCCCCACAAACACACATGCAAAATTACCCCCAATATTCTTCTTCCTTGCCTGCCCTCCCTATTGAAGACCCTCACAGTCTGAATAGACTTCTAACTGTGACAATATACTTGAAGGTTCTGGGGCAACCAGTCATCTCTATCTGATGAGACTTTGAGGATAAACAGTTACCTTATTTGTACTTGGCTATCTTTTGAGACAAAAGAATTGGAATAATGTGAGCTCTGTAAATTCTTATTCTTACCCATTCCTCTACGATCCTCATGTGAAGAATGTTAGATGGCACCTCAAGCAGTGGATGTAGCTCGGTGAGTCAACAGATCCCACCAATCTGAAAAGTCATTTATACTAGTGAAATCTATGTTCTTCTTTCCCCCATCTTGTATTTGTATTCAGGAGAACCCAAAGAGAATTTGCACATATGCTGCTCTGATAGCAGATTTTCAACACCCTTAATGCCGTGGGTGAAATGTCTTGTGTCTCTTTTTCACAGACTGATCAGCAAGGATGCACAGTCCAGTGTCCAAAGGTAAATTATTTGTTTTTACATATAATAACTTCAAAAGTATGTTTAATTCTTAATAAAGTAGTTTTATATATCTAAAAGCAATCTTGAGCCATCCAAAGGGTCACTCATTTATTTGTAGAACATCTACAATTTAGATTTTATTGATTACATTTTTCCTAAATTGGAGTAAGTTTAACTTGTCCGTGAGTGCCTTTCATTCTTTCAAGAATGTATTTAATTCATGAAAAAGAAATTTGAGTTCATAATCGAGCATTTTTTATGTTTTGTATAGAATGTTTAATTTCTCCATGGTATTTATCTTTAATTTCCGTTAATGCACATCCATTTCTTACTGGATGCATGCAATGTTCAACTTACATCATGTTTTACTGAGCTTTAGGTAAAAATTCCATAACATGCACCATAAGAAATATAGATGATATGAAATAAACAGCAATTGCAGTAGGGAAACCAAAAACAAAATACATTTAAAGTGCAAGTTAATAGGCATATATCAGAGCCTATCTTAAATTCTATAAATCTAAATTTAAACGCTCAGAGGTTAAATGTAAATATTTTAGATTGTTATATTCTTTCAATGTGTCTATTTAAATATTTCCACACTATGTTATGTGTTTCGAACTTTAAGCCTAATTCCTCACAGGGTACATTTAATTCTTCCAATAGCATGTTAGACATTTGTATTAGATGTTTAACCACTCCATGTGTAAAAGTTAATATTTTGATAAGCCAAGTGTGATTCCTCCAAGAGACAATTTAAGGTATCATAGAGAAAATGTAAATGTTGGATGGTATTTTTAATTTCTCTATGATTAAGTTTAGCTTTTCGGAGTGTAGGTTTCGTTGCTATATGCATAATTCAAATCTATAGAGTAATAGGGTGTATTCTTTGTAGGGTATGCTTAATTTCTACTGAGATCAATTTAATCTCTATGAATATGTGCAGTTCTTCATAGAGGTGTCTTTAATTTCAATAGATATAGTTATTTTTCTCTCCACTAATATGTGCAATTCTTCATAGGTTAATTTTTTTTTTTTTCCGAAATAGAATTAAACTCCCCTCAGTAACCTCATTTATGCTTAGGGTATATTTAATGTCTCCAATTTCTTTGAAGGTTAATTCACTCATAAGGGATACTTAATACTGCCAGCTTAAGCTGCTCTTTCAAATCAGAGTTTCTGGCTCTTCTGCGTAGTTATTTCCAGGTCACGAGAATATTGTATTGTTGTTTGCACTAATATATCATTTGCAACAGTGCTACAAGAAACAGGTCCTGTCTTTGGGGCATTGAAATGACATAACGCTATTACATACCTCACTCAATCTTTGTTGGGAAAAATGGTAATGAGGCCATTGGATGACATTCATTCTTGAGGTTTCCATTTCAGGGTGAAAAAGGAGACCAAGGTGCGCCTGTAAGTATTATTTCCTTCCATGATACTTTATAATATAGTCAATTCTATTTGTATTTACTGTACTCCTTTGGACTGTACAGTACACTGGTTTTCATATGAGTACTGTGAAACATGAAACTTTCAATGTGTATATCTAATGTACATCCTATAAAGGTGGGAGTTCCTTTTAACCCAATACTGAACTTTAAAGAACGAGGAGGGGCTCAAATAGTTATTGTGGAGAAAAGAGACTAGATTCAGAAGAAGGATACTGAGGCTTGTACAAATGAGTGAGTGTGAATGTTTGGTGATTGACTCACTGCCAGTGTTTAGGTAAAATGAAGGAGTGGGTGAATTTACTATGAGTGTGTTAGAGGGGGGTCACTTAGTGGCTGGATGGGCAGCGAGTAATGCATATCCTCCATTTGCTTGAGCAGAGTTGTCAGATGCAAAGGAATTAGTTGAAAGACACGTCTAACAATCTAGAAAACCCATTGGCTAGGGCTAGTGTTGAGTGATGCTGGAAGAGCGCTCCAGAAGTATGGTTCCGGAAGGGCTATTGCCACAGCCTCCTGGTGTGTGAGTTTTACCGTTAGAGATTAAGCAGATGTTTTCTGCGACTAGAGTGTGCTCTGGTGTGAGGTGGAGTGAGGGTTCTTGATGAAGAACTAAAGGTCTGGGTCATATTGGATAACTTAGTACAGACAGCCCGTCTCTTCCCTTTACAGTCATGGGGATGGCTGCACTGCTTAATGAGATCAACAGGCCAACTCATTGAATATTGATATCGATATTGGTTTATAGAGCGTGCAACGACCCGAAGGAGTCTTGGCGCTTAAGGGCTTGCAGCAAACTGAATGGAATCTGTAAAATTACAGTGGAATCTGTAGTGTTAGAGTGGATACAGGAACAACCATGATTTCAACTGTTTACGAATATTCAAAGATCTAGGCCCTATTTAGATTTCGGCAGATGGGCTGCTCCATCACAATGGTGATGGATATCTCATCCGCAAAATATAAATCCCATGGGAAATAATGGAATTTATATTTCAGAAGATGGTATATACCTCATTGTTGTGACAGAGTAACCCTGTTATGTCCTCGCTGAGTGGGAAGTCCAGACTGATAATTGCCTACCTTACCTCTGTTCTCTGACTCCTGAATGTTAAACAGCGTATGTCCATGGTTTTCCATTCACCACAATTTTGTTGTGTTTATGTCTCAAAGACCAGCATGGGTGACAAGTGGAGGTGTAGTCAGAATATGCTCATACACTGCACTATACTAAAACTCGTATATGTGAAGTCCTCATTAGAGTTGCATACTTGTTTCGTTATCATATTTTTGTGCCTTCACTGTGAGCACATGCACAAACCCAGCTGATCACTTCAGTCCTCTTCACTCCAGAGACCATTTGTAAATTTGACGCAATAGTTGTATGTCACAATATTGAGATCAAAAATATCAACCCGCACTCTTTCCAGCTCCACATTATCGACCACCACTGTATCATCAGGGTAAGCATATATAGGGAAGTGTAGATTTACCATTTTAACTTCATATTTACTGGCCTTGATATTTGTTGTTATTTGACATAAGGCTGATATGAAAAATGTGATATTGTCCGTTCCCACTGATTAGAAATGCAGTAAAGTAAAGCCACCCGATAATAGAATCAATCGATCATGTTCTTGTAGAGTGCGGCTAGTCACCTGTGAGGGTCTCAAGGCGCTAAGGGGGGGGCAGTTCAGTCAAAGAGCCAGAATCAAGTACTCAACTATCCATTGAACGTGGAAATTACTTCATGCACAAGCCGATCTATTTAGGGGCTGGTGTTCAGCTGATTGTTCTGAACACATCAATGTAACTCTGTTTTATCCCTTACAGGGACAACCTGGGCGCACAGGGTTTGCCGGAAGCAAAGGCGAGCCTGTAAGTTTTTCTCTATAATATTCTTGTTTCTTTGCTTTCTAGTTCTAAGCAGTACTTTGTTGGTGTGAGGGTGCAGATGAGGAGAAAGTTTGATGCATGACAAAGGGGAAGACTGTGGTTCTTAGACTTCAGAGTTCAGGGTATATCAATGCCATATGTTCAGCCCCACAAATTTAACATTTGCAGTGAGGTTTTGCATCCATATTTGGGGGAAGCATAAGTCAGACCCTTTTCTGCAGTTGGGGCATTTAATCAGCTATTTCTTAGATCTTAGCAGAGCTACTCCACTTTAGTCAGTGGACGCATGATCCTTGCCAGGTTTTCAGGATATCCACTGGGATACTTGTACCTACTAGTTAATGGTTTTCTGAAAATGTGGAAAGGCCGTCTCAAGGTATTTGGGCACCCGAGGCAAGGGATATTTTTTCTTACACATCATTAAGAAAAAGACCAAGTGAAATTTGAATTAAGCAGGTGTAATTCTGGGAATTTCCAGGTACTAAATTCCAGTACCACGTAACATAATTATATAAAATTATATCGCAAGAAGAATTAGAACAACCAGAATATGAGCAGCCGTTGTTTGTGGAAATTGTGCTTTTTACTGTATTGTGACATGCAGAGACATTTTGTGCTAAACTATAGTGCCAAGTGTAAAATTTGCATTTCATGTAATTATGAGTATTTATGCATACTTTTGCATGAATCTTCTGAAATTTCATGTCATTGCGGGATAGCAAATTATGTGACTTTCACACTCCCTAATTATAACCTGATACTGAACACCACAGGGCTATTTATTGGTGTATCTGTGGAACACAAGAGCAGAGGAAGGTGTACACAACTTCCTCCATGTGGGACGGGGTTTGTAATTATAAGAGAGAATATAGTTTGCACAGCACATCTTCTCTTCACATGTATGAGAGGTTAAGATGCTGGTCCATGTGTCACTGGCCACCACCTGCAAGACAAGGCCTCTTAGGGGAAGGTGAGCAACCAAGATGAGTGCATGACTTGCAATCCTATGCCCTCAGACTCAGCATCACAAATAGTGGCTACATAGGGGCTACTCCGAAGATAAGGAGAGGAAGTACACAAAGAGAATAAAATAATGCATGTGTAGTGTAACAAGATCTTGTGGTCTATACATTTTCCATCAATTTTGCAAATCTTTCTATAATACTTTACAATATTTGTACTCCTTTTCAAGAAAGGTTTTGTTCATTTATCTTTTTTTAGGGTCGCAATGGTTTACCAGGGCCTGTGGGGCCGGCCGGGCCACGTGGACCACCAGGAGAAACCGCAGTGATCCCAGGGCAGAAGGGTGACAGAGTGAGTACCTGTTGACATAGGAGTAATAAGGACTAGTAGCTGTATTCATGTTTTACTTCTCTTTGTCCCGAAAAGCATGAGCAGATGTATGGAGTAGTTGGGATATTTCTAGACTGACTGGTGCCTTTGAGAGTGAAGATGGGAGAAGGCAGTCAGATGCATGACAGCCAGGCCTATAGAACATCACACAGGAAGTCCCACCTAAAAGGAGATGGTGGCACGCTTGAAGAAGAATAGAGCGCTCCCAATGATGGATTTCTCTTTCGCATGGTCTGCCGGGAGTCAAGAGAAGAGGTGCAGAAGAGCAATAGAGAACTGAATACCAGTTCTAGGAACCAGAAATAACTAGCAGATTGTATTTGTTGTCTGGCTTTGCAGTGCGAATGGATGGTATTGGACAGAAAGATCATGTGATTTAAAAAAATCAGGGAGACAACCAGACTCCTTTATATAGTCCCCCCTGCAGGTTCCTTAAGATGTCAATTCTTCTAAAAGTTCAATAGGGCTGGAATGGAAACAAGCTTGACAAAAGGCGGATTCTTCACCAAGCATAGTGACTTTTCAGAGGCGTCTGTCCATCGTGGAATATCCCAGTTTCCTTACAGGACAGAACCATCTGCCCCTATTCCTTTGCATCAAATGTGATTTCTCTTAAGCCTTCACAGAGTTCTTTGCAGTTAATTTTCCAAATAGTTTTCCATTACTTTCTCTCTACCCTTGCCACATTCCGCCCCAGGATGTTGCTGTCTTTTTCCGCAGCTATCTCTTGTAATCCACCAGCCACTTACAGGTAAACTTGTGGACACACAATTTGAACTACTCACCATTTGGCTATTCCAATTTTTTCTTCTAGGGAGACCCAGGTTCAGATGGCCTTCCGGGGAGTCCCGGCCGCTCTGGTATCCCAGGCTCTGCAGGTGTACCGGTAAGCGATTCATCAAATGAGTTATATGAGGTATGGCATTGATGCATTTGTTTTCCCCAAAATTACAGCATAAACCAACTATCAGGAGTGCAACAACACAGAAGAGTGATAAAAGGAAGTAGCACTGGCTCGATACCCACCCACATGTACAAAGCACATGAAATCAATATCAATCTAAGGCCACAGCACAAATGTTGGAGACCAAAACAGCAATCACAGCCTTGAAACAGTTGAGTAGTGAAGCAATACCACTCATGACAACACCAAGAATAGCCACCGCACAATCATTGATTCAGACCAGTCTCATAACATCCTAACAACCAGGTAATAGAGATGGGATGGGGTGCTCAACGTAAAACACATGACCCTAAGTCCTAGGCCAGCCTCAGAAACTGAGGTTGAAAAGGTATTAAAATAAGATTGGTTAGCACCCACTGATCACAGACACCCAGTTTACACTCGTCTCACTAGAGGGCTCCTCTGACATGATGGGCCTTACAGAGATGTGAATCAAAGACAACTACCCTTATGGGTGAGTTACTGTACGTAATATCAAATGATGCCGAAGAACAAGTAGAGAAGTGGAAGTTCCTTGAAGGGTCCTTGTCTCCAAAGGACTGCGGTGTACAGACCTTTAAAGGGTTGACAATGTCGCCTCCATCAAGGTGCTCAAGGTTAGCCCAGCTGAGGAGTTCCTCAGGGTAAGGAACTCCTCCTCACCTGAGTGGCACAGTATTGTCTTCCTGGTGCAACAGCGCATAATTATACAAGAGCAACTTAACAGTGCCGAATGAATAGGGCGAGTTAGGGTTTGCTTGCGAAGCTGAACCAGGTTAATGGTCCTATGCAGGAACTGGCCGTCGTGAGCTGCTGCTCCATTCTAGACTCCTGTAATGACTAAACTACTCCTCTTGTAGCTTCCTCCCATTGCACTAGCAGTAAACGTTTTACTACAGCTTCCACTATGGCCATTGAAATTGAGTTTGATTGTTGCCCACATGCCACTGCCTCTCTTTCCAGTAATGTATCCTAGAATGGCTACCTGGAGGTCATCAACAGAGAAGAAGATGCAGTAAAACATTGAAATGAAACAAATTGCTTGTGGTCCATCTTTGCCAGCCCACCTGATGATATGTACTTTTATTCCAGGGTAATCAAGGCAAGCCTGGGCTGAAAGGAGAGCCGGTAAGTAAACTAGACAAGAGAAGAGTATCCCCAGTGAGTGAAGACACCCCGTTTATTGACTTTTTGCTTCTGCCCTCAGGGAGAAGATGGCCGTCCTGGAATTCTAGGTCCAAAGGGAGACCGGGGACCACCGGTAAATTGATCTCTTTATGTCATGGAATGTTGCAGTTGATAAAGGGGTCTCTAAATTCATGTTGGAGCAACTAAAAAACATTGACATGGTTGCTTGTGTCACATGGTGACGCCAATCTTTGGTAGTTTTGCACCTTCATTGGAGCAAGATGAGCCATGTCACACCGTTCTTAGCTAATATGACCATGGAGAACAGATTTTGTTTGCTAACCGACAGCATGTTACTTTCATGAACTTAGTGGACACATTCGGAAACATAATTAAGATGTAAGAAGCCCAAACCCCAAATTGTTTCTCCGGTAATCAGGAGACAACCGTCTTTTCAATGCAGCGCGTTTTCTATTTGTGGGACCACTCCCTGTTCTTAAAAATATTTTCCCAACCATCCTCACAGGGGAAGGGGTCCTTTGGGAACTCCTTCCCATTTGCGAATGGCGTACTACCAACTTTCAATTGCTCGTAAATTGCAAATGATTTGCGACTGCATTTTGGTCACAAAACAGCCGTACATAACCTTCTGATACGGTATTAGAAAGGGATGCCCTAAATACGCCCCTCCCAAGTACCGAATCTCAAAACCCAAATTGCAATTTGCTAACAAGTGACCGAATCGAAATTTGGGCTTTGTATATACCAAAATGCTTCGTAGATCCAGCCATTTGAGTGTTAAATCTGAGCCAGTGGGGCAGACTAAATCAAGAGCAGAGAGGGGGATTCAGCATTACCCGGGCGGGTGTGAGTGTCTCAGCGCAGGCTTCACCGCAGCGGCCTGTTCAGCTGGAAGCCTCCGCAGTTTGCCTGACATGTCAGTGACTTTAGTGTGGCTGGTTTGGTTGGGGCAGAGTCAGCGGGTTCCGTGACATACTACTGACTGTTGTAGCCCTGCAGACAATGCACGACTACTTCTCGCAGCTGCCTTTGAATTCAGCAAGCACAGACAGCCTGAGTATGACAGAAGCCATCACACATCTATGTTGCACATCTTTGCACCCCTCTTAAAGGAACATGCCACTTCCAAAAGAGACCCAAGGGGGACTTGGTTGCTTGAAACCTGAATTTGTGTCTGTAGGAAGGTGGTGCATTGTTGCGACTCCGGCCTTGCAAAGTTGCAAATGTAGATCCCTTTTCACTCAGGTTTGGTGCAAACTAACTCTTATAACAAATGCGTATCTTATGTAAACTGGGATCAACAGTAAACCAATAGAGAGGCGACTCATTTTATGTTGTCCAAGTAGGAAAGGCCAGTAGAAGAAGGTCTGGTGACTAAGTTTCTGGGGGTGGGACAGGAAGTACCTGGGTTCTAACTTTAAACAAATTGTGTGATCCTCAGAAAATCACTTCTTGTTTGTCTGTTCCTTCTTCTGACAAAAATGTGAAAGTTTGATAATGGGTTATAATCTATATTTAGCACTACATAATATATGGGACATTTCCAAGGCAGCAGTTTGGTATAGTCGTGTCATATGCACGTTTGTGTTAGCTGTAACTTATTAACTTATTTTTAGGGGGAGCCTGCCAGCGGCGAAGCATACCTGCCTGGCAAGAAGGGGGAGGCCGGCGATCCGGTGAGTGCTGAAGAGATCTTGCCACCCTAAGACATGTGATCCCAGTCACTTTCCGTTGCAGAGGCAGGTGCCCTGGGGCACTCTGCATTGTCTATCCCGTGTGTCTGTCGTCACTTCCTGTCTGGTCAAATATCTAGGGTGTCCCTTATTTACAGTATCACAGATCTTCCTATCATGGGCATTCTGTGCTAATTTATACACAATTATTGTGATCTGTCATAAAATCCCTCGGTAATAATTTGCACGCATCATTTCTAAATTAATATAAAAATATCAAAAGCGTCTCAAGCACTCGTTCCTCTAAACATTCCAGGGCTGGAGTGAGGCTAGGAAATAACCCATACCAGGAATAAGTAAATGTGTTACAGAATTCATAGAAACCATTTATCTACAGCATGAGGCATGGATCACAACTATTACAGGTCAAAATTAATTGGCAGAAAAAGGTGTCCGGAAGCTCAAGGTCTGGGCTGTTCCTGCTGCCATTTCCACAGTTCTTACCTGCTGAAATGTGCCCTCAGAAAGCCTGGGTTTGGCAACAGCACATGCATATCTCAGAATACTGACTCAGTCCCATTTCTGTCCAAAATGGTCATTTCATGAAACTTGGAATTAAGGTCCTCAGAATCTTAGAGGGATCTGGACCTGTCGACTTTGAACAACATCTGGGTGTCCTCTGCGTAGGGCCTACATTTCTGCGGTTGATAAACACATTCTTGATGTGTGTTGTACTATGAGTTTTGATTTGACTGCTGCCTTTTCGTTACCATTAACTTTTTGTTTTTGCAGCTGTTAGGTTGATCGTCAAGAAGCATTTCCCCCTGTAACCAATCCGGTTTGTCTGATGACTGTTTCAGTGATGGGATGAGCTTTACCTGTGTGATCCTCGGCATCTTGCTCATTTGTACTGAGCGTCTCCTTCTTTATCTACAGGGGACTCCTGGCCAGCCTGGGAATCCGGGGCAGAGGGGCTTCCCTGGACCGACGGGGCCCCAAGGGCCAGAGGGCCGAGTGGGCCCCACAGGACCCCCAGGACTGTCCATTAAGGTATTATGCTTAAAAATCAAATGTATGATGTCCATACCAGAGGGTGTCTCCGCTCTTGGATTGTTCCTTCCACAGGTCTCACTCTCTGATTAAAATGCTCATTCCATTCTCTGTCTATATAAAAAGTCATGTAAATGTGGCTTATGTTTAGAAAAGTTATAATGTATGCGTGTCCAGTGTACATTTGGTTCCCCGGTGAAGCATGTATGCGTTTGCATTGTGTGTTGGTGCACTTTAGAGAGCGGATGGGTAATTGTGTAGCGCTTCGTTCCCAGCTTCTGTTTTTCTAAACGTTGCAACTGCCAGGAGGTACCATTTCACAGTGTAAGGGTATTCAGTTTGCCGACCTCGGAAGACCGAAACGTCGAGTCAGTCCTGCTGGGATTCAGCTCATGACAGCACTTTCTGCTGAACGCAATCAGCTCACTGAGCCATCCTCTGACCTTAGGAGACGCTTAAAGTGTGATGAGATGCATTAAATTCCCTAGTAAATTACGTGGTTTATGTTGAAAAGAGAGATTTTTACAAAAATAGTACGCTAGTCAGTGCGACAGGTGCTGCAGCGCCCCCAGGATAACCTTGCTGGAGTTTAAAAGGAGCATAATCATTAAAGAAACCTTCCCATTTTGTTTTTATCTTGTAGCACTTGCTTTGCATTCAAAGGCAGAGGTCAAATGTCAACTAAAGAACTTTACAAAGAGTGTGAAAGGAGCAGGCCGCAGGATGTCAAATGTTATCTAACACACAACAACATTGAAATAATCGCAAAGTAAATTTCCCACATACTTAAAAATATATATCAGCTGCAATTAAAGATTGGGCCAGATGTACGAAGCCTGGTTGCATTTCTTAATCGGTATCAGTATTTCTGTCCGTTAAGAAAATCAAACTGGACTTTTGTAATGTACAAATCCATTTGAGGAATCACAAATGCAATGTAAAAAAAAAAAAGCGCCTGAGGTTCTTTTTTAAAAAATGCCTTGGGCATATGTGTGCTCCACAGGTGCACCCCTATTTTTGGGGTGCACCAATGGGGGCCTTTTGCCCAATCATATCCCTGGTTTTGTATGACATAAATAGTGATTTCTTAATAAGAAATCGCTATTTAGAAAATGTAAAACCCGCCCATTGACTCAAATGCCACGGGATTTCTTAATACCAATTTCAATTTCCTAATAGTGATTCCTACTTTGTATATTTAAGAAATGCAAAATCCAATGTACTAAGATACCGAATTCCTAATAACGATATCTTAGTACATTGGATTTTGCATTTCTTAAATATCGATGTCTATGAAGTCGCTATTTAAGAAAAGCAAAATTGCATTTTCGTACATTTGACCCCTTGTTTTTTTTCTAATTGTGAATTGTGATGGATCCACAGATTTTATTATGATCATAACAAATCAAGGCATTTTACTTGTGTGATATGTATGTCGAGAAACCAAACTTCTACAACTTTAAATCTCAATGTATTATGTTCCTTTCACATATATTCCCTTACTATGTAATCATCTATATATATATTTATCACGTTTGTCCTACTGTACAAGAGAAAAAAAGATGGTCTGTCTGACCATCACCCTACCTATACCTCTCTCACTCTGTCCTCTATCTCCAGTCTCTGACTCATCCCAAACCCATTCTACTACTATGATCAACAAAATAACCCTTCGTAGACTCTTCCCTCCTCTACCGCTCCTGGCTCACCCCAAACCTCAGCTTACGACTATGATCTCCCAAGCAACCATACTAAATTCTCCCTCATTTATCTTTTCTCTGGCTCATGCCAAACCCGATTTCACTGGTATGATCTCCCTAATCCCTTTCTTCAGACTCCTTCCTCCTCCATCTCTCCTTTACTCATCCCAAACCTCATCTTACTACTATGATCTCCCAATTAACACTTCTGGATTCTCCCCTCTTCTGTCCCTCCATTATTCTATTCAATCCTACTAACAAACTCACATGTCCTCCGCTCAAATTAACTCATACTAATACTAATACTGTACTCATATTTCCCTATACTAATCCACCACTAATCCTTTTGGGTTCAGGAGTAGCGTGCTACTCACCAAAAAGCAATTTCATACCTCATCAGGGGTAGTAAGCACTATATAAATAAAATTACAACTACAATTCTACAAGTTGCTGTTTGTGCGCCATAGAAGTTTAGCAATTAGGTTTCATGCCTGATGCAAATTTAAGAGTCATTTGAAGACGACTGTGCCCTGCTTTACTCATACTGGACACATACTACAATCCTCATGCTTCTGCTGAATGGACGTGGCTCATTTGCTACACTTGCTATTGCTGTAGCGCTTTGAATGTTCACAAACCCCATGGCTTCAGTGACAAAGCATTGACTGCAGCAGCAGCACCTCCAATCAGAAAATTGCTCCAGCACCACTGAGTCAGACTGCATAGTTGAATACAGTAAATCACTTTAGATTAAGCTGGGATGCTGAAAGTACTATGTACAGTACATAAACAAGGTTTAACAAAATGTGCTCAAGCACTGTTGGCCAAGAATATCATGAACCTACACGTACATTTGTCATAAATACTGCATGCATGCATAGGAAAAATGCACTTGTTATACCTTGTAAATTCAATGTCTTTGCTGAGAAATAGCACCAGGCTGTTTTTCTGATTGCATCACTTCAAAACTGAAAAAAATGTTCTGTTGAAATTCATTGATGCTGTGCTATTGTGAAAAGCAAATCTTAATATTTTTTATACTCTTCACTACTAACCCCATAACTCCTTAACCCTTATTTCTACACCCCAGACCCTTAACCGCACACCCCTTAAGCCTAGTCCCCAAAACATCACATTTACAATCCAAGCCTTTAACCGTAGTCTCTTAACCATATCCTCTATATCCTAAATCTTTAATTCCACAGCCCCAAACCTATGCATTTCACCTTATTCCAAAGGTCTCAAAACTCTTAATTATATACCACAAGCCTTATACTCTATACCTTTAACCTCTAACTCCATGGCCTTAAATCTCATACCCTTTACACCTAACCAAAACACCAATATCATAAATCTGTAACTCTTCATTATATCTTAATCTTAATGCTATACGTTGAATCCTTAACCCTCAACCATACCATCCTGTACCTTGAATCCTTAACCCTTAACATACCCTTAAGCCCCTTACCGTACAGTTTTACACCATACGTCCCAACCATCAACCTCTTTCCCCAAACTGCTAACCCTATTTACTAAACCATTAAGCCTACATCCAAGACCTGTATCCTTAACCGATAACCCCATATCTTTACCCCATATTTGCTTTACCTTATACACTAACCTTTGACTACCCTATTCTTGATACCTGAAACACGTAACCGTATACCTTTAACCCTAAACCGCCAACCCTTAAACCATATCCTTAAAACTGCATACTAATAACCTTAGAATCTTAACACTTAGCACTTAACCCACAACCCCAGTACCTCAAACTCTTAATCTTATAGTTTTAACCTCTTACTCAATACACCTGAACCCCTTCCACACTCTTCTTACTTCAGTATATTTGAAGGATGTTTTTTTAGAACTGATATTTGGGAAGTGCTATTTTTAGAAGTGCTGCTTTCAAAGTTTTAGAGCAATACTTACTACAAAATGCATGCGCAGGGCCTTGCACTGAGGTCCAGTAAGAGGCTTGCAGTGAGGTGGATGTCAAGGTGGTTGCCTGGAAGTGCTTTCAATAAAGTGCCTACAAAAGGGGCTTGTACTGAGGTCTAGTAAGGGGCTTGTACTAAGATCTGGTTAAGGAACTCACACTGAGGTCCGGTAAGGAGCTCGCAGTGACACCCAGTAAGGAGCTCGAAGTGATGTCCATTGAAGAGCTTCCACGGAGGTCCGGTGAAGAGCTCGCACATAGGTCCGGTGAAGAGCTCGCACATAGGTCCAGTTAAGAGCTTGCACTGAGGTCCGGTAAGGCGCTCGCAGTGATGTCCGGTGAAGAGCTCACAATGAGGTCCGGTGAAGAGCTCGCACTGAGGTCCAGTGAAGACCTCTCACTGAGGTCTGGTAAGGTGCTCACAGTGTTGTCTGGTGAAGCGCTCGCACGGAGGTCCAGTGAAGAGCTCGCACTGAGATCCAGTAAGGTGCTCACCGTGAGATGAATGTGAAGAAGGTTGCTTGGAAGTGCTTTCAATAAAGTGCCTGTGTAAGAGGTTGCAGTAAAGTGCAAGAGAAGATAGACCACATCTCACCTGCTTTGTTTTTCATTTTTCTAGGGGGAGAAAGGAGAACGAGGTGAGAGAGTAAGTGTATCTCCTCCTTCTATTTAAGTGCTATTTTTCTCATTTTGTTCTTCCTGATTCAGAAGGACCACGAGACAGACAGAAATACCCAGATTATATCCAAACACAGATGTTGTATTTTTATGATTTGTTAAACGATACGTTCAAAAGTACAATGATTAAATACACTAGACACAAAGACTCTTTATCAGCTTTTCATGTGTTCAGGCAGGGTCACAGAACATAACATAGTTCCACACTATGTTCCAAAGGTATACAGAACATTTTACAGGATAATACCATCTACATGATTATGTGGGCAGTGTCATCCATTCCCTAAAATATGAAACAAGTATTGGCAAAAACAGTAGATCTGGCTTTATTGTGGTAATGTATGCAAATAGAGGCATAAATGTCATCTGGATTTGTTACAACAATCAATCTATGCCTGTTGGTGTTAAACAAATGTATCCAATAAAGTATGCACATCTTTATGCTGCTCATCAACAACAGACAACAACAAGTACACTTAAATCAAGAAAAACGTTACCAACCCGCCTACATGTCAACATAGCAGCTGGCCTCCCAGGGCTGTGGATCTTTCAGCTGACCAGAAGCACCAGTTGGAAAAGGTTGCTTATTCTGTAGGTGGCATCATTGCTTAACTTGAGCCGGTGGATTCCAGTGCTCGGCACCAGCACTGAATTCTCAACACCTGCACTTATGACAGTCTGCCACATGGTGGTGCTGTTTGTCTAATTTAGAGATGAGAACAACCACAGTTGGTTAGTAAGTGAGTATACATTAAAATGACTAATACCTACTACCCAAGCCATTCTTATAGCTTTGGAGTGCCCTGATTGGTCTGGATTGTCACACTTGTAGTTGTGTTGGTACGGTCATTGGCAGCACTGTTAAGGGCAATGGGTGGTACAAGATGCAGTGGCCTTGTGACAAGGGTCTGTCATGCATTTTCTTAATAAATTAAGCACTGTGGCATGCACTAGGATCCCATAAGAAAAGGCACTAATATCAGTGAAGCAGTAATGGCAATAGCATTAAAAATAAATAAATGTTGGAGAGCGGGTGTGGAGCACGTTTGGATAGGGGAGGGGAATGAAATGAGCACACATAAGGGAGATGGACAAAATGTTTAAAACATAATGGAAGGAATGTGGAGGGGTATTATAGAGCAGGGAGGGAAGAAAGGAGAATGAAAGGAGTGTGTGGGAAAGAAGAAGCAGGGGAAGAGACCAAAGAAGCATGCCCACACATAGCAGGCTGAGTTTAAAATAAATCAAGCCTCAGCAAAGCCAATAGGTTTGATATTTGCATGGTTCAAGCAGTCATGCACCACAGAACATTATACAATCTCCAGGCACACATTGACACGTGGGCACACATGCTGTTATTAAACACACCCTTCACAACTTGCAGGAAGAGTCTTTCCTAGAATGAAAAGGTGCAGATTTGATGAACCATTATCCTGTAGCACGAAAGGTGTCAGGAGACTTACATTTATATATTTTCCATGTCTGCATACATTTATTTTGTGCCTAGATTCATTGGGTATCTTTCGAGCCATAACACGATTGCTAACTGGTTATAGTAGAGCACATCATCAGTCAGTTACTGCCCCACTTTCCATGGTCCTCCAGAAAGGCTTTGGCAGGAGCTTTAATGTGGTCTCTCTCAGGTACCCTGGGTACAGGTCTGATAACAAAAGTCAACTTCCCGATACAGAAGTCAAAAACAGGTCCAGTTAGTAAAGTTTGCATACAAAATATGCTTCTTCTGGGAATATTGTTGCTTGTGATAAATACAGAACCGTTTGGTCATTGCTCATTGAAATATCAGCCAGGTAAATATTGTAGTGTATGGTGGGAGAGTTCTTGATGTCCTAAACTTCCTTTGAAGAATGATGATTGTGGTTAAGTTCTTTCAGAACACCACTGGTTGTTTGCCAAGATTGTCAGAGATGTATGTATTGAAAACTACAATTGTAAACAACCTCCCTGAGAAATTAGGCCCTATGAGACACAGAAAACTACAAGCTAAGCCTTAATTATACAGCAGAGTTGTTTAGTAAATTTGTGGACCATACACCCACAATAATACTTCCAATATAAGGGATCAAATAACATGAAACTAATAAAGGTAGTGGCGGAATTTGTCATTAAAGAACAGTGTGTGACAGCTTAAGCAACCACTTTGAAATCTCACGCTATTTATCATCTGGCACTTTCACACAATGCGTTTGTAACATTGATTACAATCGTACATAAAATAGCTGGTATATCAAGCCATGTCACAAGCAAGGACTTTGTAATATTATACTACTTTCTTTGATTTTTCCAAGTCTTTATTGTTCTGTGGGTAGAACTCTCTGTGGGTGCATCCTGCTGTCTCCAGAGTACTTTCTCTCACCCTTCTTCCATGTCTTACTTTAGGACAGGAATAACTGGGATACTGTTTCCTAGTAATGTGGAGGCTGATGTTCTAGTGACTTCCTTTCCATTGAACACATGAACCTATATATTAGTTTGTTCTAAGTTAATAGAAAGCTCCTGAGTCCTACTCACTGAAATGTTTATAATTTGAAAGCAATGTCAGAAAGACTTCTGTACCTCTAGGGAAAATGAGGAAGAGTACAGATAGACTGACTGACTCTACATCTAAGCACCTTTCAGTAAGTCATTAAACCACCATTGCCCAGGTAACTCTGCTGCAAGTGAAATGGTTATATTCCCAACTTATGAGCTATAGTCCTAACGCAGGTCTCCAGTGGCCATTGGACCCATGTGAATAGGCTGTAGGCGCACAGAACTGGGACAGATAGGGCTTTCACTGACACACCGGAGACTAAAGCATGGAAAACACGTCAGATCTGAGGCCACTCAGACTTGAAAAACTCTTGCATGGTAATCATATACATGTGCCCCCCAACTTTGGTTCTGAAAAGTCAAACGGTGCTAAAACTATATTTAGAGCTCTTTAATATGCTCAATATTTAAAATAATGTAAGACAACCAAAAATGCTAACAATATATAAAACATTACCACAGGCGAATATTAGAAATGTGAACATAAATGAACCCCTAATATTTTAGTAGGGGTCTACAGATGCCTCTATTTCTAGAGGTACACTGAATCTTTATTATGCTAGTTCCCCTATGGATGGTGCATCATCCAACTAAATACTCAAGTTGGGGGCATGTATTTGCTAACATTTATACAATCACAAATGGTACCACCCCCAACCCAGGCTGTGACCCAAGACATCCTAAAACCAGAAAATGAGGAACAGTTCTATATGGATTGACTGACTCTACATCTGAGCACCGCTCAGTAAGACACTGTACCACCATCGCCTAGGTAACTCTGATGCAAGTGAAATCATTTTTCTAACTGTAGATTTATCTACCTTTTTGTTTAGGGCTTACCAGGGCTCATCAATGGAATTTTGACCAAAGGGGAGCGTGGCAGCCCGGTAAGTACAAACTTTGTATACTTCACAATATAGCAGTTTGTTTGGGCCCGCTCTGATTGTCATCAGAAATGGAGCAAATCAGCGCCATTTTAGATAGGAACTGAGATCTTCTAATGCAGGACATGTGATACACTAAACCCTCACAACTTATTTCCTGTTGCACTCTGGAAACTTACCTCGTTGGTAAGTTGTAATGTGGATTGTTGTATCACACATTCTTGGGTATCATCACACCAGTCCGATGAACGGGTATTCCAAAGTAGACAATTAACACAACAAAACAACATTGGAAAGAGGAGCAAGAACCATAAACAAAAAATGTGTACACCCACAACCAGTTAATATAACTTAAGTCAGACTCTGCTCTGCGGTGGTAGTCTTGTAGTGTAGCCATTTTTAATGTAGCTTTTGCGCGTTTGCTTAAAGCATTAGGCCTCTGTGCACTTTGCTCTAGATGCATTTTATTTAGCCTCGCACTGTTATTTTTCAATAACCAGTTTCACGGTCTTGTTTTATTTTTTTCTATCACACTGTTTAGCCTACTTCAGCACCGGAGTTCTCAAACAATACATTCTTGCTCGCTCTGTGCTTCAGTCAAGGATACAGTCTGGTACATTGCCGATAGACGTGGTAGAAGTTTAGTCTTTAGGGTTCGTAGAAAGTACACATTCTTACGTAGGGACGTTTCTTAGAACACCGGCGTGTTAGTTATAAAAACACTTCCTAGTCCTGGTACACGTAAGAGGGAGATTCCGACCAGGAACCCACAACTAGATGCTGACTGCCCTGTTGCAGATGGTGATCCCGATCACAGACCTTTGCTCAGGTATGAGGGTTGATGTCCTCCCGGGGGAACCTGAAAGGCAGGCTTAGAGCTTATCATGCTGTGCTCAAAATATAACTCAGAGAGAGAACGTAATCTAGTGGCACCATGATCGCATTATTCTTATGTTTCACTCTCCTTGTTACTATTTCAATCCTACTGTGTTCGATGGTTCTGGTTATTGCGGCTCACGCCTTGTTATCTAAAATGCAGTCGTTTTATGAAACCAATCTTTAAAACTCAAACTGCCTTTGTCATTTATATATGAGACCACACTGTATATGCGAGAACTGGTTGTGACCTGAGTGACCGCGACTTCCCTGGGAAGTGCTAAGATGTCATGCGCTCGGCTGTCCAATTGTCTCTCCCCTTTGGGAGAGGTGAGGCACTGCTAGTTAGCCGGAGCTCAACCCGGATTCGGGGTGACAAGGGTCCTTCGCCGTGGGTTAGACTTAGTCCCCCACACTGTGAACGATCCTGCCACCCAAAAGTCCAGTAGTCTCATTAGGATAATGAGAGCCTACGCGACAGTCTCAGACTCCATGTGGAAAGCGCCCAGAAGGCTGAAAGCACCAAAAGGCTCTTATGAATGGTCTGTGACCTTTGCTGCCTGCCTCATGGATGGATGACAAAATATGATTTGGGAACACTATTTTGACGTGTTATGAATTAGTTCTTACATTAGGAAGGTTCATGGACTTTTGAAAATACTTGCATATAACAGTCAACTAACCTCATTTAAGTCAACCCTTCGAAGATTCCTTTTCATTCAGCATTGATGGGCAAAGGCTAGTGTTCTACAATGAAATATGTAAAATCCACACATTATTTTCAAATAACTTCATACTACCATTTTCTGATTAATTCATGTACATCCTGTGATCAGCTCCAGAAGTGAGAAGATACTTCCTGTGTCCTTCCCAGTGAAACAGTGTATCAGACCCCAGCTTTAAATTGGTAGAGAGGGAGAGCTTTGATTCAAGGGACGTGAAGAGTGCTCTTTTAGTGACCTTGTTTTATTGTTGGGGTGCACTCACCTCATGGGATTGGGATATTATTCTAAAGAGCTGCAGAAAGTATAATGTGCCTGCTTGCATGGGTGTGGCTTGTGGATTAATAGTTTACGGCAGCACACCTTGATGCAGGTATATCCCGTACCCATGGTCTGTAAAACGTGTTAATTGTTTGTCAGCATCTCTTAACTCCTCTAACGTAGCATGGTTAATCAACAGGTTTTTTAGGCTGTGTCTGGATGAGCGGTACATCAAGGTAACAAGTGAAAGGTCTGGCCCCTTTCTATCAGGACCAGTAGCGTGTAGTGCCCCTGCAACCTTTGCTGATGTCGTTGGCATGTCAACTGTATCTCCAGATATGTGCAGGGAGCATGCTCTGCAGGTACATTCACTTGCATTTAGAGAGTACTGAACCCCTGATTGGCATCAACCTCTGGGTATGTCACTCCTGAATAAAGTTATCTGTGATATAATTGCAGTTTGTCCATACTACAACTGTGAAGTTACACCCACAAATGCCCAACCTTGAGTGATCAGGTGAGGAGCAAGTGTTTGGAGAATAATGTCAGTATATTTATACATTCAGCCCTAGTTTCAGTCCAAACTGGTATGTTTAAAAAAACTGAGGTCGAACAGGGGTCAACTTTCCTATCCAATAGAAGGAATGTTTCGAGTGCTAGGCTTACGTTTCCGTTCTTAATACAGATTTTAGCTTTTCAGAGAAGGAGATTCCCTCATGTTGGGTGCAAAAAAAGTTGGCCAAAAGATATAATAGTCCTAAATTTCCAGTGGCCATGCTCCCCAACTTTGGGTCTGAAAAGTCAATTGGTGCTAAAATTATAGTTAGAGAATTTTAATATACCTTAATCTATAATATAATGTAAGGCAACCAAAAAATGATAACAATATGTAAAGCATTACCACAAGCGAATATTAGAAATGTGAACATAAAAAACCCTAATGTTTTAGTAAGGGTCTAGTCTACACATGCCTATATTTCTAGAGGTACCCTGAATCACAGTTATGTGCTTTCCCTTACAGATGGCGCCTTCTCCAATTATATGCTCAAGCTGGGGGCATCTATTTGCTAATATTTGTACTACCACACATGGTAACCCCAACCCAAGCCATGGCCCCAGACATCCTAAAACCAATCCATGAGGAACATGGGGTGCCTTCTGTAATGTCTCTTGGCAAGCATCAAAAATTACAAGACAGCTTCTGAAATCACGTCGACGTACATATAAAATGAAGTTGCTCTCCCGGCGATCAGACAGAGAAGTGGAGTTCTCCAAAATAATCGCACAAGCCTTTTCTTATATCGGAAAAGTCACCTGTCCACGAAAATCTCAGCTAAAACCTAAAGCAGAAATATAAGGGCCCACAAGGAAAAAGGGAAATCAAGAATACACCCCAAAATTATTTAGGGAAAAATAAGGGCATACCCCTTATTCAAAAACCTCATTCCTGATATGAAGAAGGATCACCAGAGTTAGAGACAAATATGTTGGGTCTGCCAGTAGGTGTGTGGGTTGCCAGGGGTGGTGCCAATGATCTCCCCCACTTTGGCAGAGGACTGTCACCCTCTTTAGGGTTCCCCACTTACCTGGCAGGGGTCCCACAGCTGTAAATGCAGCAGGTCCCACGGTGGCTCCCACAGCACTGAAGATTTGCAGAGCCGGCTCCATGTTTAAAGTGCCTGCTCTACAAACTCTTTTGTGAAGACAGAGCAAACTCCAAAAGACCTTGATTGAGGTTCTCCCTCTCAATTAAACAATTCCAATCTTAATTTAATCCACAATATAGTCATACTGAGCTGAATCATAAAATACCACAAAGAGATGTCAACTTTTCAAAGTAACATGTAGCTGGATAGGTGGGTTGTTTAATGGCATTTGCATTGCATCCTACAGTGAAATATACCAAGGCAATGTATTTCAATGTGCTCAAATATCAGTTCTCCACTGCTCTCAGAATCTGTAAATTTAGCAGGCATCCATATTTTCTAAAGCATGTGTTTGAAGGGTTGGAATCAATAACCAAAGATGCTTTCTTGTTTTTCATCCTATGTTCAGGGCCCACCTGGTGATACCGGTAGCCCAGGGCCAAGAGGACCGCCTGGACTTTCTGGACTGAAGGGTGACAAGGTAACCTAAGTCAATAACATCTGGTCGGAAACAAGATGCTGAACGTGCAGGGTGATCTTAGACACACAGATACACACAAACACACAACCATACATACACACACACGCACGCAGTCACTTGAGGTCTCATATATGTACCCTGAACCCTTACTCTGATGTACCTTAATTAAGAACAAAGCCAACATTAAGTTACTTAAATATACATGTGTATATTCCTCTACAGAGGAGACAGACTACTGTATGTAACCTTAGGTAATGTCAGGCTATTACTGGAGTAAAATGCCTGGACCTCAGTGGCACTGCTCAGAGGTGGACTTGCCTCTAGTGCTATCATGCTGGTGTCTCTGAAAACCTCCTCAGAATGTTTCAGGCTGACCATTAGTTCAGAAGTCTGGTAGGGCAGGTGCAGGGAGTCAGTGCCATGTCAAGGAAGACTGACCTATGACTAACCAATTCTGCACTTGCTGCACCATACTTAAACAGCACAGTTTAATACCCTGCTTTGGAAATGTGCAGCCTGCCTCTGTTTGTCCACAGCTGCTTGTTATGACATTAACTCTGAGGTTTCTGTAGTGCTTCCATTGGAAGAGAAGAGTTGGATATTGTTTGACACTTCAATTAATACATGACAAGAGCAAAGCATATACACAGCTTAGAAGATCACCCTCCAGCCTGTACACGTATTGTAATACTAATACATAGAGTAACATCTCCTGAGTTTCCTGTTCTTACACTTCCTATCTCTATGGTTAGTTCTGGTGCATGAAGTAATCTGTAATGTAATAATGACTGAAGAATCTGCCTATCGTGACGTACACAATCACATTCTTGTGTTACAATGCTGTGGTCCATGTAGTGAGCATGAAAGGACTCTTTGGACATGGAGATTTGTCCTTCTCCTGGAGCATAGCCTCATTACCATCCTTTTGACTGGCCCCTCCTCACTTTTAGGAAACTATTGTTTCCTTTTTAGTTAAGCATTTCATGAAAGTGCATGTGTTTTTCAGGTCTTTCCCTCATGTGCTTCTACCTTGCCAAATATCCCCCCACACTCTTTGTTGCTCTTTCCTTCATATTCTGCTTGTTCTCTCTGTCTTATGTGCGTCACTCCTGCCAAACTCTCACACCCTCACTGCGTTGTTCTCTCCCCCATGTGCTTCTTCTTCCATCTCCATGTGTTTCGTCCCCCATGTGCTGCCCTTCTCCTCCCTCGACCTGAATTTATTTTTATTTTATCCGCCCTGCCCATTCCATGTTAGTTCTGCTTCACCTGCTCCAACTTCCAGTCCTCCATTTCCCCTCCACCTCAGGGTTCTTTATTTATTTTTTTGTAGGGCAAAGTGCTGGCTTGCCCTTCAACTTAAAAAAAAAAAAAACTCTTTCACGTTAGTGAGATTTAATTTATTTTCCAATCCATCTTGGAATGGTAAATAAAAAAATGGCATCTGTGTCATTTTGTAGACATGCACATACGAGGTAAGGCATGTACGCGCTTGCATGACGATGCATTCATGCGTATGTCATCAAGCATGTGTGGGCCAATGAAATGATGGGACCAGCTGCTGTATCATTGTGTTTTTTTTCTTTTGCCCAATTGTGCTCTGTGGCAGCAAAAAATGTTTTTTGCCGATGCTGCACAACACTTGTAAACAGAATTTGGCAAAGCAAGACATGTTGTTTTTGCCAATGCTTGTACCTTATGGTTGTACGCCTGCTGTTATAGGGCCTTGATTAAACACATCCTCCTTCTCTAACCACTTCATTCTTATATTATTGTTGACAGGGCGAAGCAGGAGAAGGGCTGCCTGGTCCAGCAGGGCGTGCAGGAGATCCTGGAGATCGAGTAAGTTAAGCAACAGTGCCTACCTGGCTGGGTCGTGCTATGCTAATTTCAATAATTATCACAAACCTTTATTTTAACCATTGTGCATTATATAATTATGTGAATACTAAACATGGTAAAAGCCTAATCTGCATATTCCCTTACTGAGAAAGCCTACTATCTAAACTGTCCATTATACCAAAAAGGCCCAGAGAACAAATCACTGCTTAATTTGAGCCAGTGGTTTCTGGTGCTCGGCAATACAACTTAACTGTCAACACCAGCGCCTGTGACAGCCTGCCACTAGGTGGAGCTGTCTGGCTAATTTAGAGATGAGCACGACAACAGATAATTATTAATTCAATATACATTGAAAATGGCTATTACCTGCCACCCAAGCCCTTCTTATAGCTTTGGGGGCCTGGAATAGTCTGAATTGTCACACTTTGTAGGACTGTGATGGTTAGTAGTTGTGTTATTACTATCACTGGAAGCATGGCAGGGATAATGTGTTGTGCAACCCTGCAGTAGCCTCCTGATGAGAGCCCTTGGCCCTTATTTTATTTTTTACAAATTAAGAACTGGAAGAAATGGTTTGGTTTTGGATACATCCTCAAGATAACAGTTGCTTTGTTGTGTCAAGCCTACAATGCAAGGGTCTAATGTCCATCCTGGCAATTATTATGTTAGATTCTAAGAGGTCTAATGCTTAAGAGCATTTTGCCAAAGAGGAGCAGAATCTTCTTGTTAAGCTTGTCTAAGAGCAGTGAAAGCGATCTAACAACACTCAAACCCTCCAGTATGTGTCATTGTGTCCCACAGTGCGTCAAAAGGTGTGTCTGATGCTCAGCTCTCAGTGTTCAATCAACTTTCAGCATGCAAGGCCCAGTACAAACTGACTTTCCATGCTTGGGTGCACTTGCAGGTAGGCCAACGTTGACACAGGTAGGCCTAAGAGCATATGCATCCCCACACACTCACTAGTATCCACTGGAACATTTGAACTCTGGGTTTCTTCAGTGAGATGAAGCCAAAAGGAGTCCTTTTGCCTTGAGTGAAATCTCATCTTCCCAACATCCTTTAAACTGTTTTTACCTAGCATTTTCATTGTAATTATTCTACTTCCAAACTGCAAGGTATACACATGCACTGTTTTAAATCAGCAAAATTCGTTAATTTGTGAGACATTCCTCTAATGCAGTGGTTCCCAACCTGTGGCCTGGGGACCCCTGGGAGTCCACAAAGCCTCCTCAGGGGGTCCCCGACTGCTTAGAAAATGAAATAATATTAACAGATTAGGTCCCCAGCTTTCGGCAATGACTCAGTGGGGGGTCCCCGGATTCCAGAAATGAATCAGTGGGGGTCCCTGGATTCCAGTAATGATAAAGTGGGGGTCCACAGAAGTCAAAAGTTTGGGAACCACTGCTCTAATGTGAAATGAAATACTTGCCTTTTTTTTGGTCATGTGTTTCTTCCAATTTTTATTACTTTTCCAAACTTGGTCCAAATGATATTGACAAACTGAGGAAATGTGATGTTTCCATAGTAACTTTAAGGCTCACAACTTCATATGCTGCACAAGGTCTATCCATGCATTCACCTTAAGTCTCCTGGGTATTTATGGACTATCTAAAACTATGTTGACCTTTGATTCCGCACAAAACATTGTTGTCCTACAATCAGATAATTATTGTGAAATATGTCAGTATTTGTACTTTTCAACGTGAGTAGTTAACATCATTCAGCAGAAAAATGAAAAAGTGATGGATGTAAATCTTTGAATCAGGCTTAACTACTTGTAAATGCCTAATCACATTCCATTTCACCTTTTGTCAGCGTTTTTGTACATGCACGGAAGCAGACTACCCAAATGCAAATTATTATTGGCCCATCTCCTAAAGGAAAAATATCTCAATGTGCTAGGTCACATCCCCCTGCATGGGAATGAAGGAAACCACCAACCACATTTTGGTCTCATTGGGCCTCAATGACCCACAGGAATTGAATGGGGGGCTACCCAGAGAAATTCCCAATGAGTAGGATTAATTCAACCATCTAATAACCATTACTTTCTATGTTGTTATTGTTGCCTCACTAAATGAGGAACAGTTCCAGAAATGGGTCTGTAGCATCTTAGACTTTTGGGACTGAAGCTGCACTTCATCAAAGAGGCTCAACCAGAGTTAATTGTAAGATTACTTAAGGCATATTTATGTACTGACGTGTTACCCCACTGGATGCATTGAGCACCAGCTGCTTTAGTCTTACTACTTAATGACATTTCTTGTGCACTTTTATAGCATCAACTGATGTGAGAGTGTTTTTAAATTAGGCTGTTGGGAAAAAAAGGCAAAAATCTACCCCAGTTGCATGTGTTTCATTTCACTGTGGATGTGGCCTGAAACTTTGCTATGGACTTACTTTTTGGTGCAGTGCCCAGACTGATTTAGATATGGTATGTCCCTTTCTGTAATCGTGTAGCTAGTGAGATTGGATCAGTTCTTCTAGGAATACCCAAATGGTTAAGAATAATTCAAGGAACTCCATCCATCATTTTAAAATGTGTAATAACACCCTCATATGTTTCCTATACATGTTTACGCACTCTGATTGAAGTTTTGTCTACTAATTCATGAGTATTGTATGCAGCATCTAATTTGATAGTGTATTGGAATATCTCAAAGGCATCTTAGATTAGTCCTAGGTTTTTAGGTATTATTTTAAATGTGCAATTTCTAACATATAGTTAAGTTGTAGAAATTCAATAACTCCTTACATCCTACTTCCCACACCTGTTAACTGTAGACACTGACCTTCTCACTTTTTCATGGACTTTTGATTCAAGAGTTCATGTACTTTAAGGATAACATATTACAAAGTGGTGTAGAGCTCCCACCTCTAGTGAATAATAATGTTATGGTGGTGCATCATTAATGAATAAATGGATTCCCACTTGTATATGTAATCTGATAAATTCAGATGAATCAGATCAAAAAGCGCTACAGCGAATGGGGCACCTTCTTTGGTATCCCTCTCAGTTTTCTTAACAAGCTGTTGTTATTCTATAAAATAATCTTAATTGTTTGCCTTTTGAGGGAGCAAGAATATTGTTTCTGTATGTTATTGGAAATGGAAGCCACCAGTCATGCCTGTAACACTGATATATAAGGGGTATTCATTTTACTAATATAGATTAAACATGCTCTTATGTTTCTTGGTCTCATACATTAAAAAGAGGTTATTTAATCCACAATATTTCCAAAATCAGGACTGTCATCTTTGTTACAGCTCTTCCTTCTAATTCTGCAAGTAACTTTGCTGATATTAGACTCCACACTACCACAATCACAGCTTAGCAACCATCCCTTATCCTTTAAATGGATGGCATCTACATATTTCTTTGTATGTGTTTAAGCAGTATAACTACTCTTAGATTTGCACCATTTTTACTATTTAACTGAAGTTGTCTCATTGTTTCAAGATAATCTACTGTACGTGGCTCTCAATATGCCTTCTGCATTTGCATTGCAACAGTTGTACATGTTCTGTTTGGGTTTTTAAATATACTAGTACATGAACATTTTACATCTCTCGTGAAATGGGTACTTTGAACATAAATGTAGCTTCATTGTTTATAATGATTTGTATATTGTTTGTTACACTAGGGTCCAAGAGGGCCTCCGGGGGAACAAGGCATCAAGGTCAGTATGGGGCAGATCATGCTTTCACCCTAAATAGCAATATTTTAATATTCATGGACATTTTTCTTCCCAGAAAAAGGGACAATACATGGTAACAAGGATTTCTTATCAAATCTAACTTCAACATTTTGAGCAGAGGAATTTACTTTTTAATTCTTAAACTTCCAGTGTAAAAAACAATATGGTTTGTCCCTGGCAAAAACTGCTTTATGGCAGATCTCAGATTGCTTAGATCTAAAAAGAATCATTGTAAATATCCTAAATCTGGAAAGAACCATATTTTGTACCCAATGATTGAGGAATAGATTTTCATATCCTTGTCAAAATAAAGAAAGGCAAAAACAAAATAGTTCTAATTAAAAAATTAGAGTAACCAGCAAGCACAACTATCAATGTTTGAGCTATGGTTTCTGGTACATCATTGACTAGTTGTATATGTCATGTCACAAACGATATCACAAGTGTTAGCTGATTTGTACATAACCTGAGCATTCCTGGCCCAGTCCATTGTTATCACGTTCTGGGCTCTTTTTGAAAATGAAAATAGTATTTTTAATTTGATCTCTTGTGATGTGGTTTTCGAGACTGACACCTCTGAAGTCATTTGAAGGTGGCTGTTCAGCCAATACGTGCATTTTGAGTCCTCATCTTACTCATCAGAGACTTTATTATATGAAGTGTTTTGACAAAATGGAGATAGGCTTTCTACTTGGTCTCCTAAAAGATACTTTTTTAGTTTCCTCTTCTCCTCCTTGGGATTGTATAAATTCTAGTGACCCCCACATCCATTTTCCAATACCAAATCAGAAATAAACTTGGGTGAAAGTCGGTGAAGGGAATAAGTACTGTAACAAGCAAAAGAAGAACTTTAAACTAATGAAGAATAAACCCAGAAAGCCAGGCAGCAGCTCTCTACACTGGAAACATTTGAAATGAAACAGTTCCTCCTATGACTGGACTTCAAGACTACTGTTCAGCTCTCGTGCTCTTCAACTTAAATGGTGCGAATTACCTTTTATATGGCCATTCAAACTCTACATTGGCCCCCTTTTAAGGTCATCTGTACAAATCACTACAAGCCTTTGCAACACAAAACTCCCCACCCTGATTGAATCCCACGCCCTGGCTGCACTGTCTTCAAAACCAGCTGCATCACCTCCAAAGCCATCCCCACCAATACCACGCCTACCTGGGTGGTAAGCTTACCATATCCTGCAGGCCTCGACACAACCACAGCCAGGATACCATCCTTAACCATTTATGCACCAAAGTTCTGGAACGGCAACCTGCTCCAACTGCTCCAGCTTAGAAAGGAAGACATACCTCTTCAAAATACATTACACTGCAGTGCAATAACACTCCCCATCCACTCTCTGGACCCAGCTACCTTCCAGTATCCCACTGACTCAATTATTGCCTTTGACCCTGTACAGCAAGCCACTGCCTATCAGTTAGGTTTGCACTATGCAAACACCTCATACATGCATTGCTGATAAGTAAGACAAGCATTGCCAGGCTCATGCTCACTACAATCTTTTTGTTTGAGGAAATGGCACAAAGTAAGTATTGGGTGTGACTCAAAGGTTCCCACATGAAAATAGGCAAACAACTGGAGCCAAAATTATAGTGAAATATAGCCTGATCTCACACCAAATCTAATTTCCTGGAATGTAGTTGCTTAGGTTCATGGAACCCAAGCAACTGGACATAGTTCTGTGCATTGTAAAGAAACACACCTTGACAATCTTATGTTATGGAATCAGACTCCATATAAACCTAGTGGAAGGACCCTAAAATTGCAGACTTCGCCCATCTGCTTACTGTAGGAGAGAATGGGTGGGTCCCCTGTTTCTAGTATGAAAAAGATGGTGTAACTTTTAAAATGAATTAGTTATCCGTGAATAATTCTGAACAGCCCATTATCCAGGTAGTGCAGACACTTTTTGAGTGGAAGGACTCCTGCTTGCTCCAAGTTGACATAAGAGAGCATTTAGTATTAAGGATTTTTTCAATATGAGGTTGAGGAATCTCAGAACAATGACAATACAAAACATGGCTTCAGTTTCCACAGATTTTCTTTAAAATGATGGGTTCAGAGAAAATAGCCTTTCTAAACAACAGAACCTAACTGACAGGACCTAAATGTTCAAAGGAATAATTTTTCCATGCACTTAAACCTAGGGTCTGGGATGAGTGTGAGTGAGGGAGGAACACTGACTTGGAGGGTCAGGTTGAGTGAAAGAGTGGACGAGAGGCATTTCCTTGTCTCTAGAAAAAGTGTTACATGACTGCTTGAAGGCTCCCCTAACTTCCAATTACACCCTCAAGTAGGAGACATCCTGCAGAAACAGAACAAATTAAAAAGGGCTACAGAGTCTTGGTCAATGCCCCTGGCGTAACACCATTAGGAATCCAAAGGTATCCATATGACCATGAGGCAGAGAAGCAGGAGATCTGATCATCAAGGGCAAAATAACTGAAGAGATGTTGGAGAGCTATCTAATCTCTGAAACACAACCTATCATTCTCCAGGCCACCCAACTCAAATTTGGGAAATACTCAACAGAATGAAAAGGTAGTGACGTTTTTTATAATCAGCATTAGTCTCAGTAAGCACCTCATTATCATTTTATTTTTATGTTGGCCAAAATGAAGATAAAGGAACAGTTCATGAATCCTTCCACTTGATTTTGTTTCACCCTTTAGAAGGGAAAACAAAAGAAAGTGAATATCTCCATCCACTGACAACAAATAGAATCCACAGGCCAGGCACTTCGGGAAATGGAAAATCACATTCAGATGGGAGTCGATAATGTTGAGCCATGAAATGCTGAATCTCCTTCAGCATACAATAAACAAAACTCTGGGATAGAGGCAGTCATCTTGTCATGAAGGGTAGCCCATCTGAGCCTGTCAGTCTCTGTTGTTAGTACACCTGGGATGTGAATAAAAAAATAGTGGAACTATGTTTCTTAGTCCATGTGGAAAGCCAACTAAACCAGTAAATGACAAGGAGTCTCTTGCCTTTTGATACACTCCTTTCAAATGCTTCTTTTACATTATTTTTATTGGATGGTTTACCTACAAATGTAATGGAGTGATGTATAACTAACCAAAAGTACAACAGCAAGTGGATTTATTTATTTAGGGGGTTTGTAAAGTGCAGCAAAGGGACCAAGGTTGCCTCTGAGCACTTTATATATATATATAGAAACACATACAAACAAGAGTAAAAAGAGGTCTAAATCTAAAGTCCTTTCACAATGATTCTTTAACAGGTGAGTCTGGGATAGCTTGAAAAACATCTAGGGGGAGGGGGGAATTGATGTCTTCAGGGTGGGAGCTCCCGGTTTGGGCTTAACCCATGCAAATGCTTGGTTTGCTATCATCACAGGCTGGCTGTGCAAACCTATCATCCATGCACCTGAACATTGAAGGGGATCTGCTTTGAAAGCCCTTATTTACATTCCTGTCAAAGTATGCAGAGAAACAGTTTATTGACAATCCGTTTTGAATCTCCTTGAAATATATTAACATATTTAATGTATATGCATCAATTAACATGATGACTCATTCTTAAATGGTTACTATTCAAGTTTATTGAGCTAACATTGTTCTCTTATATATGCATAGGCCATCTCTTTTCCTTTTCCTTTTTCAGTCCTTCATATGCTTTTTTCTCTTTTTCTTCTTTTAATCTTCTTTACTCCTTCCTTATCCTCCCCCCTTTTTATTAAAAAAAGAAAACACAATGCCCACTTCTATAACTACAAATTTGTTATATTTGAAAGTACCAAACAATGGGTAGTATTTACTAGCTATTGGTTGTTCTAGCTGTATTTATTTCTAGTTATAACTGCAATATCTTTCTTAATTATTCATTTTATTGAAGGTTGTCTAATGGTTTTCTTTGTACATCCTTTCTTATTAATAAAAGTATTCTTTAAAAATGCCCGGTTAGTGGATCCGCACCGTGAGCACTGCAGCAGGCACCATGTGTACATTGCAACATTTGCTGCATTGAATATGCACTGCGCAGCCCTGTGACAATATTCTCTTTGTACATGTACTGAAATGTACAGAATATGAAGACATGACAATGGATGAATGAAGAAGAGTTAATCAAGTGTGACTACGACTTTGTAAAAGTATCCTAGCGCTACTAAGAAAAGATGAAAGTTATTTTCTATTGCAGCAAATTGTATTTGAAAATTGCAAAGTATTACAACATGCTCTGTGTATTGTAAATACATATAATTGAAATATAAGTAATAACCAAATATCCTCACCTTTCTAAATTGATCCCACATTGACAATTGTTTAGGCTGTGATCTCAGAATATTAACTATACCCCTTGGTAGACCCGACCTAAGTTAGAGTCCTCAACAGATCATCAGGGGTGAGAAAACCTGGGTGAAAGACACATGTGGTGCATATATGTCATCCTCACAGGAGGAGGAGTTGAAGGAGTCACCAGTGTAATATTATGTTATTCTCCGACCACCCCAGATATAGAGCCTTATTTCAATTTGGGGAAGGCTTTGTTAACCAGATTTTGTCTTGGCAGCATACGTAGCGTTCTCAGCTTTCCTCTGGGTCAATATCAGACTGTTACCACTCTTACCTGTCCAAGTGATAAATCCTCCATGCAGATTTTGTTGCACTTCTAATTTTTTTGTAAATTCTATAAATCTTTTATATGCAATTTATTTCATCCCCATTCTTAAAACTAATGATTTGTATAACTGTAAACCTGCTCTTTACTTTTAAAGAATGTGGAGTAACCCTACAATATATTACCACGTCAGATAGTTTCTACTGAAATGCGTTACCACAAGTCGTTGCTTTTTTAATTTGGACAGATTTGTTTATCAGCCAGTGGTCCTTACTAATAGATGTTTATATTTGCACCTGTTATTTTTGTACTTTTACGATCATTTGTTAATAGTCGAATAAAGGAATTTACCTGAACTGAACTGAAGTAGTTAATGCATCTCACATGAGTGTAGTGGAGACTGTCACATGCCATTACCGAGACTGAACATTAAAGAAACTTGTCTGTTTCTAACAGGGTGACCGAGGATTACCCGGAGAGTTTGGAGAATCAGGAGACAAGGTGAGATTCGTGGAAGCAAAGGGTTAATGGTAATAATAAAGTACCAATTGCATCTTCTGCATAGGCCTCTAGTTTCTGGTAGCTATTTTAGGAGACCACTCAAGTCTCCTAAAATCTCAGACATAAATCCAGGGCATGGCCTGAAGACCAGGAGATCGGGGGACGAGATGATTCCCAATACATCAGAGCAGCAGAAAAACTGATTCAGCCACATCTCAGGCTGCAGAATTCCATGCCAGAGAAACATTCATCCAACCACCACGTCCAAACCTTCTTTTACTCTTTTAGAATTTGAGTAGGTTATTCATCCAGACATAGAGAGTGGTAGTTCTTCTCATAGTGGTCTTCATTAAGAGTCATAAGCATTGAAAACACTCATTGCCAGCAATGAGAGTCATCCCGTGTACAGAACTATTCAGTGCTTATGACTTCAATGAAGCTCTGTGAGATGAGTGCCCTCTGTCAACTATTGTATGATCCCTAAACGCCTACCCTTGAAGAGAGCTGGGACTACAGGTAAAAACAGTTTCCTTCTCAAGCAGTCAAATGTTCAAAATGTGCACATTTCCTGTTGTTAATAGTTTTTTTTTCTTTCAATGCTTAGGGGGACCGTGGGCCTCCGGGACTGCCTGGGCTAAAGGTAAGCCAAAGTCCTCTCATGACTGTTAAATTCCTATAATTGATCATAAAAAACAGTAGGAACTGAAAGAGGAGTGAATCAACAAGGTGGTTCCATTTGGGCATACCCTTTTATCACCAGGTAAAGTGTGATGCAAGTCTCTGAAATCTGCCATAGTTCTGTGATTTAGGTTGTGATGTCGAATAGGTCTGACCTGCAGTGATATCCTGGTTCCAGGTTAAGTGTTCCTTCAATGTTTGAGATGCTTTTACTTAAGAAACTGGATCTTCACATGTGGATCTGGTTAGTATCCCCTCCTTTTCTATAGGGTCCTAATCTTTCTAGTGAAATGCTTGAACAATAGATTGCTAACAAAGACAGGATAAGGTGATGATAAGACACTGATGCAATTTTTTTTTAATATTTCAGGGAGCTTCAGGAGTGCCAGGCCAGGCTGGACCAGCTGGGATTGCAGTAGGTGTTTTCTTCTATCCACAGAACAAGTGCAGACAATAATATATGCGGGTGTTGTGATCAGGTGGATGGCATGTGAAACTGCAGCTCTGTTATTTTAAGAGATAGAGCCAGATAGATTTATGTGTGTCTTTCTACTTTGCTCATGCCAGAATCGTGGAAAGGACGGACCAGCAGAGCCCGTACCTTTTCATTTATGACACACATGTGATGTGTACGCCATATGTCAACTACTATATGGTGCCAACACAAAAAGAGCTGCGTAGCCAAGTACATAACTGGGGGCGACAAGGGAAACTAACCAAAGAAGGTCTCTTCCCATTGAAAGTAGCAAGGCTAAGCAGGTTGACGCACACAAGGCGGTTGCAGTAGAAGTCAAAAAGTGGGAAACACTAATTGTATGAGTTGTACATCTCCTTGAACCAATCCTACTTCTCTTACATATGTTCAAAGTCACTAGCCTCAATCTGCTCTTCGATAAGCTTTGTCTGGTGTCCTTTGTCGAGCTCCCACAGCTCTGGGTGACACTTCTTGAACAAGCATCATCAAAGTAGGGATGCGTCAGCTTCCGCGTTGGCAGCCCCATACTGAGGCATTCCTGATGCTCATTGAAAGCTACAGGTAGATGACCGTTGGCAATACAAAAGTCAAAGGTACTGGTTCCCTCACATCCTATAACTCAAGATACAACATCTTAGATGCTCTTTGAGAAACACCTTTGTTCTCACTACAATCTGGATGTGTAGTTCCTCAATGCAGATTAATCTGTTCTCTATCTTTCAATGCACTCAGGCCTGTGTGCATATATATGTATGGATGCATGCATATGTGTGTACATTGAAATGAGCCTTCATTTATTCAACAGTTACATATCTTGAATTAAAGCAATGAAAATATATAATTAAGGATGAACAGTAAGAACACCTTTTCACCAGGTCATCTATGGTCCCATTAAAACATCCTCACTTTCCAAAATCTGTCCTGTGTCTAAAAACCTGCTCCACATGTCGATAAAATGTGTAGCCCAGATCACTACAATCTTATGGTTCCAAAGACATGATGATGTGCAGTGGGTTATTTGCCGTCTCTTGTACCAGCTGACTAAAGTTCTAATGTTGTCTTCAGTGCTTGCCCAACTTGTGTGGTCTTTGGAAAGTGTTGAATGTCATAGTACTTCAGGTCTTTTGTGCACCTAGTGGTGGGACACAAAGAAGGAACATCATAAAAAGAAACTCTCAGTCCAAAGAACTTTGGCTGAATTTCCTATGGAGTGGGAGGAACTTATAGTCAAGTGGGGATACAGTCAGCTCTATCCTCTTTCGCACCACTCTGGATAGAACAAGATTGCTTAGTGAAATCTTTTTACACCTAACATTACTGCCAGGGTACGAAAAAACTATCCGCCCAACCAAATTTCATTTTCTCATGATGAAGGCACACGTCATGCACAATACCTATGGTCATTAAAGATAACTGAAGGCAGTTTGAAAACCGAATCTATTTTTTGTGTGGATGGTGACAGATTTGCCGTGAAGGGTACACAATTACTTTGCTTCGCACCCATCTTGCTGGAAAAATGCTGTTCTAAAATGGTTCCTGTTTGTCAGAACTTGAAAGTTAAAGCTAATCTCTTTCTTTCAGAAAAATACCCTGTGTGAAGAATTTAGTAGCTCCCTGTGAATATGGGGGGTATTGGTACTGGTAGTGTAGCCAAAAGGACCCCACTCTGTGATCATCTTGAAACATAAGGAAATACCGTCCTAAATCACTTATTGGAGTGAACCACTGTAAAAGGGACATTGTTCTCAGTCAGGGATTCAGTGAATGGCAAAGATAACAAGGGATTCTGTTCTCTAATCATGAAGAAGACCAGACCTTTTCCTGCCAAAGTAGAAACGTGTATCACTGAAGTATATGATGTGACCCATTTGTAAGGGCAGCACTACTCAGTTAGAATCTTGGAGTAAAATTTGATGCTTCCTTGTCCTTCCACCCTCAAGCTCTTGCAGTAGCAAGCATGTGTTTTATTCTAATAAGATCATTGAGAAAAGGTTTCAACCTGCATCCATTGGCTACAAGGACGACATTTGCCTTTGCCCTGAATATATCGAGATTGGACTATCGCAACAGTCTGTATGCAGGATCTTCTAAAGAAACTATCCATAAACTCCAGGTTATGCAACACATGGCGGCCAGACTTGTATTGAAACTTCCTAGACATTCATCTGCTTCGGCAACTCTGAAAGCCCTACATTGGCTTTCAGTGTATGAAAGAATCTTGTTCAAAATTCTCTTACTCACCTTCACAGCCTATAGATCTTCTGGGCTCAGGTATCTAACAGCAAGATTTACCCACTACGCAACTAAAAGAACTCTGAAATCTTCTTATGCCAACCTCCTCAAGGCCCCTCCTTTTAGAAGTAAAACCTGAGGTGGTAAATCATCTTCAGTTCTAGGCACCAATGCATGGAACCAGCTTCCTGGTCATTTAAGACTCATTGATTCTGAAGGACTGTTGAAGAAGCAGCTGAAGATGTGGGTTTTTTTCAGCTTCTGGGGTGGTTTGTTATTCTCTCACTCTTTGATTTAGTCTCCTTTCGAGATCTCCTTATACTTAACTGAATCATTTCTGGTGCTTAACGCCAACATGCTCCTTTGGGAGTGGTAGTGAGCTTCACAAGTGCCGGATTCATTCAGATTCATTCATTCACTGATGGGAACGTGACTTCATCTAGAAAGGAAATTTTCGAGAATGATGGTAAAGCAGTTATAACCATTGATCCGTATTTGGCACAACATTACCGCCTATTAGAACATGATAGTCCCATATTTACTCTCCTAAATCTATGTAAAACCTACAGGACAAATGTCTGTTCCCTGATAAGTAGCACCTAACAAGTCACATGATGACAAAGAATTTATGGAATTATTTGTTGGAACAATGTCCTTGAGTGTTGATTGACTTGTTGCATTTCATTTAACATGTTCCATTCTCCCTGGGCACAGAAAAGGTAGAAGTGTCCTACTCAACAAAAGTATGTTATCGTGACCAGTGATACTGTATTTTACTACTCATTATTGTATCTGTTGTTTGCGTTGATACACATGTAAATGCACATGTGCTGTATTTACAAGAGTAATTGCATCTGATATTTTTATGGTCATTGTCTCATGAGTTTAGATGCTCTAAGCATACGTTACTAATGACTTCCTGGAAATGCTGACATGCCTGAGTCTGGAACAATATGTAAATCATGATGTATAACATGTGAAAAACTCATTACAAATGTTTGGAAATAAATCCCTGCAACCTCTCATATCATTGCACTGGGATATCTTCCTGGTGCACGTTACACAGTCATTCACCCCCACATGTCCATATTGTGTGTTTTAATAATGCCTTAGCCTGTTCTCACCATTGATCCTAATTTGTCACTTACTTTGTGTTTTGAACAGGGGCTCCCAGGAGCTGGAGGACCACGAGGCGAGAAGGTAGTAACATTATCTACAATTGTGCACCTGGGAAATACCAACCTTTAAAAAATCATGTAACTCTCTGAGTAGGAAGGCTGCAAATCTGTTACTGGTGCAGTTTCAACTTGTACTACTGCTGAGTTTTGTGAACATTATAAAATCTTAAATCTGCACCCAGTGATGAACAGTGCTTCCACGAGTGAAGATACAGGATTCCTTTTGTGAATCAAGCCCTGTATGCCAAATGAAGTCTCACTAGTCATGATTACAGAAATATTACATCCTTGTCAATGTTTGCTTGTCATACAATCTCATCCCATCCTCATTCGAGATACCTCTTAAATTCACTTCATTTCTTTGTTACAAGGATCTCAGAGGATGGAATACTCTGTCACAAATGCGATGGATATCCCATCCACCCTATTTTAAATGTAAAAAGTGAGGTATCACCTCAGTTCATGGATTTTAACCCCTTGTTACATGTGACCATTCACCACCCCAAATTAGGTGAGCAGTCCACAGTATGTGGCATAGACGAGTAATTATCCTTAAATCAGGCCTTGCTTTGAGACTACTTGATTTATAATCTCATCATCCTTTCCTTTTGTAATGACCTTTAAGATCCACGTTTAATATTGTATTATCCTCACAACATCTGTGTCCTGCATGCATGACTTGTGAGTGGCTACATAAATCCAATTTTCCAATAAACTCTGTAATCTAGTATTTACAGGGAATTAGACTATTCTCTCATTTAAAAGTGATCCCATTGGTTTCCTCAATCATAAAGTCAGGCTGACTGTCCTTTAGTTTCAGCCTCTTCCCTACTCCTGCTTAATGAGATGGGGCGTACATTTGCCTTCCTCAAGACCTCCTGATTCTGTTCTGTCCCAAGTGATGTGACCAGCCCTCTATTGTTCTATTCTAGGGTCAATTCCATCTGATCTCATTGTGGTATCCACCTTCATCTTTCCAAGTTCCAAAATACCCTTGATCT
Source organism: Pleurodeles waltl (assembly GCF_031143425.1). Lineage (NCBI taxonomy): Eukaryota > Metazoa > Chordata > Amphibia > Caudata > Salamandridae > Pleurodeles > Pleurodeles waltl. The sequence goes on from NC_090448.1 coordinate 40,298,862, forward strand.
ATTGTGAAGGGGTTGGACTTTGCTGATTCTCTTTGATTCATTTATATATGACTAATCCCTGGTCACTGTTTCCTGTAGCTTATTTTTACTTTTTCATTTCAGGGAGAACGAGGAGCACCCGGTGAACCTGGAAAATCGGTGAGCAATAGAAAGGGATTATTTTATCACAAGATGTATTATGTTTGCTGATTCTGGGAGTGAAGAAGCAAATGAGACGTGTCAATTATAAGAAAAACAAAACAGTAAAGAAAGGAACCCATGCTTGTGTATTTTTCAAGGTTAAAATACTACTTGTCGAAGGCTCAATGACTCCAGATGCTCTATGCCACAGAACTTGTACCAGAGGAACTCTGTTGTTTTAATGCTTATTATCTGATGACTGCAGGGCAACATACAGAGGTCTGAGGCCTATTCTAGACTCTAACCTTATTATGGTGGCCCACGTTCATCTCAACCAAGTGAACAATCTCCACAGACTGGGAACGCCAGATTAAATCCTCATGATGCTGCTAAGTGCAGTGACAATATCACTACCACATGTAAATCCATCACTCTTGTACTGCAGTACAATTAGGCATGGGTTATGTTTGAATTATCCATGAACATCATGCTCTATTCAGTAGAATGTACAGGGAGTGCAGAATTATTAGGCAAATGAGTATTTTGACCACATCATCCTCTTTATGCATGTTGTCTTACTCCAAGCTGTATAGGCTTGAAAGCCTACTACCAATTTAGCATATTAGGTGATGTGCATCTCTGTAATGAGAAGGGGTGTGGTCTAATGACATCAACACCCTATATCAGGTGTGCATAATTATTAGGCAACTTAACAAAAAACAAATATATACCCATTTCAATTATTTATTATTACCAGTGAAACCAATATAACATCTCAACATTCACAAATATACATTTCTGACATTCAAAAACAAAACATAAACAAATCAGTGACCAATATAGCCACCTTTCTTTGCAAGGACACTCAAAAGCCTGCCATCCATGGATTCTGTCAGTGTTTTGATCTGTTCACCATCAACATTGCGTGCAGCAGCAACCACAGCCTCCCAGACACTGTTCAGAGAGGTGTACTGTTTTCCCTCCTTGTAAATCTCACATTTGATGATGGACCACAGGTTCTCAATGGGGTTCAGATCAGGTGAACAAGGAGGCCATGTCATTAGATTTCCTTCTTTTATACCCTTTCTTGCCAGCCACGCTGTGGAGTACTTGGACGCGTGTGATGGAGCATTGTCCTGCATGAAAATCATGTTTTTCTTGAAGGATGCAGACTTCTTCCTGTACCACTTCTTGAAGAAGGTGTCTTCCAGGAACTGGCAGTAGGACTGGGAGTTGAGCTTGACTCCATCCTCAACCCGAAAAGGCCCCACAAGCTCATCTTTGATGATACCAGCCCAAACCAGTACTCCACCTCCACCTTGCTGGCGTCTGAGTCGGACTGGAGCTCTCTGCCCTTTACCAATCCAGCCACGGGCCCATCCATCTGGCCCATCAAGACTCACTCTCATTTCATCAGTCCATAAAACCTTAGAAAAATCAGTCTTGAGATATTTCTTGGCCCAGTCTTGACGTTTCAGCTTGTGTGTCTTGTTCAGTGGTGGTCGTCTTTCAGCCTTTCTTACCTTGGCCATGTCTCTGAGTATTGCACACCTTGTGCTGTTGGGCACTCCAGTGATGTTGCAGCTCTGAAATATGGCCAAACTGGTGGCAAGTGGCATCGTGGCAGCTGCACGCTTGACTTTTCTCAGTTCATGGGCAGTTATTTTGCGCCTTGGTTTTCCCACACGCTTCTTGCGACCCTGTTGACTATTTTGAATGAAACGCTTGATTGTTCGATGATCACGCTTCAGAAGCTTTGCAATTTTAAGAGTGCTGCATCCCTCTGCAAGATATCTCACTATTTTTGACTTTTCTGAGCCTGTCAAGTCCTTCTTTTGACCCATTTTGCCAAAGGAAAGGAAGTTGCCTAATAATTATGCACACCTGATATAGGGTGTTGATGTCATTAGACCACACCCCTTCTCATTACAGAGATGCACATCACCTAATATGCTTAATTGGTAGTAGGCTTTCGAGCCTATACAGCTTGGAGTAAGACAACATGCATAAAGAGGATGATGTGGTCAAAATACTAATTTGCCTAATAATTCTGCACTCCCTGTATGTATGTGTGTGGTATTTTTATGGAGGGAACCTAGCCAGAGAGCAGCAGACCACTTCACATGGTCAAAGACAAGCATGCACTCAATGAGTGACATGAGAGGTATCTGGTTTGTTGGGTGTTAATGCATTGTGATATATTGTTCTTTAATGAGGTGCATCCTAAACTCTTTCTTAAATTGGAGTAGTAGTGATGGATTCAGAGATATTGTTCCAGATCCTAAATGGACAGAGGGAAAAGGCCTCTTGCCTTTTTTTTCTTGTTACACTTCCCTGTCTCCGGTCTGTTGGTGTCCTGGCTGAGGCTGTGCAGAGAACCACCAGAGATGGTGAGCTTGTCTGCAAGGTTAGGGCAGGATACAGAAATTACAGTTATTACGGGGGTGTAACACTACAAACGCCCCCCCCCAAGGTACACCCCTGCAGAGATCCTGTCTTAAATTACCACTTGCAGTGCTCACTTCATGGTACTTTAAAGGGTTTGCCACATTTAGAGGAGGAGGTGTGGGTCTGAGTTGTACAGGTCAATCACTTTCTCTAAAACGTGTCCTTGCCCATCTAGTGTAACTCCTGATTTATTCTGTTTATTGCTGATTAATTATTTTCTCTTTGTGTTCTCTTTAGGTTTCTGTCTCTGGTGGATACAAAGGAGATAAGGTAACAGTGATGAGTAAAAGATAATTCCCCATCAGGTGTCCTTGCACTGAGAGAGAGTAAACAAGTGAGAATGTGAGTGAGTGAGCAAGCATGCGAGTGAGTGAGTCTTTGAAGGAGGGAATGACTGAACAAGTGTAGAGTGACTGAGTAATTGGGAGAGTGAATCTTTAAATGAGCGAGTATGAATGAGCGAGTTAGTGAACAAGTGAGCAAGTAAGTGAGTGAATTAGCAAAGTTTGGAGTTAGTCTTTGAATGAGTGAGTGTCTGAATGAGCAAGTGAGCGAGTGAGGGAATAAGCAAATGAGTCTTTATATAAGGAAATGGTTGGATGAGTGAAAGTGAGTAAATGAGTGATTGGCTGAGTATTTGAACAAGCAAGTGATTGAACAAATGAATGAGTGAGTGAATGAGTGGATGAATGATTCTTTAAATAAGTGAGCAATGGAACGAGTGAATAAGCGAGTGAGAACGGAAATGAACATGTGGGTCTGAATGAGTGAGTAAGCAAATGAATTAGGAAATGAAAAAGCCTATGAGTGTCAGTCTTCATTTATCTACTTGACTAATAATTGCTATAATGGGGGAGGGACATGAGACAAAAGACCTCTACAGAGCAGTCTTAAATGAGCTCTAGTGTGAGGATGGGTGTTATATTCCGCTCTGCCGATGGAGTTGGCAGAGTTTTCGGCCACAATGCAGAGTTCCAGCCAAATTCCACCAGCTGCTGCGTGGCAGAGTTTTTGCTCGCATGAGGCTCACTAACGGTAAGTTGACGAGTGTGAATGGGACTTGGTGTCCCCGAGCGCGATTTCCAGTCACTAAGAGGACACCTGGTGAGATATTCCCAACATGGCGATCATAGGAGGTCGCGACCATTGGCAGTCGGAAAGCTGCTGTTTGAGTAGAAAATCTACTCAAGCGGCAACAAAATTACAGCGAGAAGCTGCACCCTCTGGCATGCTGCGTGGTGCCGCTTATGCTGATTTTTCAGCGTGGAACGAGCTCCGAGTGCTAAATCACATCACAAGCGGGACGAATCTCAAAGAGTTTTTTGTAACTCTGCGGAATTCCGCCCAGGCCTACTCTAGTGCTTGATGATCTCGATGAGTTGTGCCCTGTGACAGGAAAGGGATGGGCTGCAGCTCTGACAAGACTTTTAGGAGTGCATTTACTAGAGTTTTATATTACACAAATTATATCCATCACTGTACCTGGTTTTTCAAGTATACATAATACACAACGCCACACAAGCACTGCACACAGTAGCACTCCTAGTTGTTAACTCAGAGTGCAGTAATTACATGGGGGACTGAGGTGTCTGGTGTGGTGTCATGGTGTTGACAGGGGATGAAGGGCTGGTGGGAGGAACAAATAGCCATTGGGTTATGAGGGTGTCAGAGGAGTTTTGATGGAAGGAAGACAGGTTTAAAAGCAGTTATCTAAACCTAATGATTGGGAAGTGGAGAGTGATACACACAGTACAATAGGCACACATGATGCAAGGGGAAGGCACACGCTCAGTCTAAGTTCTTTGTACATCTGTAAGTTGCCTGGGACATATAGACCCTCATTACGAACCTGGCGGTCGGAGATAATGTTGCGGTAGTATTGCCAACATGCTGGCGGTACTAACCGCCACATTATGACATTGGCGGTTTGGCTGAAGCCAATGTACCACTCCAACAGACACGGCAGTAACAGCCGACGGACTGGAGAGACACATCTCCAGCCCGGCGGCCGCCAATGTACCGCCAGCGGAACTATGACCCGCCTACTGTCATGGTTTTCATTGGTTTTTTACCACCACGAAAACCATGGCGGTAGGCACTATCAGTGACAGGGAATTTCTTCCCTGTCACTGATAGGGGTCTCCCCCTCTCCCTTCACTGCTCCCCTCCCCCCGCCCCCCTACCTCACTAAAGCACCCCACCCCCCCACATTCACGCACCCCCTTCACACACACATGCATCCATCCCCACATGCATACATCCATTCACACACACAACCGCACACACTGTCATACATACACGCAGACACGCATTCACAATACACAACATACACGCACTCAAACCTCCATACATGCACATACGCAACACACGCTCGCATACATGCACACACACACACCCTCACACACACACAACACCCCACACCCCCTTCCCCTGTCGGGGACCCGACTTACCTGGATTCAGGGGGTCCTCCAGCATTGGACGGGAAGGGGCTCTGCTACCTCCAGCAGCGACCGCCAGCAGAACATGTCATAATACGACTGGCGGCGGTCTACTGGCATGTCGGTGTTGGTGGCAGCAGAGCCACCTTACCACCATCCTGCGGCATGACCACAGACGGATTACCGCCAGCAGAACATGTCATAATACGACTGGCGGCGGTCTACTGGCATGTCGGTGTTGGTGGCAGCAGAGCCACCTTACCACCATCCGGCGGCATGACCACAGACGGATTACCGCCAGCAGAACATGTCATAATACGACTGGCGGCGGTCTACTGGCATGTCGGTGTTGGTGGCAGCAGAGCCACCTTACCACCATCCGGCGGCATGACCGCAGATGGATTTCCGCCATCCTTCTGGTGGATTTCCGTCTGTGGTCATAATACGGCAGTCGGCTGGTAGCCGCTGCGGTGGTCTTTTGGCGCCCAACGCCGCGGCGGTAGGTGGTCATTACTGTCAATGGTATAATGAGGGCCATAGGTTTGAAGTATCCACTGGCCATCGGGAGGATGAATGGCTGAGTGGCCCCACTGGATTTGAACCTGTGACCAAGGGGTCACTCATAAATAGTAAATATCTCCAGAGGACTAGTCCACTGAGCCGCTCATGGCAAAATCAGGGGTATGTTATGGCAGGCTGTTTTCCACAAGGTCAGGAACAGAATCATTCACATGTCAACTGAAATCCCATACTTTAGGATTTACCCTTGTTCTACCAGCTTCTTAAGAGGCGTCAGTATGTCAGACATTCTCCCAATTTCCTGTACGCCAATATATAGTTTTGTGAAAATCAGTAGTACATTTTTAAAGTGGGATCCGAAGTTAAACCCCAACAGTTTTTTACTCACTCATCCACTCACCTGTTTACTCACTCAGTTAAAGAGACCAGCAGGAGGAATGAGGCAAGGTTTGAGTGATTTCTCACTGTTGCCCTGGCTCATAAATAAGGCTCCCAGTTTTCATTTTTTACTGATTTTTACAGATAAATAAAGACAGAAAATAATGTATTTCCTGTCTGTATTTATTTTTTAAAGCCAAAAAAAATGGAAAATGTAGCTTCTTGTGGGTGACTCTCTGTGCTGTCTTCCATGATTTCCAGGACAACAAGCAGATAGACAAGTATGGGAAGTTAAAACACAGGTTGAGATCTCCCTAAGTACAAGGGTATGGTAACATATATTTATATTATAATGTGATATCTGAGGGCGTAGTGTTTTGCTATATTTGGCTGCTTAATTTGCTAAAATACGACAGGCAGAAAATTATGAGTGCATGTTTGTCAGTTAAATAAATGTGGAAATATACCACTTTACAATTACATTTATTTTCAAAACACAAAATAAGTATGGATAAATACCAATAAGGTGGGCAAAAAACAAATATGGATAAATACAGAGAGAAATGTTCATAAAATAGATACCATAAACCCTCAAGCCCTACTCATAAAGCTCTGGATGGGATAGGTGGAAATCTGTAGATGTAGAATTACTCCTGTGTTTGCAGCGAATTTCCGACTTTCAAGGGATTACAAAGCTCCTAGAAATCTGTAATAGTCATACAATTCTAGTAGCCAGATAAGTAAAAGTTACACTTTTGGAAATTCAAACCGATGGAAAATTCTGGATGTGTAAGATTGACGTACATGTGCATTCTCACACAGTACTCTTTAGTGCTCTCTACAGAAACTATTTCCCTTGTGTGAGCTGTTCCCTTGTGTACACTAAGGTTTGGGGGTGCTCCTTTGAGGTTGTGTCCATCAAGCACTTACTTCTGCCTGGCTGCTACCAGGAAGGGCGAGCGAGGCAGCACGTGGAGCGGGGGCAGGTCACGCAGCGGGGGGCAGTTAAATAAAAAAAAAAACATACTTGCCCCTCTGTGACACGCCACTCCACTCCAGCCTCCTCATCTTCTCTCCCCAACCAATCATGACCTTTCTTCATGCTGTTACACAGCATGAAACAAGTGCCGCGATTGGCCTGAGTGAGCAGAAATGCCGCTCAGGGGGAGAGTGGGGGCACTGCGCTTGGTCTCCACCTGGCTGTAAAATACCGCTGGGTAGAGAGATTGTAAGTGAGCATGTCAGTTTGGCCGGCCTCAGACGGCCAGCCAAACTGACATACATTTAGAAGCGCACATACCACTGCTCCAGCCCGCCCTACAAAGGTGGAAAAATAAAGGGATAATACTTTTACTATCCCTTTATTTTTCTGCTTTTCAATAGTGGGGCGACGCTCCTCCACCATAGCGGAGGGGCCACCGCTGCTGCCCTTGATGGGAGTGCATTTGTGTGAATTTGCCAGGAAGGAGTATGTGTATATTCACACTAGACGAGCTAGTGGGTGTTCACCTACTCTTTCTTGTAGGCCCAACCAAAAACGCCCACACACTCACTCCTAAGCCTGGATTTTTGATCATGGAAATTCCACCCTGGTGCCGACTTTGGTGGGGGACGCTGTGTTTAAAAATAGCTTTTGGTTTAAAAGCATGTGAACCTCCTTGTGCACCCTGCAGTTTTCAGGCAAAAATAAAAATGGCAAGTTAACTCTGGTGATTAATGTTCCTACTGATGAGAGATTGGAAATTTATCTAGTGGAAGTTTTGACTCATCATTAAGTAGCGCAGAGAGTTAATGTGTCCGCTGCAAAGGACGTGTACCATGCAGATCACAGAACTGGATATGAGTGAACTATGAGTAGCGCTGTAAAACACGCCTTCTGTTTGTGGGGCACTAGAAGTTAATAAAAAGAACAAATAGTACCTCGATCACATCGGGAGCAGCGCATGGGCACTAATTAAGTTGAATCAATTAGTGCTTGGTCCTTGCTCCACACAGAGGAAGGGAAATGATGCCAAGCGTGCCTTGACGAATTACGAGGCTGTAAAGAAGAGTGCAGCGCAAACCAACAAATGGTGAACGATAGGCGGGCTCCAAGCCCTTTACTGAACACAACCGAGTCTCACCAGCGAGACGCATGCACTAGTACATGCACTCGCAGGCTCAAAAGTAAAAATGAACTGTTTGTCAGAGAGAAGCTAAGGGGATATGAGGTGCACTGCTGGTGAGTGCTAGTTAGGGGATTCGGGGAGGAGGTCATGGAGGTGGGGACACCAAAAAAGATTGTCGCACCGGGCGCCACCAGCGCTAAAGCCGGCCCTACATAAATTATGCTACTACTGACCGTATGAATCTGAATTGGGTATTTACCAGGGCAAATGGCTTTTCTTGCACACCTAAGTAGAAATTGGATGTGCAAAATACTCTGTGATTTGTACCTTGTGTGAAACTGGAGCACACTTCGGGGGTCATTCTGACCAGGGTCGGCGGGAGCACCGCCGACAGACCGGCGGTGCCCCGCAGGGCATTCTGACCGTGGCGGTTCGGCCGCGGTCAGATGCGGGAAACCGGCGGTCTCCCGCCGGTTTCCCGCTGCCCTGCAGAATCCTCCATGGCGGCGGAGCGCGCTCCGCCGCCATGGGGATTCTGACACCCCCTACCGCCATCCTGTTCCTGGCGGGTCTCCCGCCAGGAACAGGAAGGCGGTAGGGGGTGCCGCGGGGCCCCTGGGGGCCACTGCAGTGCCCATGCCCATGGCATGGGCACTGCAGGGCCCCCCGTAAGTGGGCCCCACAAAGTATTTCAGTGTCTGCTATGCAGACACTGAAATATGCGACGGGTGCCACTGCACCCGTCGCACCTTCCCACTACGCCGGCTCAATTCTGAGCCGGCGTCCTCGTGGGAAGGTTGATTTGCCCTGGGCGGCCTTTTGGCGGTCGCCCGCCAGCCCAGGGCAAATCCCAAAATACCCTCAGCGGTCTTTCGACCGCGGAGCGGTATTTTGGTGGGGGAAGTCTGGCGGGCGGCCTCCGCCGCCCGCCGGACTTAGAATCACCCCCTTCATTTGGGCATTCTTGCAGGGAGCAATTGTGCATTAGATAATTAGCAGTCACTGAGTGGGCTTATCAGTTTAAATCTCAACCATCCCAAAGTGGCGCATTCCACGTCACTAGGCACTCAAAGTTTAGGTCGATTTTTAGGAATCATCTGCACGCCTTTTTTAATTGTAACAAATTTCTGTGGGTTAAAGCCCTTGTTGCAGGAGTCTGCGTGTGATATTCAGAACCCCTGGCTGTCTCAGCCTTCCATCACTCCTGTGCAGATAAAGTGTGCACCGAGCACGGTGGGGCCAATAAACCTGCAGAAGTGTATTATGTATTGTGCTAACAAATGAAGGGAAATAGGCATTAATGTAGTTGTTAGTTACACACATTCTACAGTGCCTAGAAACCGCACTGCCAGTGCTGTCTGCCGAAAGTTCCTCTGTTATTTCCTCTTGTTTTGATGGTGGTGAAGGTTTGTCTTATTTTGTGGACTTTTTGCAACAAATACTGACTTTCCAGGGACTGTGTGGTGCTATATTCAGTATAGTTATCACCCCTCCATTACGTTCAGTAAGTAATGCTGTGCTGTTTGGGAGACAATTAAATGGCATCTTCAGAGGAGGTTCTCCACATCCTGACAATTCCCTCCTTCTGTTTGCATCTTTTAGGGTGACAGGGGTCTTCCAGGATCCGAAGGGCCCAAAGGTGAAAGAGGAGAACCAGGAGAAAAAGGAGACCGAGTGAGTACCGAAAAATATAGTTCTGTTTTTATTTTAAAAAAATTAGAGAGGATTGTACATCAGAAATTATCCTCAACAGGGATGCTTTTGTGAGAGGGATCTCGAGAAGCTTTAAAGAGAGTGAGATGGCTGTTTATGTTTGCTTATCTACAATTTTATGTTGATTATATCATTGTCGCTGCTACAGCCTTTGAAGGCCACCATTTTGTGGCCGTCACTCCACTGGATTGTGGGGAAAGGAAAAATCAAATGATAATAACGCGATCTTATTGACATTTTATTTTTACTGGGAGTAGGGGCAGGGTGGGGGCCAATGGAGGGCTGTAAGTGTGGTTTTGCAGCACAAAGTGCGCATGTCCGTTTGGGCCGGCCATGTTGGGCTGGCCAAACAGACATGCACACTTTGCATGTTCTCTACCCGGCTGTATTGCACAGCCGAGTGGAGAACATGCTCAGGCTCCCACTCCCAGTCCGAGCGGCAAAGCAGGCCGCTCAGACCAATCATGGCACTTGTGTCATGCTGGTGACAGCAGCGTCGTGATTGGCTGGGAGCCTGTGTGCAGCCGGGAAGAGGAAAAGGATGGAGGGGAGACAAACGTGTCTCCCCAAGGTAAGCGTTGTTTTTAACTTTTTTATTTCTTTTTTTTCACCTCAACTCCTCTTGCTCCATCCCGTCCTACCCCACCACCCCTGTTGAGTGGCAGCCACCACTGATTTTGTCGTAGGCTGGGTTTCTGCATGTCCATCAGAGGTGGGAGCCATTTTGTGCAGCTGTGATGTCACGCATGTGTGCAACAAAATTGGCTGAACTCTGTGATGTCATAGTAGATGCCAGACTCCGCGTTCTACTGCTGCTCTGTGCTCTGAGATAGGAGTCCACAAGCTCAAGCCTTCACTATGTACGGCTGGACCAAGGGCAAACACTGGGGGGTAAATAAGAAAGGCCTGGGACAGGAGCATTGTTCAGTACTCGAGTGTAGCCAGACAGGCACGATCAGACCCATATTCAGCACTACTGCCCCTTTCGTTCCTAATGTTCTACATAAGCTCTCCAATCCTGTGATAACGTAGGTGTCAATGTTGAATTCTGCAGTCAGGTTTCTCTGCACGTTTTCTCAACATTCCTAACTTTTGTAATTAAGTCTGCTTTCTCTTTCCATCATAGGGGTCCCCAGGTTACGGCACCGCTGGACAACCAGGAGGCAAAGGCGAGCCCGGCGAAAGGGTGGGTATTGGGAGATTTCACAAGCATAATAGCAGATTATTAAAGTAGGCATCAATTCATGTACACATTTAATATGGTACCTCAGTCGCAGCCATATCAATATTTAACAAGCACTGGCAAAGTCAATAGGTCTGGCATTGATCGCCAGCCTTTTTGCTTTGTCAATGCTTATTTTGTTTTGTCATGGTTTTTGCAAAACCTTATTTTTGGGAATCTTCTGGGACCTTGTCAATCTTAAAAAACCTATTGACTAAAAGAAAAAGCATGTTTTTGGTCCCAACACCACGCAATGTCGTCGTAGTCGCTCGCACTTACGAATACTACTTGGTGAGTTGATTTACTCCCTGTGAAAGGGCAGAATGTTGTGTCTCATAGTGAAGTTAGCCAATAGCTGAAGTGGGCTGACCGACCCTTTGCCTCTTGCTGTATGCTCTTGTGGGTGGAATTAAAATGGGAATGACAGAATAATAGACAAATAAATGAAGCGGGCTTCCTGAAATCCCCTATCAAATAGATATATAACTATATATGTGTGCATATCTATCTATCTAGCTATATATATATATATATATATATATATATATATATATATATATATATACACACATATATATTCACTTAAAAACCAAAGGTTGCAGGGAGGTTATAGTTAGGCTCACATTTAAATGTACAAAAACATAGAAATTCATCTGTTATAGTTAGAGGTATTTCAAGTAACTATAACTCGCACCCTCGCCACGCACAGTTTTCTCATCAATAATGTTATTGCAAATGTTACAGTGACATTATCAATAGTGTTATAAAAGATGTCATGATTGCTGTAATATCTGGGATAATTAGCAGCGCATGGCGAGAGCGCGAGTTGTAGTTACTTTAGGACACCATGGAGAACTACCATTTCTATGGTAGTTCCCCGTTTAACTAGGGACTCATCGGTGCAAGTTGGAATACCACAGTATTCCCAAATCCAGATATACCCATAATCTATGATATTGGTAATCCTGGGGTGCAGGAGTACCAAATTGAAATGGATGCACCCACTCCTATGGAGGGTTTTGGAGGGCCCACCGATATTACTATGCATCAATGTATGCCTTTCAATGCAGGTAAATGCTGCAATTAAATGTAGATATCATCCAAGGGGGCAAGGATTACCCTGAAGAAGGCCTCCTAATTCTTAAAATGGACTAGCCAACCCACCTCGATGTTTGTCAACTTTTTGCTTTGCAGCTAGGTATTGTGTTAGAATTTCGTCTCAAAAATGTGTTGGGATTTGTAGAAAGGGCAAGTATTACTTTACTGTCCAAGTACCTATTAATTATGTTGTGTTAACCATTTTTTATAGATGATTGTAGATCTTCCAGGGAGACACCTAAAAGAGAACCTGAACTAAAAGTGACAGGAAAATAACATTCTTCTTTCTTCCTTCCACTAGGGGGTTGCAGGACTTAGTGGCAAAACTGGACCAAAGGTATGGTCTTTCATTCACTATTTGCCCCCTTTTATTTCTTTATGGGGTGAAACACATGCATGTTATTTTCCTAATTGGAGTGTTGCCATATGCTGAGTATACACCTGGTGTATGTCATGGTCTTGCATAGATGTTCGGCCATTTTGTGCTGCTGAAGATGCTTCAGCTAGTGCAGATCACAACTGTATAAATGCATACAGTTGTTATCCACTTCCAGCATATCTCTTTAATTCTCTTCCATTATGTGATATCATGGATTGCATGCCTGTTAGCTATGTTGGCCTGCGAAAGACTGCATTCTTTGTACCAAACCTATTAACCCTTCAGTCTGTTGGTGACAACCTTCTGTCAGGCGCTGCTCCTCTGTTTGGGTGGAGGCGCATCGCCACCGCCCCGCCCCCGTGTAACCCCCCGCCAGCAGCAACTGCTGCAAATCCTTTCACAAGGAAGGGATATTGTGGGAGACGAGCAGTGGGGAGTGCACTGTGAACTCCCCTCAGAGCGCATGTGTGTTTGGCCAGCCGTCTAGGGCCGGCCAAACATACATGCGCACAGGACTCTCTCCTGGCTGGAGAGAGCCTTCACAGGCTCCCAGTCTGCCTGGAAGTGTCCTAGCTGGTCGCTCCCAGCCAATCCTGACGCTGCTCTAAGCAGCGTCAGGATTGGCCTCAGGGCAGGCTGTGAGCCTGTGCTTGCAGCAGCGACAGGAGAAGAGCGGCACGGGTAAGTGATTTTTTAAACATTTTTTAATTATTTTTCTCCCTCACCCCTGCCCCGCACCCACAAAGACCCGCAAGCCGCTCCTGCCTTCTGTTCTCTTCACATTGTACAGCTGACAATTTCTAATCGAACTTTCGTGGTCTGGACAATTTTGGCCTGATTCACAAAGGTAAACTTACATTTTTGTGTAAGTCGACGTTTTTTGCAATTCACAAAGGAATCTTACAAGTAGTATCTTTATGACTGCAGAGCCTGGGCACTCGTGGCAGACACTACACACATAAAAAGATAGGCATTCATAAAGATGTTACTCATAAAATTGCTTTGTGAATTGAAAAAGATTGTCAACTTACAATAAAGTGTAAATTTACCCTTGTGAATTCAGTCATTTGCTTCTGAAGGCCTCCAGTGCACCGAGTGTCTAGTACTTTTGAGCCCTCTTTTGCAGGACTATTTTTTGGATGCACTTCCCTTTGTTGCATTTCTGTGGGTCTTCTACATTTACCCTCCATATTTCTGTTGTTTTGGAATATTTTAGCTCCCCGTGCAACCAAAATGATTCATTCAACATTTTAAAACCGAATCGATAATTAGATATCCTGATTTCAGTGTCATAATTGCATATGTTTTGACCCTCAGGGAGACCAGGGGGACCCAGGAGAGAAAGGAGAACCGGGTAAAGCAGGTGCACCCGGACAGATTGGGCTACGTGGAAAGGAGGTAATTTGTCTATTGATGAAGCCACTCTTTGTCTATTGATGAAGCCCCTTGATCAGTTGCAGGTAACTGATAAAGGGGCAGAGCCTTCTACAATCATCCAAGAGTTTGACAAACAGATTTTCTTTCATCTGCCATTATGCATCCTTCATAGCTCTCTGGGATCACACAATATGTTTTTTTGAATTAATGTATACTGAAAACACAACGCAGCACCATCACAATACTGGAAAATCCAAACAGATGGCGTAAATCTACTTTAATACATGGGTTCCATATTCATACACCATCATGAGTAGGCTTTTCAAAATTTGGTTATTCAGCCAAGTTGTTTAGATGATAAAAAGCTTAAAGAAACACAACTAAGGGCCTTATTATGACCTTAACGGAGGGGTTTCCTCCATCACAAATGTTACGGATATCCCGTCTGTCGTATTACGATCTCCGTTGAATATAATGGGTTCGTAATACGGCAGACGGAATATCCGCCACATTTGTGATGGAGGAACACCCCTCCATCAAGGTCGTAATAAGGCCCATAATGTCTTTTTTATTTAAAGTGACAAACGACTTAAAAAAGTAACACTCCTCTAAGACGCCTGCATGTTGCCTTTCCTTACTCACAACTGACGTACTATTTTACTTATATATTTAAAAATATTACGAACCAAATACATTGATACAGTTTCACAATTCTTGGGAAGAAGAAGAAGGTTTGTGACCAACATAAAACATAAAATTATAGATATGAGGAAGTGACTAAAGGGGATGGTTCTCACCCAAGGTTCTGTGTAACATCAAGCACAACTCGAGCTTCAGTCTCAATGTATTTCAGATGCTGCTCAGATCCCTGCTGTTCAGGTACCCATCTGTAATTTTATACCTGTGACCTGTGTGACCACATATAAAATAAGGTCTGTTGATGTTCACCAAGTAGCCTGTAACAGCAGAAAGATACCAACTTTTTGATAGGTGGGTGGTAAAGGAATCAACTCCACCGCACGATCCATTTGCATCTTCTTCCAAATTTAACTCTCATTCCAGAAATCAGTAGTTTCCATTCAGAGCAAACCCTGAATCAGAAGCTAGAATTTCCTTCAGGCATCATAGTAAAAAAAACACCTTGTTGTTGGCTTCTTACATCTAGAAGGGTGGCAGAGGGTGCCAGGGGCTGCAGGAATTAAATAGTATAGGTAGCAATGCTCTAGGCAGATATGTCTGAGAATGTGAAATTACTATGCATGGTAACTAAATAAAACCTATAAAAGAGAGTGCCATTAATACTGATAATAAAATATTACACTTAAATTTAGTACTAGAGAACAAAGGCATATAGGGCAGATAATACATATGGAAGTAAAGCTGAAGTATAACATTTTTTTAAAGAAAAGTCCAAAATGTAGTTTCAATCCAATACAACTGTTTACTTCTGGTGATTTCAAGGGTCGTCGTGAAAGCAGACTGACTGTCACATCCTTGTCTCATCATGTTCCTAGACTAAGGTGAACTGTTCAAGTTCACCCCTACTCATGAAGACATTTTTATTACCTCTTGGGTATTTACAAGGTATTGATGCATGAGCTGGGCAGTTGACCACCTTCTGGTAAACAGCTGAGCAGACATGAAGTTCTGTCCTTCATGCTTTTAGTAGAAGGAAAGGGTACCTTGCTCCAGCTTCAGTATAGGAACCATTGGGCCTGATTTAGATGGTTGTTTGCATGTGTAAGTCTAACTTAGCCATGCATGTTGGCCTACATGTGAATCCACAACCACTTTTTTAATTTATAGAAGTCGTTTTGCACTCATGAAAGGATTTACTCAAAAAGATTTTCCTAGTGAGTACATTTCTTCAGGGCTGTCATTCCAAGCCAGGAATGACCCGGACACTTGGGAACACACATATATTTACACAATTCAGCTTAATAATGGCAAGAGCTGATGTTAAACTGTTTCCAGGGGAAGCAAATTCCCAATGAAATTAATGTAGGCTTTAGGGGAAGGGGCCTCTTCTCTTGAAACAACATTCTCCCTGTTGAGGAAAAAAAATACACAACTATCTTTGTGTCTGATAAAAAGAATTCACAAACGTTTTCCAGGGTTTAAGTTGAGCCTGGCACCAGTTTCCAGGAGTAACCGGGAAGACAGTTTGTGAATTTCAAATAATCAGATACCTCCTGCACCCATGAGCAGTGGTTAATCCACAAGTAAAAGTTTACCATTATTTTTATTAATCAATTTTCCCGAGATGAAAGACTGAATAGAGAAGAGGTGTAGGTCTGTCCCAAGACAAATGTGATCAGCATATCTAAAAAGGGCGCTGAAGCAAAGGAAAATGTGAATTCAAAATGAATGTGGGGCAGACGAGGCAGGGAGCATATTAGGACCCATCCTTTGTGCTGCGGATTTGTTTTCTCCATCTACAGCGGCACATAGCGCCTTGAGTTTCCGAGCTCTGCTATCTGTAGCTCATATACTAAATCAAAGACTTTTAGAGTTAATATATGTGCTGAAGGCGGGAAAAAGAAACACATAGACCCCTTCAGCATTGGCGCAACGTATAGACCGTAGAGACCGGGATCAGACTTCAACCCCAGGTGTGTGATGTTGAACGGCAGGGATGAAGCTGAAGAACAAGACTGAGCTAGTCATCCTCACCTGCTGTCCCTTAATGTTCTTCCAAGCCATGCCACAAATCCCTCAACCATAGCAAATAGCTATGTCCATAAAGTCGGGCATTGTTGGCGGTTTCCCAACCCAACGTCACCATAGGTTTAGTTTCACTACATTTTCACTGAGATTTTTTGGAAACGCATATATTGGAGTGTCCGGGTATTCCTGGAGTAATGTAGAATCTACGTGGATGACCCTCTATGTTCTGAGTGAGTTGGTTTTTATTAGTTTCACTATTGCCCTTCCCTTTCCCTGCAGTCAGAAGACCCACTCATCATAGCTGGGACACCAGGCTGCAGGGTCACTCAGGACTGCCTTGGTCCTGAGTGACAGCAGGGAGACATAAAAACCATGGCTTAGCCGAGGTGTGCAGTACTGCTGAAAAAAGCAGACCACAAGATACTAGAGCACAGTGTCACGCTCTAAACATCCTCAGCTCAGGGAGCTGGGCCTTTTCTGTCCTTACCCACCACCTATGGAATAGCCTGCCCTTCAGCACCTTTTCAAACACAGGAGCTTCTGTAAGGTTTTCAGATCTCCCCAGTTCTGTTGTGTTTTGATTCTACTTCCATGATAATTTTCTTCTTTCCATTTAGTCCTAGGGCCACAGTACACTTGGGCGATTGATGCAATTACAAGTATCTCACTCACTCAATTTGTGAACATTTGGCTCTGTTTAAATAAGTTCTAGGCTGACTACCAATTTCTCTCTCACTCAATCAGAGGACATTTGGCTTTCTTGAAACCAGTTCTCAAGATTGATTCTGGACCAGGCCACAGTTCTACCTGACCCTGAGTTTTGCTACAACACTGAATGTTGGGCCGTGTCCTAGACTCTACCAGGGATTGGCAGAGTACCCATACTGTCCTAATGTCTGTTTACATGATTAACAGGTTGCACCTAATGGGGATGTTGACATTTTTGTATACAACATGCCACTTGATTATGTGACTGCCATGAACTTTTATTCTGAGTTATAATGGATTTTCCAATCTCTTCTCCACTGTAGGGGGAGCGCGGCGAGAAAGGAGACGAAGGAACACCGGTGAGTGTCTCAACAGTAGTGGTTATGTTCCCTCACAGTTTCCAGGGTCTGATACTTTGTTTCAGATTCTTTCTTGATGTGTTTATTTTTAGTATATGTGTGTTTCTGTCTTTTCTTGCAGGGGGAAGCAGGTGTCCCAGGCAAGAATGGAGAACGAGGGCCCAGGGTGAGTAGGATACAGTACAACCCCTGCTGCCAGTGTGCTTCCCTAATGCAGTTGATCCCCTCTCCTCACTCCACATACAATCCCATTGTCGTCACAATCAGTTTCTCCTACCCCTCTTTTCAGAAGTTGTTCAAACATAATTCTCCATCCCTTACTCCACGGGTTTACCACAGGCTTATGCAGCATGTAGCCTCTCTGACATCTCATACCAAATGCTACACACTGCCTCTTGCTCAATCCTGATAAGAAAGAATCTGTATATGTTCCCTTTTCCAGTGCATTAAAACCTTTCCCTCTCATCTCATTTTCTCCCCTAACTTTGTGCTTTTATTTATTCTTTATGTTGGAGGTATTTCAACAGCACAATGTGACATCTTTTTGCCTTCATTGTATTCACCAACATCTGTCCACTACCACCTGCTTAACTTCTAGAGATATAAAATTAAGGCACAATGCATGCCATTTAAAGAAGACTAAAGATAACACCATAAAAGACAAGAAAAGCAACAAAACAAAAACCATTAATCAAGAGGAGCTTGTCCAGGGAATTCACAGGAAAAAGAACACTTTCTATTATAATGAGGAGGGTGGTCAGCATTTCTCAGGAGTTGCGAACAGATCCACCAACAACAGGAACCAGAGGATGTCCCAGGAGATATGATCAAATCTGTTTTCAGCATTAAGAAATATTGCTACTATTGGCTTCTGCTGGGCCTCCTCCAGTTCCTCAGGGCAACCATGGTATTGGTGTCAACACGATTTGTGCCCTAGCGTGGTTGCTTGAGGGTTGATCTGAAAATGTTTCTACTGTGTGCTCTTGAAATGTCCAGGTCAGTGGTTTGGCACTGACTATAATATCTGCATTGAGTAGCACAGTGGTTCTATCCAACACACATTAAATCTTAGGCTTTTTCTTGTTCAGAAAAATTGCCATATTCCCCTGAATCCATCACTGTGGTCCTGTCTATCAGCCCTGATTTTCTAAATTAAGTTTTCAGCAGAAACTGTCCTATTCTTCAATCTCTTTAAAATTGCCTTATGTGTCCTACCAAAAGACTATGTTCAACTTTTCAGAATTAATTTTCACATCTTTTTACTCTGCTGAAGAGTGTCCATGGCCGTGCCTTCCTCTAAATTTAGAAGACTGACCTTTTTATGCCCCTGGATACTGCCTTTAATATCAAGCTCTTTGCTAATCCCACTGTGCTTCCTCATGATTCAGATATTTTTACCTCCTAGTCCCCATCAGTGATACACACCCCTCAACACATGGTCTACCAAATAGACATATGTCATACCGCATTGAACTATTATGTACCACACTAACCCATTATCTACCATATCAGCTTATTATCTAGCACAGTGGTCCCCAGCCTGTGGGCCGGGGACCTCTGGGGGTCCGCGAAACCTCCTTAGGGGGTCCGCGAATGCTTGGAAAATGTAATAATATTAGGTTCCAACTATCAGTAATGGCTCAGTGGGGGTCCACGGAGTCCAATAATGAGTCAGTGGAGGTCCCCGGGCTCCAGTATTGATAAAATGGGGGTCCACAGAAGTCAAAAGGTTGGGAACCACTGATCTAGCACATCAACTTATTATGTACCACATCGACTTATGACCTACCACATTTGCGTACAATCATTCACATAGAGTGATTACCCACCACATTGCCCAGTTATCTACCTCAGTAACCTATGATCTATCACATTGACGCACGATCCTCTACATGTCCCTTTTAGCTACCACATCGACATATTATCCACCACATCGACCTATGACCTCCAGCATTGACGTGATCTACGGCATAGACCTATTTCCTACCACATCGTCCTATCACCTACCAACTCCCTGAGCGCCTAAACTAATGTTTAATCCCCACCTTTTTCAGTCGAAGTGTATTCTCATGTCTCTTTCCCCTTGCATTGAAAACAACATCTACAAAGGTTATTACACCCTGGACTTTGATTTATTACATCAATGTAGATCTGGTAAACACTCATGATATCTCCTACACTGCCTTGTTCCCCAAATACTGATATTTGTTACCACCCACCAATAAATTCCAATTATCGGGTTCTATTTCTATATATTATCTGGGCTTGGGATGGTTAGCCAAAAAAACATACAAAATACAAATAGTTTTGACAAAAGGTGCCTGTGATTCCACACATCTAGCTGCAGAGTCATATATGTATCATCACATAGCGCCATTGTGACTGTCTGTTTGTTGCAAATGCGATTTCTCTGTGTAAAGTTATCAGCACACATGAACAATAAATTTGTTTGTGACTAATAATATACTGTTTGCTGTATCTACTACTGGATTAATCGGTGCTGCAATAATACTCATAACTCTACTCATCAAGAGATATCAAGCCACTATAAATTCCAAAGGTCCCCAATGCCCATGTTACACTATACCTCTTGTATGAATTCCATCAGTACTATGCTCTGCCCCAGTCTGTACAACCACAAGACCCTCAATGGGCAACACCACAAACTTGTAATGTGTAGATTCCTACACTCAAGCCTTTAAATATGTTCATCCTGCAACCTCACTTTACATTCTTTACTCAACCAGCAGATTATTTCTCCAACTTCACACTTTAGGGTGAAGGAGAAGCCTCTAGACCCATTATCCCATGGAATACCTTAAGGTCTCCAGTGATGCATTATTCAACCTCAAACATCCTGCACAAACCAACTCATTCAACCTTCAGACACCAGCATCAGTCTTAGACTCAATGAGATCTCATACCTACACACTCACATATCTATGGTGGGAAAAGTTGCAACAAGCAGCCCCCATATAAGCCTCCTCTGCAGAGCACATTATTGAGCATCCACACACGTGTGTGTGTAGAGGAAGGCTAGCATACCAAATCCCCATGCGGTTTACACCATAAGGAAACCTCAATACAGTTCACAAACATGACTTCTCAGCCTCTCTATGGAGGGACGGGAGCTTATCTGTACCTATGAACTACAACATGTATTAGAGCCTATACTCACAGGCACACACTCTCTTACTTTTCACCTATCGCAGACTAAGCTGGAGATAAAGCATGACATTGCAATGCAGAGGAGGGAGGTGTTTATCCAAACTTTGAGGCATTTGTTACTCACATCAATCTCGCCTTTTAGAATGATGTGATCCACAGCTATGCTGACATTGTCTCTTTCTTTAAAGGGTCTGCCAGGAATCCGTGGTGTTGTTGGAGAAAAGGGGGACCCAGGAGATCCAGGCGACCCTGGTAGGGATGTAAGTATTATTCCCATATTCAATGCACCCCAATGTAATGACACTTGTCCTTCATCATCTTTCAGCTCTCTCTTTCTCACCTGCTAGGGTAGCTCTGGGCCTGCGGGAAGTAAAGGAGACAGAGGAAATCCGGTGAGTACACTGTGGAACTTTTCTGCCTTCCTGGAATATTTTTTAAGACACATATGTTCTTTCCCCATCACTATTGTATTACAACAGCTAAAGGTGAATGTGTTTGTAAATTACACTGCTAGAGTAGAGGTTTCCTATGCAACCCCATTCTCCACCACAGTTTGGGTGAAGGTACTGGTGCTGTGGATGTCAGGGACACTACAGCACTTGTCCCACCAGGCACTGGTTTAAGTCAGGTGAAGTGGAGGAGAGAAAAAGGGACAGATTATGTTCTATGGAGTGATAAAGGGAGATTGCGCCCAATCTATGTCTATACAGCAAGAACAGCAGGCACAATATTGGAACCTTGGTATCTGTGCTGTTGTTTTTGCCTTTATGAGTCACTTCTCTTACCTCTAAGTGGCACCAGCATTGTGTACTGTGACATGCTGGCATGTACATTCATTATCACAGGTATGTAAAGGCTACTGTTTAGCATAAAGGGAGAGTGCATTTCCTAAATGTTTACTAATGTACACATTCAAATCTCATATTTATGGGCCCCTAATGTCTTTTATTAAATGCAAACACATTGGCTCTCATTACGCATTAATGCACACGCACTTCCCCGTAATATGGCGGGCGGAGTCTTGTTGGCGTTGCGATGCTGGTGATGGAACAGCCTCTCTTCCTCTGTCGGCCAGGCCGACGGGGTCGGATTTCTGCCTGTAAACGGGTGGAAATCCTACCTAACTCAAAATATGGAGGTCTTCGGGCCACCAGCACTGGCGGTCTGTTGGCTGTAGCGGCTTCAGCGGTCTTGGAAAAAGACCGCTGAAGTCGTAATGAGGGCCAATATGTCCTTCTACAGAAACTTATCAATGCACTGCCTAGAAGGCACACATGCTGCAGCCACTTCATATTACTATTAGTTGCCTTCAAAATTAGCAAATATTGATTTGCTTTCTTGCAAAGTTCTTTTAGCTAAATACCTTTTCATTATGAAATTGGCTGCCAAATGCTTGCTCCACTCACAAGGCTGTGGCCTGCAATCAACACAATATAGGAAAAAGCAGCTGCCCGGCTAGGAGAGGCTGTCATGGGAAATACCAAGCAAGGAGGGGTGTTGGAGCATTAGGGAAATGGAACAGTCACGCCCACAGTTTTATAAAGTGAAATGCATGCACGGATATGCTGAAAATGTTATAGTTAATTAACTTAATAAGAATGAACCTGAAGATGGCACACTATCACAGACATGTTTGCTCATTTGAAAACATTTTGGGGAGACATAAACAGTTTGTAATTGACATACTAGTAAGTGAGTGTAAATTTGGAGTTAGGAGCCTAACACGTTGTGTCATAAAGGATCCCTGAACCATAAAAAGCATAAAAAACTCTCACTGCCCATAAACATCACCCATCCCTGAACCCAAAAAACCCTCATTACTCCTTATCTTCACCCCAGTGTGTGATTTTGGATGTTTCCTTAAAATTATCTTTCCTTTAAAATCTTTCTTTTTTATTTTTCAGTTCATTTCCGTTTCCCTAAAATTAGTTCCTCAAATTGGCTTTCTATGATTTGGTTTAGTCCAGTGTGGTTTCTCAGTTTTTGTTTCTTGATTAATTAACCCACATCACAACTGCAGTCCTACATCTGTCCTTCTAAGACCCACCTTCTGTCCTCTTAAGTTAACACCCCATCCTGCACTCAGACCCAAGTTGTGCCCTGGTCAGCCCAACTCCTGTCTTCTCAGTCTTACCTCCCATCATCTGCAGTCTCAAACATGCCCTGGTCGATCTGAAGTCCCACCCTGATAAACTCCACCCCAGTTCTGTTTGGTCTCATCTCCCATCCTGGTAGGCTCCATCTTTAACTCTTCTCAGTCCCACCTCCTGAGATGCTCAGCCCCATCGTCCACCCTGAGGATCTCCCCCTCGAGCTGTGTTTAGTCCCACCTCCTTCTAGGTTAGGCACATGGTTGTTTTTTTGCCATCGTTGCCTGTGTTTTAAGTGCAGACTGGTAAAAACATTGAGAAAATCAGTGCAGTATTTTTCCCTCCTAAAAATATGAACCTAAAACAGCAAATGCATAAATAATCAATTGTGATGTATTTGAAAGTTGTCTAACTTGCTTCAGAGTGACTGCACTGTCACAGAATCATGTTAACAATTTGACACATAGGGGGTTATTCTAACTTTGGAGGAGTGTTAATCCGTCCCAAAAGTGACGGTAAAGTGACGGATATACCACCAGCCGTATTACGAGTTCCATAGGATATAATGGACTCGTAATACGGCTGGTGGTAAATCCGTCACTTTTCCGTCACTTTTGGGACGGATTAACACCTCCTCCAAAGTTAGAATAACCCCCTTATTCTTTTGCATCTACCGACTCCTGGCTTGCTGGAGGTGTCTGAATTAATCAGAACCCTGTTCTACCCCTATTTACAACTCAGGCATGCACTAACACCTTAAATCTCAGAGCTGGAGGACCTCCTAGGCTTTAAATGCTTTAGATGGCAATTAGGAGGCAGAAAAGTCACACAGGTTTATTGGTCATTAATATACCACAAGGATGATTCACTTGCTGCACTCTGCTTGGCCTAGGAAAGGGACCTGGGAACCTTTAAGGATGAGGATGGGCAGACGCCAGTGCATCTCTGCGACAATCAGCAATTGCATCTAGATTCCATCTTGTCCTGTTGAAATATATCCACAGGGTCTATGCATGAGATGTAGAGGGCCCGATTCACAAAGGTAAACTTAGACTTTTGGTCTAACCTTATACCAAATGTCTATGTTTATGACTTTGGGAATTCACAAAGGGCATTTATATATACTATCTTTATGTCTGCACTCGGGACGGTGATTCGCCAGAGTGTGAACATAAAGTTAGTACACATAAAACCTAGGAGTGACTTCTTTACTATGTAAAGGGAAGTCAGTCATTCCCCCTTCCTGTGTATTATTCAGCTCTACCAAGAGTCACTTACGCAAATTAGTCATTACCTTATTGGCATTGTGTTGTCACCTATTTTAGAGCTCCTTTGAACTCAGCCGCCCACCTGTTTGCCTGTGCCCAATCCGTGTGTTGCTGGTGAAAGGCGCCATGGATTAGCATTTCTAGCTGGACCGAGGTGATTGGTGCCAGTCTGTAGTGGCACATTATGCAAAAAAAGGAATGCAGCCCAAAGTAATTACCAGGGGCAGACAATTCATGTTGGCGATATACGGCACATCATCGTGGGAGGCAGGTTTGGAGGAGGGTTTTTTTTATGTAGAAGTATGTTTGTGGGGTTTAGACACATAACTGTCAGTGGCACAAGGGAAGCTGTCAGATGCGGCATCCTTGAGAAGAGACTCTTGTGGGCTGGGATCACAGGATCGAGATCCCAGTGACGGGCGGTGCAAATTCCTGGGCATTACACTGGACAACACATCAAGGATGGGAACAGACATCCTGGTGGCAGAAGATTGGGGTGCGGGTGCCATGGTAGACTTGGGGGTACATGTCCAGAAAAGCAGATACATAACTCTGGAGGATACTGTATGAAAGAATCCCCTTCCCCCCATTGACACATTGCATGGCTTCAGATTAAAAGACTCCTGCATGTCACACTGCGCGGCAGAGGATGAAGGTGTCGTGCTCCTCCTTCTGGAGGGCACGGCCTTGGTTTAGGGCAAACAGTGAATGTTAAAGTGAATGTTACAGTAGTACCTGCCTCAATGAACATATAAACTGTCCAGTCAGTTCAATGCGCGAGCCACAACACCTACTCCTTTTAAGCTACACAAGTGCCAAGGGCCGGAGTGCTTCAGATATACTGTATAAATCACATGTCACATACCGTTGCCTGGTAGGCTTTCTTGATGGCAGATACAAACAAAGGGTCTCATTACGAGGCTGGCGGTCTTAAGACCGCCAACCTCGCGGTGGCGGTCAGGACCGCCGCTGCTGTGGCAGTCCGACCGCCACATTAAAATCCTGGCAGTCAGGCTGACAGATTTCCGAAGTCTCCACTGGGGTCGGTGATCCCGACGGGTTGACGGTGGGTGGAGGTTGCAATTCGCTGGGCAGCGCTGCATGCATCGCTGCTCTGCGGATTAAGACCTCATTCTCTGCCAGCCTTTGCATGGCGGTTTCACAGCCATGAAAAGGCTAGCGGAGACAAGTGCAGGGGGCCACAGTGGGGCCCCTGCACTGGCCGTGGACTTGGATTGGGCAGTGCAGGGGGCCCCCTGCCTGGCACATGCACAATGTTCACTTTCTGCTCTGCAAACAGTGAACATTGCAAAGGTGCTGGTGCACCCTGCAGGCGACAGCATTGCCATTAGCTCGATTTCGAGCCAGAGACAATGCAGCTGCCTATTTCCTGCTATGCTGACGGGTGGAAACCTCAGTTTCCGCCCATTAGCCTTGATTGAAACTCCTAATAGGTCCGATGGGATGTTTGCCACTACGGGTTATCTTGTCCGTCAAACTCATAATTAGGCCCTAAATTTTAACTGTTGGAAGCCAGTTGCTTCTTTGCTGACCTGCATCCCTCCGCTGTAATTGAAAATGTGTGTTGTGCTTCGTGCTGAGTTGCGTATTTGTTTTGGGAATTTGTGTAATCCCAATTTATTTGTTGACCAGACTCGTTAAGTTCAGCAGGATTCCTCCTTCCTATATTGCAAACAAACACTCTCAGAAACTTTAAACATGCCTATTTCAAAGTTGAATACTCTGCTAAAACAGTTTGCCATTGATCTAAGGCTGAAAAGGACTGATTAAGAGTACAATTTGTAAATCTTTGCCGCAATGTCCTGGGGATTCTGATTATACCATCTGACTACCAACTCCACATATTTTAGGTGGGGATCCTGGACAGTTCCTTGTAAAGCTGCCCCATGGAGCCTGTCCTACAGATGCCCTCTGAGCCCTCACAAGACCCCACATTTCGCCTGGAGTATGACGCTGCTTCAGGGAGAGGGCAGGGTCCAGCCGGTGCTTAGCACCAGCAATTCTAACAAGCATTTGCAATGCAATAGGTCTCTCATTTGTGAGAGTTAGAGCTATTGGTGTTGTAAATGACAATGTCTTTTACCTATGTATTTTGATTTGGAGTGTTGTAGATGTATGAACAGAGACGCAGTACTGTCTAGAGGTCTAACAATGGGGAATTACCACTGGGAACAGAGACACAGCTGCAGCGCTGCCTAAACGACTTAGAATGAAGGAGTTACCAATGGGACCAGACGGGACCAAAGAAACAGCTGCAGCACTGTCTAGAGGACTTAGAATGGGGAAGTTACTGACAGGACCAGAGAGGCAGCTGCAGCACCACCTAGAGGACTTAGAATGGGAAAGTTACTGACGGGACCAGAGCAGGATGCTGCAGCACATTCTAAAGGATTAGAATGGGTGATTAACTGACAGGACCTGAGAAGCAGCTGCAGCATTATCTAGAGGGCTTAGAATTAGGATTTTCCACTGTGAACAGAAACATAGCTGCAGCACTGCTTAGAGGACTTAGAATGGGGGAGTTACTGGCAGGAGCAGAGAAGCAGCGAGCAGCACTCTCTAGAGGGCTTAGAATGGGGGAATTACTGATGGGACCAGAGAAGCAGCTATCAGCACTCTCTAGAGGACTTAGAATGGGGGAGTTACTGACAGGACCAGAGAAGCAGCTGCAGCACTATTTAGAGGAATTTGAATGGGGGAGTTACTTGCAAGACCAGAGAAGCAGCTGCAGCACTCTCTAGAGGACTTAGAATGGGGGAGTTACTGACGGGACCAGAGAAGCAGCTGCAGCACTATTTAGAGGATTAAGAATGGGGGAGTTACTGGCGGGACCAGAGAAGCAGCTGCAGCACTGTCTAGAGGACTTAGAATGGGAAAGTTACTGATGGGACCAGAGAAGCAGCTGCAGCACTGTCTAGGGGACTTAGAATGGGAAAGTTGCTGATGGGACCAGAGAAGCAGCTGCAGCACTGTCTAGGGGACTTAGAATGGGGGAGTTAGTGGAGGGTCCAGAGAAGCAGCTGCAGCACTGTCTAGAGGGCTAAGAATGAGGGAGTTAGTGGAGGGTCCCGAGAAGCAGCTGCAGCACTGTCTAGCGGGCTAAGAATGGGGGAGTTACTGGAGGGTCCAGAGAAGCTGATGCAGCACTGTCTAGAGGGCTAAGAATGGGGGAGTTACTGGAGGGTCCAGAGAAGCTGATGCAGCACTGTCTAGAGGGCTATGAATGGGGGAGTTACTGGAGGGTCCTGAGAAGCAGCTGCAGCACTGTCTAGCGGGCTAAGAATGGGGGAGTTACTGGTGGGACCAGAGAAGCAGCTGGTAGCACTCTCTAGAGGGCTAAGAAAGTACGAACAAACCACACAACAGTGAAAGCCAAAGACCTAGCTGTGAAGACTGGCTGTGGTACAGACTCCCCTCCCCTCTGAGGCAGCAGCTCTTGAACCTACACCAGTAACTAAGTACAACAACGACAATCTAGCAGTTTCTTGATGTCTGATGAAAGAGGAATGACAAGGGAGGGAGAGAGACCTGATCACCTCTGTCAAGAAGCATCTTGAGGTCTTAGGCCCATATTTATACTTTTTGACGCTAAACTGCGCTAACGCAGTTTAGCGTCAAAAAGTTTTGCGCCGTCTAACGCCATTCTGAAGCGCCATGCGGGCGCCGTATTTATGGAATGGCGTTAGACGGCGCAATCAGACCGGCGCTGCCTGGTTTGCGTGGGAAAAAACCACGTAGACCAGACAGCGCCGGCGTAGGGGGAAAATGGCGCATGGGCGTCTTAAAATGGGGCAAGTCAGGTTACGTCGAAAAAATCGTCTTAACCCGACTTGCGCCATTTATTTTCGACGCCCATCCCCCATCAACATGACTCCTATCATTGTAAAGATAGGAGTCATGCCCCCTTGCCCAATGGCCATGCCCAGGGGACTTCTGTCCCCTGGGCATGGTCATTGGGCATAGTGGCATGTAGGGGGGCACAAATCAGGCCCCCCTATGCCACAAAAAATTATTAAAAAAAAAAAAAAAAATACTTACCTGAACTTACCTGGGGTGGGTCCCTCCAGCCTTGGGTGTCCTCCTGGGGTGGGCAAGGGTGGCAGGGGGGGTCCCTGGGGGCAGGGGAGGGCACTCTGGGCTCATTTTGAGCCCACTTGTCCCTTAACGCCATGCCTGACCCAGGCGTTAAAAAGCGGCGCAAATGCGCCGTTTTTAGCCACGCCCACTCCCGGGCGTCTCTTTTGCCCGGGAGTATAAATACCACGTAAAGGCCTGGGAGTCATTTTTTAGACGGGAACGCCTCCCTTGCATATCATTAACGCAAGGAAGGGGTTCACGCTAAAAAATGACGCACATTCCGGGAACTTTGGCGCTATTCGCCTCTAACGCCATAGTATAAATATGGCGTTAGTTTGCGTTAGTTTTGCGTCGAAATTGCGTCAAAAAAAACGACGCAATTTCGGCGCAAACGGAGTATAAATATGCCCCTTAGTATCTATTATAGCACCAACCTTCACCTCCTGCTGAAGTTGCAAGGCCCAAAACAGAAGGCAATGCATTCTGCAGCCGGGAGTGCAGTGGGCTGCAAAGCAAGCTATGCCGGGTGGCAGCATCAGGATTCAGAGGACATGCCCTGGGCACCAGGATCAGGTCTGAGTCCAGGCCTCCTACAGCACAATATGACTCTTAGGGCCTCATTTAGATTTTGGCATAGGTTATTCTTTCACAACGGTGACCGATATCCCGGCCGCTGAAGCATAAATTCCATTGGAAATAATGGGATTTTTATTTTGGCCGTCAGGATATCCGTCACCGCTGTCTAAATCAGGCCCTAAGTTTCTGGATGCAGAGAAAAATGAGTAGAACACATTCACAAACCTAACAAAACAGCCATATAGAGTAATAAAATGCTGAATTTTAAAGAACTCTGTGCAATCACACAAAAAGTATAGAGCTATTCGGCCAAAGTTTATAGAATGAAAACAGATTAAAGGAAAATAAAAAAATCGCTAAATACATATTCTGCAGACATCACAGGAAAAAAAGACTGGCCAGTGCAGGAACTCCAGCGGAGGAAGACACAGACACTGCAGAGCCTGCACTGGTGCACCGCCACAGTCTGAACAACTTAGGGGTGAGTCAGTACAACCTGCAAACCGCACCATCCCTCGCTAACATTTCTTAGATTACTCATGCTGTTTGGGTTTATTTGTATGATCAACAGCTGTCCTTGACAAAAGTACACACTACACAATAGTGTCGCTCAACGACTGCCGTCTGACTCAGCCGCACTGCTGATAACGCACCGCATCCATCAGCCTTACTGCCAGTGCTTAATTTGTGCTTGTTGTTTCCGGTGCGGGGCACCGGCACTTATGTTTGAGGGCCAGCACTTATTTTTCTGCCTCAAGCCTTTACTGCGAGCAAAAGACACATTTAAGAAAGACGGAGGAAGGGAAAAACTGAAACGCGTCACAATGGCAGAAAGCAGAAAGCTGCAAGAGCGAGCTGAAGGGGCAGGGAGTGGCTGTAAATGGATGGAAGAGGCCCGAGATGGCTTCAGGATTACGCTGGCCCAGTATTCAGTGCTGGCAAATATAAATACAGTAGCCGCGTGTTTAAGAGGAGGGCTTTGAGCACCGGCATGTTTTTATTTACAAATTAAGCACTGCTTACTACCAATTCTTTCCAACGAGACATAATACAGGGCAGCATGTGGACTATGAGAACATGAGATGTGACCTTAAAATCCAATGAGAAATGGATGTCCTCTGCAATGGGACAATTAATCTTGGACTTACGATGCTTCACTGTGCCACAGCCTTGACATTTTACTTCCTCTGCAAAAGGCAAATGGAAGTGAAACAAGCCAGCCTTTGAATACATGCTTCCCATGCACCACAGGAAAGGAGTGTGCCCCAGCTGTCAGAAAGTTATAAATTACTTTTTTAATTGGCAACGTGCTTAACTGTATTTCACTTAAATTCCATCCGGGAAAATACCTGCATTCTGCAGTGCCGGACGGCACTGCTGCCAAGGGTCTTTTAAAGCATTTCTACCCTGGCATGCAGGGTCTCCTTCTGTGGCGCACACATTCATAAGAAAGGAATTGGCATTCACCTAGGCAGAGTATATCAAACCATTCTGAGAACATCAGGCAATTTTGTTGGGGACCTTCTTCAAAACAGTACATCTGTGTAACACAAGCATGCATAACATTGATGGAATCAATCTTAAAAATAAATATTAATTAAGTGAGAAAATTAAAATACGGACTATTCAAGTATTACGTTACATACTGCATTATTATGTAGTGCTTCAATAATACAAAATAGTGTTAATACAAGCAGTGGTACTCATTTTATCAACCTCAGAAGGATGAAAGGTAGTGTCCAGTCTGCCAAGCGGGGGACCTTTGGGCAACAGGATTCTCAAAGCGCTCGTTGCTACTCATTTACCTTAAAGCAATCCTCACAGCCAAATGGCTTTCGTTTTTTGGCTTTTGAACTCGGCATTAGGTGCGCAAATTGGTAAAAGTGAAACTAGCTTGGATTTATTCAACTATAATAACAACTGGGTGATTAACACTATGGGGGTGATTCTAACATTGGCGGGCAAGACCGCTGAGGGTATTTTGAGATTTGCCCTGGGCTGGCGGGCGGCCGCCAAAAGGCCGCCCGCCAGCCCAGGGCAAATCTACCTTCCCACGAGGACGCCAGCTCCGAATGGAGCCGGCGTAGTGGGAAGGTGCGACGGGTGCAGTTGCACCCGTCGCGTATTTCAGTGTCTGCTTTGCAGACACTGAAATACTTTGCGGGGCCCTCTTACGGGGGCCCCGCGGCACCCCCTACCGCCATCCTGTTCCTGGCGGGAGACCCGCCAGGAACAGGATGGCGGTAGGGGGTGTCAGAATCCCCATGGCGGCGGAGCGCGCTCCGCCGCCATGGAGGATTCCCCCGAGCAGCGGAAAGTCGGCGGGAGACCGCCGACTTTCCGTTTCTGACCGCGGCTGAACCGCCGCGGTCAGAATGCTCGAGGGAGCACCGCCAACCTGTTGGTGGTGCTCCCGTGGTCGGTGACCCTGGCGGTCACCGGCCGCCAGGGTCAGAATGACCCCCTATGTAATGGTAAAGCGTGTTCATAGGCAAGACATACATTCCATGACTGTTTGGAACTTGATGGCAAGCTAGTTGAAAGTGTTTTGAGCTATGTTCCACTCCCTCACAAAATCAGCAATATTTAGAGAGAGGATATGGCGTAATATCCAGCGATGGTGATTTTGGAACTCGGCAGCTGGGTTCGAGTCTCCGTGTCCCAGGCCTAAAAAAATGATTTGAAATACCCTGCAGCTGTTGCAAACGAACTCCTGTCGGCATAGAGGAAGAAAAGCCACATTTCAAAAACAGGGGTAGGAGCACGTACGGACAGGAACACATACTTCAGAACACGAGCCGAGGCAGGAAATAATTAAAATAAGATTTCCCCCCTAACAACAGATAAAGAATGAGAGCGAAATAAAACTGTACTTGGCCGGTGCTCCTCAGCCAAGAATAGAAGTGAGGTATTGGAAGCCCGAACCAGTTAGGAGGTAGCAAGGAAAAGCAATGCCGCAATCAACCAATGGTAAGCAACAGGTGGGATCAAAGTCCTTTTGCTGAATACAGCAGGTCTTTGCAGATAGCACATGCGCGCTGTCTAGGCTTGACCTAAAAAGCAGGTGCTGAGACGGGTCCCTATTATTGCCCTCACTCTCTGTGAAATAAAAATCTTAACTCTGCAGCAGCAGTTGTTGCTTATTTATCTAATGCAACTCACACTTTTTGACAAAGCCAATAGTCCTGGCTTGTTGTAGATGTAATTTAACTTGTCGTATTACATATCTGCATGCAGTGACAGAAAGAAGCAGCAAAATAACAATTAGGGAACATACTAAGCTAAGCAAAGATATTTAGCTTACGTGTTTTTAAGCCACGCCTTAATTACATCAGCCATGCCCCTTTGAGAGACCCTCACCAGTTTTTTTATCACACGCAAAAGCCCTGGGCTGCTTCATTCTGACACCAGCCTGCCTGAACCTGTCCTCTTTCTGCCTTTAACAACTTATTCTAATGAAGGTTTTGACACAATTCTGTTGACATTCTGCTAATTTCATCATTCATTTTCTGCTTTTTAATTGAACCATTCCAAATGAAATACCCGAGTTCCAAATAGTTTTGTGTAATTGTAATTGCATGAACAAATGACTTCGAAATACACTTGTAATTTTAACCTTAACTGGTGAAATTCGGACTTTTTTTTCATGCGTCGGCAGGGACCGTCAGGCCCGCAAGGACCGCCAGGGAAAGTCGTAAGTTACACCTTTCATTTTTTGCCTTCCATTGTCATATGTCTTTATACTCACACTTGTTTATCGACCAGACGTCAGCTGTCTTCTCAGTCAGGGGTTCACCCACCTATCAGTCATCTACCATTCTCCAAATAACTCCGCCATGCACTGTTTTTTTTTACTGCAAATATTACATTGATATTCTCAGTGATGTTATCAAAGATGTCATGAGTGCTGTAATTTGTGGGGTAATTAGCAGTGCATGGCGAGGGAGCGAGTTAGGTTACCTTAGGGCACGAGTTATGGTTACTTGAGATAACTCCACCTATAACAGGTGAATTTCTATTGTTTTGTACATTTGAAATGTGAGCCTAACTGAAACGTCTCTGTAACCTTTGATTTTTTCAGTGAATTTCTGTGTTTTTTTAAATTCTATTTTCTAACTATAAAGTCCCTGTAACCTTTGTTTTTTCACACACATGTCTATTCACTGAAAAAAACAAAGTGACATGGGTATAATTCGGAATTGTAATGATAGCATACTTTACATTAAAAAAACTTACAATTGAAGATTGAAAAAATCAAAGGTTAAATGAACATTATAGTTTGGTGGGAATGTCAGCTAAAACATAACATTTTAAACTAACCAAACCACTGAAATTCCCCTGATATTGTTTGCTCAAGTAACTATAACTCATGCCCTAAAGTAACTATACCTCATGTTCTCGCCATGCAGTGTTTTTTCTCAATGGTGTAACTTCAGATGTCATTAGGGATGTTATCAATACAGTCATCGAACATGCCATGGGTGATGTAGTATGTGAGGGTACAGTGCATGCAAGGGCAGTGCGGTATGGTATGTCTAAGGTGAATAAAGAGATATGTGTTAGTTATGGGCTGAGATGAAGGTTTGGAAAGAAACAATTTACTAGTTTATTCTCTTATTGATCTATTTTTTCTCTGAATGTTCATGTTTTAGGTTTTTAACGAACGGGGTGGAGATGGGCCAAAAGGTGACAAGGTAAGCAAACAATGTTTTAAAAATGGTAATTTATGCTGCCTGGAATGGCACACAATATATTTTCTTGTGCTTTCCCCCTGTTATTGTCCGACCTTTAATGTTTGTCGTTGGACATACTTATTGACTAGCGTGAGAAGTAACCAAATGTATGTACCATATTGAAATGTGCTACTCACCCATTGACATATACACTCAAATACTCCCACTCACATATTCGTTAATATGCTCACACATTCACAAAAGCATTCATATACTCACTGATTTCCAGCCAGACCTATTCATTGTCCATCATTCACTTTCTAATTGTCACCCACACAATCACTTGTATCACCACCCATTCACTCATGCCCATACATTCATTTATTTATGTGCTCACTTGATAGTTCAATCACACACACCCCTACAAAATAACTTGTTCACTCGGTTGTGCACTCAGAGGTATGATCACTCAAACATTACCATACATACATACCTAGAATCGTTTACTCACCCAGTCATTCATTTACTCACTCACTCACAATCACCTTCACTTAAACTGGTGCATACATTTATTCACACACATTTACTGAGTAACGTGTATGTGCTTAATAGCTCCAAATTACTTACAAATTCCTCTAATCACTCACACAGCCTCATTCTTGCACTCAAATATTAGCTCATTCACTCACACAAAACCCCGACAGCAACATTCACTCTTTAACTCAATCATTTCATCGATCAAGTCTTCATCTAGACGGGAAGACAAGATAAGCTTACAACCACCTAGATGCTCCATTGTGATGCCTCCTCTGATCCCTCCACAAGGGATGGAGGAAGCGTCGCTGGCAGATCTCGTTGTGGATGTTGTTCCAGATTCTTCTCAAGCTTGGCGGGTTTTTCTGCAGATGTTGTGAGACCCACCTGAGATGTTGATCTTGAGTACCAGTTATGGTGGGATATTTGAGTTCACCACCTTGCAGATGATGCTTGAAGCATTGAAGGGGATTCGTCACAGTGGTACCCCTCACTGATGAGGCACTCACACCCTCCTCTTTAACAAATAATCAAAATCAACTCAATTCTTCTATATCAGCTCAACTGTTACACAACACAGAAACTCAAATACAAAAGAAACTGCATAGACCTTTTTTGTTACTGAAAAGATTTGTAAAGTATAATCAATCCCAACGACGAAAACCCAAAATGAAAAATGCCAGCCTGACAAAATCAGTTTAATGGATTTCCATTTTGAGGAAAGTCATAATGATGAAATACCATTTTTCATGAAAATACAAGGATTTTCATGAATCAAATATACCGGCCTCAGGTCACAATCCCTGAACCAGTATGTGTTGAAATGAAATCTTACAATCTTTACAAAATGAGGAATTATAAGAATAAAAAGTGAGGCAACTACAAATTAAAGTAGAAAAGCATTTCTTCTATGTCAACTTAGACTCAGGAGGAACAGAGGTACACTGCACAGAATAACAAAATGAAGAAGAGTTAAAGGTAAATATTGAAAAAGGGGCGAATGCGGGCTAGGAGAAAAAAAGCAGAGAGTCTATCAACATCCTTGTGGATATGGTGAGTTAGGGGTTTTTGGGCGAACACAGTGCTAAAAGGGGGTGGGAAAGGAATACCAAACGATAAAAACGAAAAGAAGAAGAATGGCTGGGGCGGTAAGGCAAGGGGTGCGCCCCACCACCACCATCACCGCCCACCACCCTTCAAAAGGGGGAACAGAAAGAAAAAGAAATGAGTCAGTTTCAGAAAAAAGAAACCAGAGGAAAATGATTTTTCTTCAAGATGGGCTTACTCTAGGTTGGTTTGGTCAACCTGGTGAAAGCCATTCTTACTGAAAATCCATCATGGGAGGTTAGACAAAGAGAATCGGCCGAGCTAGCGTCTTCAGGGTTTTCATTGGATCGTTGGAATTACGTCGAACCCTGGTAATAATACTTTATAAATTTGCTGTCATAGAGTTGCATGCCCAAGTTTGTGCTTACTCTCTCCTGCACAACTATCTTTCTGGGGACTAAACATGATGCAGATTTGGAAAGGAGGCCCAGATCCTACACTGGCTCTCCAACATAAACCTGGACAGGATTGGACCTGACTCATCGCAAACACTAATTCGCTGTGATTCATCATCAGTTGTTATTTATCCAATTAAATCAACATTGGCAAGAAAATTCATATCACCTGGTACCAGCTATCATTTTGGCACAGAATAAAACCTTTTGTTTTCTAAAGCAAGCTTCTGAATGACCACTTACGCTCTGATCATATCCTCTCTGTGGGAGGCTGGCTCAGTTTATGCTGTACACCTATGGTGTGGCACCCTATACTGAGTCCAGGCAACCCTTAGTGATAGTGAATAGGTGTCCAGATAGCAGAAGGTCTCTAGCGGTAGCTGAAGAGAGCAGCTAAGGCTAATCCAGGAGGAATGTAAAGCACTTGCAATACCACAGTTGTCAGACAGTAACTTAGTCACAAGAAAGGACCACACCAGTGTTGCACAAGTAAAGGATACTTTATTACAGCACTACTACTAAACTGACATGGGCATATCTCCCTTGGAGATATTACATACAATTATACACACAAACTAACTAGCAAAAATAGCATAGAAATATACGGAGCCAAACCATATACTTAAAAAATGGAATGTGAAAGTGGAACTCCAGCCATGAAAAGTTTGGTGGTTAGCTATGGGCTGGGGCCAATCAGGAACACCAGAGGTAAGTACAGTAGGTGACCCCAGCAATCCGGAGTCAGCCAGTTACCCACCCAGTTATCCCATCGGCTAACACAGAAAGTAGTGGTTGGAGTTTGTGGAATTCAGGACCCTTCCCAGTGGACCCCGAGGAATCCAGCAGGCCAAAGGATGGCTAGTGCTCCTACCCCAGGATACCCAGAAAACAGGAGTTCCTACACCCGGGACCTAGATGCAGAGGGGAGAAGGAACTCTCTCTGAAGCCTGTGTATGCCTCAGATTGCCCAGCTGCTGTCACAGCCCGTGGACCAGGCTGGGGGAACCCAGGGACGGATTGTGGACGTGGAGGACCTGCAAAGGAAGGGGACAGAGTCCAGCACACAAGACAGTGCCCAGGTGGTGCAGGTGGCAGTGCCCACCCTCCTGAAGATGAAGTTTCTGCAAGTCGGTGGAAGAAGAAGTCCAGCTGCTGGGTCCAGAAGTCGATGAAGATCCCAGGAGTCACCTACGAGCTGTCCCTCGATGATCGTCAGATTGCAAGAGGGTCAGTGACCAGCCAGGTCACCAGCAAGCACTGGCACGTGCAAATAGAAGCAGAAGTGGAGTTTTCAGAATTGTGGGGACCAGCAACGTCCAGGAGACTCTACCCAGGAGGGGGAGTCAGAGCTGGCCCTCAGCACACAGGAAGGCCAACAGAAGTAGATGTAACCCCCATGAGTGGCCCACAGGCGCCAGACACAGGGAGTCACAAGACGAGAAGGCCTTACCAGTCCAGCAAAACAGAAGTTCCATGTCGTAGGAATTGCAGGACAGGAGCTGATCTTCGGTTCACAGAGTGCTGGGGGCCAGGGTTCTTGGAGGCTGAAGATCTCCCAGAGGAAAGGTCACCAAGCCTTGACAATTGCAACAGTCACAATACACAGGGGTGCCAGTCCACTGGCAGGAGCAACGGTCCACAGTTTCCCAACTTGGACAGAAGACAAGTAGGACCCAGAGGAGGCCACAGACTCACCACCTGTGAAGCAGGATCTTCGGATGTCCAGAGACAGCAGACCCCACCAACCGGTCAATGAATCCTTGAGGTGCCTGTGAATGCAGGGGTGTGACTCCTTCAATCCAAGGGAGGTTCCTTTGTGCCTCCTGGTGCAAACAGACTCCTTGTGACCCTGGAGGATGCACAGCCTTGGATGTTTCAGAATTATAGCAGGATCTGGAAAAATAATGTTACAGTGGGAGCCTTCCCACCATAAGTAGACTTGTTCAGTTCCAGGCAAAGACCAGCAGCAGTTCCAGAGGCCAGGGGCAGAAGATGTCTTGCGGGGAGTTCATTGTAGAGTCATGCTTGATGAATCTGAGGACCCAGCCTTGAGGGAGCCCTTAAATAACTCTAAAAGGGGGTTGGTCACTCTCTGCAGTGACCCACCTATCAGAGGGTTCTGAGACGCCATCTACCTGGCCTAACCAACCATATGCTCCCAGGGGCCTCTGCACATCTTATTTTCAAGATGGCAGAATCAAGTGGCCACCTGGCACAGCTCTGGGAAACTCCCTAGGGGAGGAGCTGGACAGTGGGGTGGTCACTCCCCTGGCCTTTGTGTCGTTTTGCGCCAGAGCAGGAACTGGGGGTTCTTGAACTGGTGCAAATCGGATTATGCAAAGAGGGCACCAAATGTGCTCTTCAAAGGAGTCTGGTGGTATTCACCCCACACCAGCCCTTAGACACCTAATACACAGGGAGGTGTGATCATGCCTCTCCCTTGCAGGAAATCCTTTGTTCTGCTCCTCCGGCCTGAGCCTGGATCATCAGCAGCAGGGC
This sequence comes from Pleurodeles waltl, assembly GCF_031143425.1. Classification (NCBI taxonomy): domain Eukaryota; kingdom Metazoa; phylum Chordata; class Amphibia; order Caudata; family Salamandridae; genus Pleurodeles; species Pleurodeles waltl. The sequence continues at coordinate 40,336,804 of NC_090448.1, forward strand.
AGAATAGTGTCTGGGGTCAGCAGCAGCGCGGGCTGGCAGCTGGACCTTGTAAGGCTGCACAGGCAGAACTGGGGGATCCCCTAGGCAACCCCCAGAGTACATGGTATCATGCAACCAACACTAGAATCAGTGTGGTTGCATGAATCCAACATGTTTGATACCAGACATGCCTAGGTTCAGAGTAGCATTATGTAGTTGGACCACTCGTGTTGATCAGTGTCCACTGCACACCTTAAGATGGCTTCCCTGAACTTATTGAGTCCAGAAATTGGCCTGGGGTCTGTTGGGGTACCCTCACACTTAGAGATATGTACCCTGCCTTTGGGCTGAAGGGCATACCAGAGGGGAGCCTTATAGGGTCTAAGTACAGCATTTAGGTTTGGCAGTGCAAGGGTGCATGCACCCTTCCATGCAGGCTGCAATGGCAGGCCTGTAGTCACACTTTACATGGGCTCCCATGGGTGGCATAATACATGCTGCAGCCCATTGGGGACCCCTGGTGTACCAATGCCCTTGGTACATAGGTACCATATACTAGGGACTTACATGGGTGCACCTGTATGCCAATTGTGGGTGTGAAAGGTAAACAAATAACTACATTTAGGGGTCAGAGCACTGGTTAGCAAGATCCCAGTGCACTAAAGTCCAAAGCATCCTAACACCAGGCAAAAAATGGGGGTTACTACAACCAGTACCCAGCTTGCTACACTGTCTAGATGGTGTCAACGCCCTACTCGCTGGCATCCCAGAGTCCTATCTGGCTCCATGACTGGTTGTGCTGCATCATGTTTAAGATTTGCAGCAACATGGACAGTTAGAACCAACACCCGAACCTAGTGGGCAGATATAACCTCACCATCTGCATTGGTCAACGCAGCAGACAAAGCAAGACACTATCACACTTCAAATCAAAATAAGAGAAGAGCAGAAGAGAAGCCATGGTTTATACACTCATAACCTGATATAAAAGTTTACAAACCTAGGTTCTTTGAACCTGAGCCACAGCAGTAAAATACCTTATAATGAAAATGTGAAAAATATTTTCATCATGTGTGCCATTCCACACTGCAAAATCATTAATTAAATGCCTAGTGCTTAGTCAATTAGATTATTGCAACAGCCTGTTTGTGGGCTTCCCTCAATATTCCTTCTCCCCACTGAAAAAGGTGCTTGACCTTTTCTCCAGAACTCTGTTCAACTTGCCAAGACAAACTCCCACCATGCCCTTTCCTCCAAAAAGCTGAGTGGGCCTCAGCTAAACACTGTACCCTCTACGAGCTGTTGCCATATAGGCCCTCATTCTGACCTTGGCGGGCGGCGGAGGCCGCCCGCCAAAGTCCCGCCGTCAGGTTACCGTTCCGCGGTCGAAAGACCGCGGCGGTAATTCTGACTTTCCCGCTGGGCTGGCGGGCGGTCGCCTTCAGACCGCCCGCCAGCCCAGCGGGAAAGAGGCTTCCACGATGAAGCCGGCTCGGAATCGAGCCGGCGGAGTGGAAGCTGTGCGACGGGTGCAGTTGCACCCGTCGCGTATTTCACTGTCTGCGCAGCAGACAGTGAAATACATGTAGGGGCCCTTCTACGGGGGCCCCTGCAATGCCCATGCCAGTGGCATGGGCACTGCAGGGGCCCCCAGGGGCCCCGCGACCCCCCCTACCGCCATCCGGATCCCGGCGGTCGGACCGCCGGGATCTGGATGGCGGTAGGGGGGGTCGGAATCCCCTCGGCGGCGCAGCAAGCTGCGCCGCCTTGGAGGATTCAATGGGGCGGCGGTACACTGGCGGGAGCCCGCCAGTGGTGCCGGTCCGACCGCGGCTTTACCGCCGCGGTCGGAATCCCCATTGGAGCACCGCCGGCCTGTCGGCGGTGCTCCCGCGGTCCTCCGCCCTGGCGGTCTTTGACCGCCAGGGTCAGAATGACCGCCATAGTCTCTAAAGTGGTCCCTGGCAGTAGCATAGACTGCCTTGTCCACCCTCTGACTTGTTGCAACCCATCAGGAATTTCTCATCTCTCTATCTTTGGGGTCTCCATCACTGCCTCACGATATTCGAGAATGCAACAATTTTAAAACCAGCCTGAAGAAGCATCTCAAGAGATCAGAAACCAACAGTACATCAAGATGAACATTAGTTCTAAAACTGTAAATAGAGTTATTGTGAATCTATATGATGTGTAATGTCTGTGTTGCATTTGTTTTACTGATCAGTCATCTCTAATCTAGGTTTTTACATTTCCTTAATCATGCTCCATATCATGCTGTGTGCCAACTCTTTTTTCAATAGGGCTTTCTACTTGGAATGCTAGGCTGCCTATGTCTAATAAAATGAATATACATGAATAGTGTCCCAGGACAGTTCAGGCGTGCTCCATCACTCTTCCAATTCATAAAGGAGGTGAAAACACATATCTTCACGGAGATTTTCATCTGTCAACCAGAAAAAAACTATGGCCCTGACGGCCAACCAAACCAAATGAGAAAGAGAACCTTGTCTGTTCAGCCTCTTCCTCTCCACATCTGTGTATAAAATCGTGAATCGTTTCTGAACCGATACTTGTGCACATTCAGTACCCGAACACTTTGTACCGAGCCAGATTCCTTGTAAGCTAACTTTGTGTTTATAAATTCATTCACTCCCAAACTCACTAACATTCATTCATGCAATTGCACACTGACTCACTAAGTCACTCGGCCATGCCCATGCAGACATTCAGTAACTCAGTCACTCAAACAGATCCTGCCCACACTTCCCCCTGAAATAATATATAATTAAGGAACTTCTCATAACAAACTTCTATTGAGCCTTGATTTGTGTGAGAGAAAGTGAGAAATGGATAAAAGAGATACGAGAGTCAGAGAGACACCTAGAGTGAGAGCATTTGAGAGTGACACAGAAAGAGAGAGTGAGACCGTCAATCCTGGTTACGTAGGGAAAATGAAATAAGGGAAGAGGATAGGCTTTCCTTGAAAAACCCCTAGGCAGGAACACCTATATTAAAAGTATCACCACAAACTGTGACTGTGCTGGGCCATTAATCAGTTTTATTGGGTTAGAAATGTATTTTCTCTTTCTAGGGGGAGACCGGTGACCCTGGAGAAGATGGAGCTAAAGGTGCAAAGGGAGACGCTGGGTTACCTGGTGCGAACGGAGAAAGGGTAAGTGCCAGTCCTACAGGGTGCCCTGGTTAGACTGAAATGACATATGTGTTTTGTGACGGTGCTGTGCATCATAGGCAGTAGATGTCATAAAAAAACTGTAATTTCACTAAGAGGCCAGACCTTGAGCAGTAACAGTAGGTCTGTTTATGTGGGGCAGTGCCCTTGGTCAATCCTGATGGGTGCATCGTACTGTCCATAGGAAGATCAGACCTGAAAATCCCAGAACCATCTGAGAATCATCAGCATCTTTTTAGTTACAGCTTCGGCACAAAACCCTAGGTTGGATGCACTCATAACTTCTTCTATGTGGCCACCATATGAACATGATCCTCGTTTCACAGACAGCAGTTTTTGCACTTATATGTGTTCTTGACAGCAGTAAATTTGCATGTGTCACAGACTGGCAAACTTCTTGAAGGTTTAGAACTTGTTCACTCTTTTTGGGTAGGGCCGTCCAAAAACGCCCATAAACCCATGCCTACTAAAAATGTGTGAATCCAGAAATTTCACAATAGTGTAGGGATCAATGAACCCGTTCCCTCTCCATTTCCATCTTCTCATAAAGAGTTTGTCTGAATGTTGCTAAAGATATTTCGGCCTTGTGGGGTCATGTCTTCCTACAGATTGGCAAGGAGTAGAGATGAGTTTTAGTCTTGGCTATAATTGCCCAGTCCATTCTTTAGAATGCACTGCAGAATTTCTGAAAATTTCAAACATTCGAATACAAATTCATCAAATGCTTTTGAGTAGAACTTGTTGTTAGAGTTCTGCTAAATCCTGAAAGTCAGCAGTTTCTGTACATGCACAACACCACATGCACTGAAATGTGTAATTGGGAAATTTTACAAAACAAAATGGTTGGTGGTTGGAGAATCATGACTGCCAGGCGACTATTGTTTTACAGAATTGTATATATTTCTTGCATGCTACATCTTGCTTGTACTGTTTATATGAGCCTAATCATCACAACATGTTTTTCAATTTGGTTGACTTTTGATTTCATATGATAAGATATGTATTTTTTTGTGTAGGGCACAGAAGGACCAAGAGGACCGCCTGGAGCTCGCGTGAGTCTGATTTTCTCTTGAAGTGCACACAATCCCTTCCTGTATTTTTCCCATTGTTAGCGCTGCTTCTGTTCCCATGATATTGCAGCTTTGTTGTGTTTTCTCTGCACTATTGTAACATACTTGTATTTGGCTTTCGCAGGGCGACTCAGGGGACAGAGGTCCAGCGGGGGAGAAGGTAAGGGGTGTACACCTCTACACGCACTGCTTGCATGTCCTACTGCTACTGGGAGGATGATCATTGAGTCAATGTGGCCTACCTATGTGCAGAACGCAACACTGTCTATTCTGCTATTCTGTTGCAACAATGTGAATACAGCTTGAAAGACAGCATGGCTGACCACTCACCCACCTTTGTAGTCTGCCGAGCTGCTTGTGGTGATGTCGAGAAAATGTCTAGTGTTTCACATACTGGAACATTAACATCAGCCCCTGAAACCTCATGGCAAAAATATCCCACTCTTCAATTTTCTTTTACTCAGTTCTAGTTAACAATGAGTTTACTCACATCAGTTGAGCATTTATTGCCCTCTCCTGTGAGCCTTAACATTGGTCGACACCCGCTACTCAACGTGTTAACTGCTAATAGTTCCCTTCCTACAAATAGGAGTGTGAGCAGAAGGTGATGGTGTATAATAGGCGCAGAGGGCAATGAACAGCTGTTATGCTCAGTAGCATCAGCATCTGTCATTTAATGTAAACTCCTGCAAGGAAACAAACTGGTCAGACATTCCTGTCTGCTTCAATTCCCTGCTTTACACTGTCACTGAAGTTAGAAGACAAGCAAACAGCAGCTGTTACTGCCAGTATTCTAAACACTGTGATTGGCTGGGCCACTTTTAGCATTCTATAAAAGGTGTTAATTGTAGCAATTCAACAATATCCATATTTTAACCTAAGATTTACATGGTGTGTATTTCCATTTTGTCTCCATCTCCTGCTGCTAGTTGTTTAGCAATGACATAACCGTGTGTGTTGCCAGATTGTGTTATCCTTCTGTCCATACCATGCCACTGAACTTCTCTGCGAAGTTGAATTTGATTGATTGTGTTTTACAAAGCCCCACATTTGCCAAGAGGCTGTGCCGAGAGGTGGAAGTGCATTTTGTGGGGTTAAGTGTTTCTTAGCAGAGCCCAGACTCTAATGTATGCAAGTATATGATTAGGGGTGGGTAACCGCATGCCATTACGCTTTTTCCGCCTTTTCCGCCTTTGATTACAGGTAATATTGTAGCAATGTCTTGTGTGTTGTAGGCCCCTCATTCATGTCACTAAAGTACACTTACAGCTTGTTCAAAGAACTTGTTCAATTGCACCATTACCTTCCCTTGTGCCCGCCCTGTTGTATGCCTCTTGTCCGGCTAAGCTCGCAGGCCCTCCATTGAGACCGTGGCTCCAGATGATGTCCTTCATTCCACCGGATCCTGTGCAATGTCATCCAGATTCCCAGTGGGATGAAGCTCATTAACTGAGTCAAACATCATCTGTTAGCAGCCACCAACATCTCCGGAGGCCAGTCCATATGCAGCATGGACAATTTGAGGAAGTCTGTCAGCATACCTCTTGCAATCCCCATGTCTGTCCTGATCTCAGATCCTTGTCTCTTTACTCTTTCTATCACAGGGTGATCGGGGCCCACCCGGGTTGGATGGGCGGAATGGTTTGGATGGAAAACCTGGACAACCAGGAGCACCAGGGCTAAGGGTGAGTATTGTACTAAACTAATTGGGAGAGAATATTGTATTGTATGTTTGAATACCAACACTAGGGGCCTGGTTCACAATGGTAAACTTACACACCTGTTTAAGTTTACTTTTTCAATATTCAAAAAATGATCTTTTACTAGTAACTTTACAACTGTGGAGACTACGCAGTCAGGGCTGAGAACTCCACACATGAAAAGATAGGCCCATCTTTTATTGTGCCGAGTTCTCTGCCCGGACTGTGGAGTTTCCACAGTCGTAGAGTTACTATTTAAAAACGATTTGTGAATACCACAAAATAGCAAACTTACACAAACTTGTAAGTTTACTTTTGTGAACAAAACTCCAAGTGTTCGTAAGTGGAAGTGCTGCTAACAAATCTCAGACTGCTGTTGCTACTTTTCCCTCACCTCATTTTCAATTAAAGATCTGCAACTCTGGAGAGACATCCAAATAAGTGTATGCTACAGACTTGTTGCACATTTATCCAGGCATGCGTGCAAATAATTCCAGTTAAGCACTACAAATGGTTTCTACATAAAGTAGTTTGTCATTTGGGTTTTCAGACATTAGACAAAATATGCATTTTTATTCAATTAATAGTAAATGGAAACCCACTGTTCAAATTCAAAGATCATCGGGGCCAAACAGTTGAGACCCGTAAGAAGCTACAAGATGCAATGGGAATCAACTGGAATTTTCTCCATAACAATTCATGAGATGTCTAAGAACTTGTATGCCAGTGATTAGATCCAGTAAATACTAATTGTTACTGGTGAATTGGAATTCTCACCATAGTGAAGACCCAGCGACTCTCTGTATGCCACAGTCTTGCACTGAAAGAGTTAATAGTTTGGGGCTCTGTGGATTCAGCTCTATCATGTTCCCAGATCATTACCATCACCATTGATGCACTAAAGGCGCACTGTAATGAAACCTAAATGTGTCCCACCCTGATGATGAAGCCAGAGGGTTCCAGAGTGATCTATTACAGCTCAAGGACTGAAGTAGCATCTTTACAAACAGAATATTTACAAACAGCATCACTACTTAAGGTGCACAGGTACCTGCGTTGGGTCTCTCAGGCCATCTTTTCACACTCATTATCTCTAGATCTTTGAGCTGAGGACAACAGCATAAACATTAAACTCTTCCAGTATTAGGCTCATCATGTTCCAGGTATTTTGTTGGGTGTGACATGGGTGTGAAAGTCTGATTTTGTATCTTCCTGTAGAAGAGGAAATCTCAGTTCTAGTCCCAGCTGCACCTTGTATGGCCCTATTCTTCAGTTTTATTATTTGCCAAAATTGTACTTACTTAATAATAATCTCAAAACCCATAAGAAGAGGAGAGCAGAATGTGCAATTTTCACTTACAACTCTTACTACCTCTCTTCTTCCTGATTCACCCTGTGTAGCTTTAGAATGCCCTCTTCCATGTGCATCCTCTTTCTGGCCTTTGGTACTGCACAAGTCTAGGTTGGCATTGCTGACATAACAAAATGGAATTATATAGACCTAAAATGCTGCCCTTTCCCGCTCTAATATGTGAAGTGTCAGGGGCTTAGTTATTATCAGAGTACCTTCATATTGAAAATATTCAAAGCTAAGAAAGTCTAACGGGAGAACCTTCTAAATTTCACACCATTGAGAATTTGTTGATATGTCACTGTAAATCTGATGTGCAATTGTTAATCAGTTGTGAAGTCCATCTCTAACGTACATTGTCAAAAATACACAAGCTCCTTGCTCTCTGCTCAGAGCACAAATGAGCACAAGTTTCACAATAAATTGCCAACTGGCTCTGAAATCCACAAACAGGGATTTGCTCAGAATTGGCATCTTTCATACAAAGTGCCACATCAGCAGTCAAGTCCCGGTACTTGTTGGTGGCAAAAACCAACCAGAGGTAGAATTGTCTACTGAGGGCAACTGATGCCTCTAGAAAGGGTTGTAGTCTGAGAAAGCAACATCGAGATACCTTAATATCATACCCAAAATATTGAGGACCCACATATGGAGGAAGAACATCTAGGGAAGTATAGATGTACTATTCCTAACTCCTCATCTATCTACCTTGACTACATATAGATGTGAAATTAGGTATAGAAAATCTGTATATGTTTGTTGCTATTTTCCCAATATTTTGACTAGAATATTGAGGTACCTCAATATTGCCTACTCTATATTCCATACTTACATCTCTGGAATGTTAGTATGACCAGGGAAGAGTTGGGTACATGCTAGACTTTGTGGTAAGCTTGACATATGGCTATTTCTCGCCAAACTCCACCACTCTTACAGCTCAACTAATGTGCCAAGAACTTCTATGGTCTTTTTAAAAGCTTATCTACAAAAATGGCCAGTTCCTTGACAGGTATCACATTTCAACCATCTATTGCACTTGGGACTGGAGGACCAAAGTCTGTGGACAATGGGTTAGGATGCTGGTCATTTACTTAGACAAAATACAAGATATTTCAAGGAAGGCTCCTTTCAGTCTGAGAGGTGTAGACATTTTTTCTGTATTGGCATTTATTTCAATATCTCATTTCAAGATGGAAAACGTGGTTTAGTAACTTGTGCTGGATGTAACCTCCATTTTTGCATTTTCTTCATCAAATGACTTTGAAATAAATGTATATTTCTTTAGATCTTGACATCCTGTTTAGACCTTGAGATTCTGACTCCCTGTGTATTTTTATTTTCCTATCCAAGGGAGATTCTGGAAAGCAGGGCGACCCAGGGCGAGACGTAAGTATTAACTGCTTATAACGTACGTGCTAGAAACTGCATTGACTCTAGGCACCGTAACAGCTAATGGGATAGACCTTATAGCAGCAGATAGTGACAAATCCACTTACTTCCTAATTTCGCTGCTGTGGTAAAATTAAAATCAGGCTTAAACCATTTTTACGCATAAGAAATTTTGAGCAAATAGTGCTCAGTTCCATTTTATTGCATTCACATTTCCTCCAGGCACTACTTGGAGGGAATTGTATTATTTAAAAAAAAATAATCGGAAGAGGCATAATTTTTAATACATCTCATTGTAAAGATGGAGCTCAGTTATTATTGCCCATCTACCAGTACAAAACCTCATAACTCACATAAACAGTACTCTACATGTTTTTTTGCACAGTTCTTCTGTAGTAGTCAAAATGATGTCTTAAAACATCAATTTCAAATACCTACCAGGTGGGAAACCCAGCAGTACTGAAATTAATTATTATTGCTGCAATATTGAATAACATCCGAATAGGTCTATGAGAAAATGACAGATAGTGGGACACGATCCACAGCTAAACACTTAGGGTCTGATTCACAAAGATAAACTTACACTTTTGTGGAAGTTTGGTATTTTTTTTCTATTCACAAACTACACGTTTAATTTTACTAATAGTAATCCTACAACTGCAGAGGACAGGCCCATCTTTTTATGAGTGGAGTCAAATTGCCCATTAGTTTAATATGTATTTGCTTGGCTATAGGAAGGGGTGTGGACTAGTGGTTATTGGTTGTGGAACCATCAGAGTGCCGTTCTAATCCCAGTTTCTAAAGTCAATAGAATTAATGTCTTTGGGAGATCATGTGACCTCTCTATGACATAGAACTGGCAGATTTTAAAAAAATGGTAATTCTTGGCAAACTTGCTAACTTATGGTTTTAAGCAATACCAGGAGTTTGCCATCACTCTCTTGTGATCATTCATGTTCGTAAGGCCAGCACTTCAGTCACGGGAGGGAAGGCAGCAGCCTCATGGTACTACCTCGAGGAAGTGCCAAATAATCCAAAAGGCCCCAAAACATGTTCTTTTTTTTCAAATGGAGAGTGGTCCAGGGGGTAAGGTTCTATTTCTGCTGTAGAGTAAAACATCCTGCTGCTGTTCATGACCGGTTATTACAATCTGTAATGCATTTTCCTGCCTTTCTAAATGTTAGCATGTTTCTGAAGATATTATACACTCTTGTTACAGGGGCTGCCGGGCCTGCGAGGAGACCAGGGTCCCCCAGGGCCAATTGGACCAGCTGGACCACCAGGGCTACCTGTGAGTACTTGTGAAATACTTGGTCACTTTCACTTGACATGGATGGCAGACATGGAATCCATAGTGGACCTTCACAGATGAGATCACCTAACTCACTGCAGATCCCCTCCTGATCCCCCCTCACATAATCCGCAATACAAATAATGTAAATTAAATCCTTTGTTAATTATGCAATTGTGATTATCTTATATTGATAGGAGACAAACATTCTGAATTGTTTCTCGGCATGACTGTTATTCTTGTGATGCCAAATCCTTCCATTTGGGTTTTGAAAAATATTTTCACATTTCTTTTAGGGTAAACCTGGAGTCGATGGAAAACCCGGGCAGAATGGAAAAAATGTGAGTCTTTTCTCAATGTATGCTTCTTGTGAAATGTATTCATAGCTGGTAATTCACAGAGCCTGAGAGACACTGAGTATCATAAAGGCCTCAATCTTAAGTTCTAAGCTCATTTGAAAAAGCATCTCTGCCAACCCCCTTGTTTGTTAAGCCACTTTTAGGAAGCTGGCTCAATATATAGCGTACCTAAATGAGGTGCACTGTGCAGAGAGTCCAGGTATCCCCAGCTAGTGGACAGGGCTTGCTTTAACAATCCAAAGGTGCTCTATGTATGGTAGCGTGGTTGCTCAGACTTACGTTTATCAGTGGGGAGTGTTGGGCATTTGTTGCCCTCACAATAAATGAGACACACACTCAAATAAGGAAATCCAACACCACTTTCGAAAAGTAGTACAGATTCTTATATCTTTTTACACACCAGAATCTAGAAGATCACGTAAGTATGTTTCGAGTTAGCGATATTTCAAAGTATAGTAAATACAGCTGTCAAATCTGAGTATCGAACTTGGTAATGTTAATCCTATAGAGAGAACATACACTGCACAGGGTCACTTGCAAATGACTTACAGTACTCTTCTTCTGGATATAAGGTAAGTAGGGGCCAAGGTCTTAGAAAGCACCAACAGTTCAGGTTTACCTGCCCTGGTGTGTCCCTGTTCTGAGATGCCTCCAGTGGTGGTAGGCTTAAACGCTGCACGTTGAAGTCAATGGGAAAAGTATCTGTTGGAAAGAGGCTTCAAGTGGGGCTGGGGCCCCAGTCCGGCAGAACCCAAAGGGAGGCTTGGCTGATGGGTGTCTCTTGTGAGCCCGAGCTGGGGAGCTTGTTGCAGAGGTGTTTTGTCCAGTGGGGTCGGTAAGTTAGAGGCTCTCACGGTTCTTGGTGCATCTGCAGAAGAGGGGAAGAAACACTGCAAGCTGACTTCTGGCATGGAGCTGGCCTCTCTTAAAGTCCCTCGATGTGCAGGTAAGTTTTGGTGCTGATTGTGTTCCGGCTGAATGGACACAAGCCTTAGTGCCTGCAGCTGGCAGTGGTACTCTAGGTATTGGTGCTGGGAGGCTCCGGACAGGCTTAGCATCTCAAAGATAGGATAGGTCAACGGGGCTACACTCCTGGACACTCGGGATCCTCTTCCTGGCAAGATACTACCTCGGTGGACCCGATGGTCAGCACGATGGAGAACTGGACAGTCACAGTTGGTGCCTGCTGTTGCAGGCAAGTGGCTCCTCCACTACAAGGGGGATGCTAGCTATGCTGATTTATTAGCCATCTGCTGGAGTAGGTAATAACACCTTCCACCAGAGCAGGCATAGTTTCTGGCCTCTGAGAGCACGGGCTGTCACCTCCAGGGGGTCAGAAACTTGTCTTTGGTGGCAGGCTGATTGATACCAGTCAGCCAGCACACTAGAAGACTAGTAGGTTTTCAGGGATCACCTCTAAGGTGCCCTCTGTGTGCGTGTCATAATAAAGCCAATACTAGCATCAGTATGGATTTATTAAGATGAGACGTTTGATACCAAACACCGTTTGGCTCAGTGAAGCCATTATGTAGCTGAGTAACTCATAATGACCCGTGCCCAGTTCATAGCTTAAGATGGCTTCCCTGTTCACTTGTAATACCTAGCGATAGAATTATACATCACATGGGCATATCTGCTCAGGCAGATATGCCCTCACATTTGTTGCAATGCACCCTGCCTTAGGGCTCTTAAGGCATGCTGTAGGGGTGACTTACATATAAGTCATGCAGTGTATTTGGGCATTGCACAGAGGGTGTGTGCAAGCTCATGTTTTCATAATGGTTTGCAACATTTCACACATTCTGCACTGGCAGTCTGCATGTGTTTGAGTGTTGGTCTCTTAGGGTGACATAATGCATACTGTAGCCTATAGGGGCCCTCTTTAGTACCCATGCCCTAAGTACCAGGTGTACCATTTACTAGGGACTTACATGGATGCTATAGGCCTTGCCAGTTGGGTTTCAATAGAGTATTTGGTTTTCAGGGGGGAAACACTGGCACTGGAGCCTGGTTAGCAAGATTCAGTGCACTGTCAGTGTCGAAAACTAGCATGAAGTAGTTTAAATTTAAATGGGGACAAGAAGTGGAGGGACAACCTGCAAAAAGCCTGTTTTCCTACAGTATTCAACATTGTGGCTGTCTGCCGTAAACCACAGGCTGTGGACAGCCATAAGTGAGCCAGTCTTTGCTTTGAGAGCGCCCTGGATGAAACCACATTTGGCTCCGCCTCCCACTCTGCCGCATTAATTGTTTGTGTAAAGCAAAACAACGACAAAAAAGACAATGGTGCCAGCATCCTTCAGAAAAAGTGTTTAAACAGACTTTTCTTTGGACCCGAACTGTAGAGACACTCCTGCAGGTAGCTCCAGCGCTCCCGCCAGAGTTCGGCACCCTGGGCCCTGACCTGGGCTACACTTCAGCTTGTAGAACTGTTGCAGCAGTAGCTGACATTTAACCGTCTCTCTCAGTCTGGCACTTAAATAACAACTGTGTATCATTTTAGTTACCAAAAATGTAGCATAGACCTCTTGTATGAATGCAGGATTCCTGCATCCTCCTCCCCACCACTTTCCCACCCCCACCCCTTATTGTCAAACAGTATCCAGAACTGTCCATGTCACCCCCAATGCCATCTCCTGGTCTACATAGGAGGGTGCAGGCTGCCAGTCCACCAGTTCCTTCTCCGAATGTAACCTCTTCGCAGGACATCACTGAGGACAAAATGGGGATTTTTCCACTCCACATCACTTAGCAGCAGCTAATTTGGGACTGGGGAAACTCTGAAAACTACCTATAGGTCTTCGATTCCCAATTTTCCACAACAACGCAAGCATAAGTAACAATTTATACATCCCTATCCTTACATTTAGGTTCTGTAATTTAATTTTAGCTAGTCCCTAGACAGTAAATACTTTTCTGAGTATGTCTTTGAGATGCTCCTGCTGCAATAGGTGTTCTCTCTAAAGTGGACCACTGCTTCTTGGAGGAACGTTTATAGTAAAATAAACAAACAGTAGGATATTTTAAGGTTTTTTTAAGAGCTACAAAGTGTGTTTTTGGTGGATTTTTCTGTTTGTTTTTTTCAAATCACTTTCTAAAGCTGATGAAAGACTGAGCTTGACCTCCATTCCAGGGGCACAGTGACCCCCTCCTCCACTTAGCAGCTACAGAGTGGGCGTCGCCAGGGCCCTTGGCCCATGACCCAAAAGCCTTGGCCTGTATAAAAGTCTAATTACTGAGTTTAAGGGGAATCTCATAAATAACCTTTCCCAAGAAATCCATGATATAGATGAGAGATGAGGCTGGAAGGCTGGCAATGGAGCTACAGCAGGCAGAAAGGAAGCAAATAAAAAATAAGTTAGCGTAAAAACAAAAAGTAGGGAAAACAAAAAAGAAAGCAAAGATAGAAAGTTGAGAAATAAAGAAAGAATCCCTCCAAAACCCTTGAAATAGGTCATCTCAACCCAGTGACTGTACTTTAGTTTTTTCGGATCTATTTCATTAATGTCCCTTCTACACCATCTAGTATACTTTTTGTTTTGTTTTTTGGACAAATTCTTTAAACAATGTACTGTAAATTGCACTAATTGGCCCCCTTTCTTTAAACAAATTTTCTTAGGAGTAAAACACCCTTCAGCAGCAACATCCTATACCAAATATTTGTGGGGTCTATTGGCCCCTTCTCTTTTGTTCACTTGGTGCCTTAGAGGCATGATTTAAAATGGGCGGGGTTGCTCGCTTCATTTGATGGTAGCTCACTATATTTCAGTGTTTTCAGCCATTCACAGAGGAGTTAAGTCAGCTTCCAAGTCTGGAAATGGAAAACTAAGAGACTTATTTAGAGTTTGGCCTGCGGAGTACTTCATTACAAAAGTGGTGGATGTCCTATTTGCCGTATTGCCGGTGCATTATAGCCTCTGGTGCTTATAATCGGCAGACAGGATATCCGTAACATTTGAACAGAGTGTCACTTTGGCCAAACTCTAAATAAGGTTCTAAATACAGGCTTAAGAGTGAAACGTTGCAATCAACAAATGTGTCACCCTCACAAGTTCAACCACATATGTTCCATTGCAGTGTCCCTTTATGTGACATGTAGTAGCTCCACTTCTAATATTTTCAACTCTCCAAAGCAATGATAAGCCACTCGCATAAACCTTCCGACCACTCCGTAGGACGCCACCATAAATTGACCATTTGGTGATTGCAACTTTTCACACTACTATGAAGCATCGATGCCCTGAGGAAGTTCACAGGTGGTGAATGAAACGCGTTGGCTGTCTTCTGTTTTATTGAAGAAAATAAAGGCTTCTTTGGATCAACGAGATTGGATGATTCTACTTTCCTTTAAACTCTGTCGGTGTCCTGCAAGTTGTAATATATAGACATTGGACCTCTTTTTGGTTGCACCTTGGGAGCAGCAGGTGCCTTGGTTGGAGCACGAGACAACAAAATATTTGGGACAAGGGGGAGGTGCGGTTGAACTATTTGGCTCGCTGCTTTGGTTGGATGACCTTTTTAAATATATGGTGTTAAACATAAGGAGAAACACAAATCCCATTTGCAATACTGTGAGCAAAGATCAGTTTTTATTTTTTGATGTCGAAAGAAAAATCCTTCCTGCTCATTTTGGCCAAAAATGGTGACCTGTCCAAGCAGAGCATATTACAAAGTAATTGTCATTGAAACAGTCTTGTCCTATCAATGAGTCGATTTTGTTCATTTCCTCTTCAAATAATGTTTTGGTAAATATCTGTACTTAGAGTTCATCCAATAACAGAAATGTTTTAAATTACTAATAAATGTAACTTAAAATAACTTCTGAAATACGGAATGCGCCTATTGGATTTTCTCGGCTTAGTCTGAACTCGAAAGCAGTTGTCTGTTATTCATGAGTGACTTTGGGTGGGTTTGATGTGGATTTGTGCTAGTGTGCAAATACACAAAGTGTTTTGGTTTAGCAAAATAAATTTGCCCTTGGGTGTCTAAGGGTGTGTAAGGGGAGCACTACAAATTTGAACAAACATACACATGTGCAAGCACAGGGTGAGCATGCGGGGAGCTAATGAGCATTTGCTGGTGTTTTACGCTGAAACTCGCACAATGGTTGCCTGGTTTCAGATGTTATTGTGGTTTATGTTGCTTGTGTATAGAACATAGTTTCATCATTGATGGTTTAATTGTTCCTCTTCTTTACAGGGTGAAGAGGGGACCCCAGGAGAAGATGGCAGGAAGGTACAGTACCAGTTGAAGTAGCCATGCGTTCGATCTATAAGCAGCCTGTAGAAGCTTAAAGATTCTAAAGAATTACCTATATAAAGGTGTTCCCGGTGGAAAGGCACAATAGACAGTGCCACAATATTAGACCCAGCTGTGTTAAGTGAAGTATAGAATTATGTTTGATGTGTCCTAGGTGCTATTTAGTTGTATCTACATGTACACTATCACAATCCATTACTCCTTTTCTCCTGCAAACGAGAAATGGCTGTCTACAGCAAGTGGTCCAGACATGCAGCTGTTCACTGTGTATAGCAAAAGATGTCCTGTGGGCATGTGATGGGAAGAGCTGCAGTCACTATTGTTAACAACAGATTGGTCCAGCTTGCAGAAAGTTGTCATAACACACTCATGGGTTTCCTGGCTTTTCTTTACCACATTCCTGTCATCAGGTGTGTTACCTCCATTTATGAAACTAAGACCACATCTGCCAGACTTCGTTCAATTATTAGATTAAATCCTACAACTGGAAGCCTGATGTCCTAGTTGCATGGTGTCATGTGATAACCGCGTGCCTTCCTGATATTGACTGATAATTCTCTCACCATTTAAGTGCTGTATTCCTAATCTCCTTGGAATTGAGAAGGTTACCATCAAAGCTGCCCTAAATGTAGATCCCTGTTTAACTGTCAATCTGTTGATTTGGTAGATACTCAAATCCATGCTGGGACCGTCACATTGTATATTAAGCATCAGACATAAATATCCATATCCAGTACCTGAAATAAATACCCTCACTAGAAATTGTCCCTTTCTTCCTGGTCACCTACGTTACTGCTGATTAGCAGTAGTCAGTAGCCCCATTTTGTTGATTTGACATGTGCTCAACCCATCATGTGTTGCATCATGGGCATGTTGAGTGTGAGCAGGCCTGCGGGAGCATTGGCAGATAGCACAGATTGACTAGGTAGACATGGCTGTCTAGGTAGACAGAACCTGCATTAGTATGTGCTAAATGGAAAGATAACATCAGACATGTAACATCACATCCAGCAGTGGCAGACTAATCGTTTTGGAAAGAAAATGTTTTGTTCACACCTATTTCTAACTAATATATATTTTATGGCACTGGCCTTTACGAAAGAATACTTATTCCCCTTAGCACAGTCCAACTCAGTTGACATACTTAGAAGGTCTCATTTGAAACTTTGATAGCATTTATTTTTTGCATTTGATTATTTTTATGCCTGTTAATTCATAAAACCTAAAACATCTCTTTTTTTCTGTTGGTCGTATATCATTAGGGAGAAAAGGGGGAGCCAGGGACTTCCGGAAGAGATGTAAGTAACACTAAACTCCTAAATACTTGCGTAATAAACAGAACAATCTCAATTGGGAGGCACCTATTATTGCGGTCTCTAAATTGATAGACTACTGAAATAGACTAAAATACAGTGGGATGTTTCTGTACTGTGGGCCTAGTTACGACCTTGGCGGATAGGATACTCTGTCACAAACGTAACGGATATCATGCCCACCGTTTTACAAGTTCTATAGGCTATAATGGAACTTGTAATATGGCAGACAGGATATCCGTCCTGTTTGTGATGGAGTATCCCATCCGCCAAGGTACTAATAAGGCCCTATGTCTTTTATTACAGAATTATTAGAAGGGAAACAAGATAATTGTTAACAAAAGTGACTGAAAAATAATTTGTTATAAATATTATTTTTAGACTAAAGCCTTTTTGATTAAACTATTACAATTTTCATAACATTTATTATTAAACAAAAAATGCCTTTAACATTAATGGGTACAATTCAAGATGGTTACTAATCATTTTTAATAAAGGCTGCAAAAGGAAATAACATCCGCCTATGCTCTTTAAATTCTTAGAACTCACAACTTCATATTACCATCACTTTCAGAAATACTTTTTGCCCACTAAATTGCAGTTTTGAGTTAAATATAGTTAGAGTACATAAAATAAACGTCAGTGATTTTATAAAGCCATTTTTGTTCAATTGTGTTTTATATAGCAAAAGTCAAGAAAAATAGTTTTGTTTTGATTAATAGGGGCGAGATGGGTCCAAAGGTGAGCGTGGAGAAACTGGGCTTGCGGGACTTGTTGGATCTCCTGGTGCCCCTGGACTTCCTGGACTGGCTGGAGTTCCAGGGCAGGTGAGTGACATTAAACACAACCATCCACAGAACATCTGTAACTATATGATATGCTGGGAGTAACTAGACATTTCAGGCAAAAGCACAATAGGTTGAGTTCAGCCTTTTCTGATGCATGGGAATTATTTAAGAAAATTCTAACTCCTTTGGATTGGAGCAGAGCAGTGGGACAATGCAGAATCCCACCTGGTACCTGTGCAGACTACTCACATTGGCTGTCAGCAGCTAGGGGTGGGTTCATGAAGTGTATATCAAAGGCCTCCATTGTTTTTTTTGTCTTTCCCTATGGAATGGAAGTCCAGCCGATGGCCCAGCATTCGCGGGGTTGGGGGGAGATTGAGAGGGGGGTGGTATTTGCCTTTGGGGTGATAGTCGCTTTAGTTGCTGTGAATAAACTTGTTTTAGATTGAAATTCATTTAGAAGGCATATGTTTTGATTATTTACTCTTGCCAGTGATCTATCTCACAGCTGGCTGGCCATTGTAATGGTTTTAGGGAGCCTATAGTGGTTATTTCTCTTCTAGAGGTGCCATCTTGTGGGCAGGGAGTAATTCAACCCATGGTCTTATCTATTATTCCTCTGAGGGCTTGTGCACAGCACGCACTGCCTCTAAGAGGCAGTAACTTATCTTAAACTTAGGTTTTCAGGATTACTAAAATAAAGACAAATACCTCCACTGAAATTCTTTACATGCAATTTTCATCATGCACAATCATAGCAGATTTCATTATTTAGTGAAATTAGAGGCAGACTTCCCAAAAGCAAAGATTTCCAATTAATATGAATTTAGAGGATTCATCCCAAATGAGTCCCAAGTAAGTGGTGAGTCGTGCCAATCTTGTGGATAGGCAGAGGAATCATTGATCCTTGTTGAATATATAATAAACACAGAAAAAGGAAAGTTCAGTACATCTTAAAAACAGAATAGCTTCTGACACCAAAATATGTAATTGTAAAACACCAATAATAAAATCACCCACTCTGTTACCTCTAGAAGGACACCGCATCTCCAAATCAGCATACTTCATATATGAGGCATTAAACCTCAATACAGCAAAAAATAAATAGAGCTCGCGAAAAGCCCTAGATTCCTCTGATGCAGAAACAAACCTCCAGATAGATTGTAGGTGTTGGGAAAAAGCCAACTGTATTCCCACACTAGGAAGTATCTGAACTTCTGAGTTGGAGAATTACTCAGTCAATATGAGTTTGTAACTTGTAAATTATGAATTACCTATATTATCATTTTTATTCTTAGTAGTAGTAATAGTAGCAATAGTAGTAACAACAATGCTCAATATTATTATCAATAATAATAACAGCAATAATAATAATAATAATAATAATAATAATACAACATAATAATAATAATAAGAAGAAATATTATTATTATTATTATTATTATTGCTATTACTTAATAATAACAATAACAATGATAATAATATGAATTATTATTATTAGTAGTAGCATTCTCATTATTGTTGTTGTTGTTATAGTTATTATTTTCTAATAATAACAATAACAATGATAATAATATGAATTATTATTAGTAGCATATTGTTGTTATAGTTATTATTTTCTAATAATAACAATAACAATGGTAATAATATGAATTATTATTATTATTATTCCCTTTACCTAGGGACCAGTTGCCCTGGTGTTATCTCATTTGCAGACTGATCACACCAAAGACCTCATGCACACTCATACGCAAACGAGCACAATTCAGACTCCTCACCCACACTTTCAAGGCACTACCTAACACTGGTCCAGCATACCTCAACAATCGCATCTGCTTTCACAAACCTTCCAAACAACTCCACTTGTCCGAACTCCTACTTGCACAAATCCCCTGCATATGGAAAACCAGATCTGGAGGTCGAGCCGTCTCCTACATCACTCCTGAAAAGTGGAGCAAACTCCTGCTACATATATACTGTCTTCTTCTCCCTTCTTTAATTCCTCACAAGCCGAAGACCTTGGTTTTTAAGTAGTCGCACTAGGCCTTAGGTTTGCCTAGATTCATACCTGCTCCAGGATACCCTCCCAGGTGATATTGCGCTCTACAAATCTGCATAACGTAAAGAGAGAGGAGGACATGACGACTTCAAAACTATTCCCAAAAAGAAAGAGCAATAGACAAAATCAAGCAAAATATCCGTTCTTGAAATATCAGGAATATTGGCCCAACAATTAGTCGGCTAAAATAAGAAAATTATTAGAATCTAGACAAAAGGGCATATCTACATCCATAACTAATGATACAAATAGGCCAGTGGATGCCAGAGAGTGGAATATCAACTGTCTTTTAAAAGAAAAAGCAGTAGAATAGGTAATGTTACATAAAGTGCCCCCCCACCCCCAAAACAAATAATCAAAAGACGAGGAGGGATAGAAATAGCTACTTATAATCTTCTGCTCACAGCAAGACCTCTGCCTGGGCTATCTGGGCAGTCAATATTGGTGATTTAAACATTCATAAGAGCTACATAATATCAGGTCCTCAGCTCTCATTAAGCCAGGACTCAGTTATAAATCAAACATTTAGGTTATAACCAAGTATCAGGTTATGAATCTCCTCACCATGTGCGGGAAGCAGCCTTGTTGAGAAACAAACAAGTGAGAGACAGAAGCGAAGACGTGGCTCATGAGATCAATGAACTGTGGGAATATAGGGGCTCATTCTGAGCCCGGCGGGCGGCGGGAGCCGCCAAATGACCGCACCGCGGTCAAAAGACGGCAGCGGCCATTCAGACATTTCCTCTGGGCCGGCGGGCGCTCTCCAAAAGAGCGCCCGCCGGCCCAGAGGAAATGCCCCTGCAACGAGGACGCCGGCTCAGAATTGAGCCGGCGTAGTTGCAGGGGTGCGACGGGTGCAGTTTGCACCCGTCACGTATTTCAGTGTCTGCATTGCAGACACTGAAATACACAGTGGGGCCCTCTTACGGGGGCCCCTGCAGTGCCCATGCCATGGGCACTGCAGGGGCCCCCAGGGGCCCCGCGGCACCCCCTACCGCCATCCTGTTCCTGGCGGGCGAACCACCAGGAACAGGATGGCGGTAGGGGGATTCCAAGGGCAGCGGAAAACCGGCGGGAGACCGCCGGTTTTCCTTGTCTGACCGCGGCTGAACTGCCGAGGTCAGAATGCCCTGCGGGGCACCGCCGGTCTGTCGGCGGTGCTCCCGCCGACCCTGGCCCCGGCGGTCTGAGACCGCCGGGGTCAGAATGACCCCCTTAATCTCATCAGGGATCCCTAACTGAGCAGTCCAACATTCATGGTTTCGCAGAGTTCCACAAATTCTTTGAGAAAAGAGGTACCTTCTAGCACCTGAGAAGATGCAGATGGTCTTGCCTCCATCATGCAACTAGCACCACTGCACGTTGACCACCTATAAACAGGCAGCAGCTCCTCTACACATGTTCTCAGAGAAAACTAGAGTGGTAACTCCAATGGGCGACCTACTCTCAAGATGGCACCTGCCACTTTAGTCAAATGGCATGAGACATAGCCCTGTTTGTTGGCAGCAGCTGGCCATAATGTAATTGGTAGGCAAGTCCTTCTGCTTGCCATGCTGTTTTAAGTGCATTTGTATGGTGCATGCTCTGAGCCCATACCAGTGCCCCATTCTGGTTTAGGTAAGATCTGCAGCTCCATTTGGTTCTGTCCCTTCTCTCCCAGGATTCAAAGACTCCATCACAGATTGGCGTCTGTAGTTGAGAGGTATTAGTAGCAGACAGTGTGACATATTAGTTGTGATATAAACAGGTGTGTATAGCAAAGTTGGGTCAGGTGACTACTGCCTACCACGTTAACTGACTTGCGCAATGCCTAACTTGTTTGTAGGAGTAAGTTAATTGGAAGTTTGTGTGCTGCTTTGTTTCACTGACATTTATCTGCTGGCTTACATGGACTGTGCAAGTGGGTGTTTAAACTTCTGTTTAGACGTACACTGTTGTATAGTGGTGGGTGGTGATGGTTGGGGTGAATATATTGTCCCAAAGATAGCCACTTGAGTGGTTGATTTGTACCACGTTGGATGTGTGTAAGGTGTTTTGTTTAATATGTTGTGCTGGTAGTTTGTGTGTATTGTTATTTAATAATATGTACTGTTGTGAGCATGTTGACAACAAACTATACACCATGCCAGTGCTGGGTTGTTTGTATACAGTTGTCTAATGTTTTCTGTAGGACATTGGGTTTTGCCTTATGGAGAATTCTGACCACTACACATATAGAGATCCTATGGAGAGTACAGTATCTTGGAAATAGTGTAAATGAGTAGGGTTAATGATAACGTGCCTGGCTGCAGATGAAATGTGGGTGCGAAGGAGCCACATGAGAGGCCCAGGGGTGAACTATGAGAGCTACTGCCAGCTGGAGGTACACGTGAGGGTAACTATTTATTTTTATTTTTTTAGGGTATTCCAGGTATAGCGGGCCCTGCAGGAGCAAAGGTAAGATACTGGAAAAGAAATTCATGGCAGTTGGGAAAATAGAAACTGTTTAAAAGAGTGTAACTGGGATGACCACCCAGTACATTTTTGGCCTGGCCAGGGTGTTGCAGCCCTACAGAGAGGGACAGCCATTTTGCTTAAGAGCCAGGGTAGACTTGTCAAACTTCTAATATTCATGAACTTGCAAAGTGTGACACCTTTGCATACCATTATCTGCAGTCAACATTTGTTATAGATTTATTCCACTAAAAGAATAATTACCAACAAAAAGCAGGATTGGCTATTTTAATCCACAAAATCCGCTTTTTGCAGGAGTTTTCACCACATATTTATAAATTGACAAGGTTTTGTTAAAAACCTCATGAGGTACCAATATCAATCTTTCCTTCCTAAAATTTAATGAGTTAATACAGATCGCCATGAAATAAGCACATCAATAGTAAAAGCCATTGCAAAATCTAACATTATGCAACTATAAAAAATCTGGTTACGAGAGTTTTTGCAAGCAACGTCCATGAACATCACCATTTCTTGAAATAGCACAATTTATGCTAAAACAAACCTCATCCCTTCAGATGCAGATGACAAATGACAGGTGTGAAGGACGTCCCTAAGGACTGCGCTCAGAAGCCATATTTGGGCAGAAACATAAATGATACTGGATTGACTCGCTTCTTAACCCCTTCGCTGCCAGGCCTTTTCCCCTCAGGTGACAGGCTTTTTTGGGGGTATTTGGGGCAGTTAGCGCTTAGGCCCTCATAACTTTTTGTCCACATAAGCTACCTATGCCCAATTTGCGCCCTTTTTTCCCAATATCCTTGGGATTCTAGGGGTACACAGAGTTTGTGGGTTCCCCTGAAGGAGTCCAAGAAATTAGCCAAAATATAGCAAAAAAAAGAGTTCGTTTTTTAAAAAAAAAATGGGAACAAAGGGCTGCAGGAAAAAGCTTGTGGGTTTTTCCCTGAAAATGGCATCAACAAAGGGTTTGCGGTGCTAAAATCACCATCTTCCCAGCTTTCAGGAACAGGCAGACTTGAATCAGAAAAACACATTTTTCAACACAATTTTGGCATTTTACTGGGACAGTCCCCATTTTTACTTTTTTTTGTGCTTTTAGCCTCCTTTCAGTTAGTGACAGAAATGGGTATGAAACCAATGATGGATCCTGGAAAGCCAAACATTTCTGAAAAGTAGACAAAATTCAGAATTCACCAAGGGGTCATTTGTGTAGATCCTACGAGGTTTTCCTACAGAAAATAAGAGCTGAAATAAACAAAATTGAAATTGAGGTGAAAAAAACAGCAATTTTTCTCCACGTTTTACTTTTTCCTGAGATGTCATATTTTTTAAAGCAATATATCATTACGTCTGCTGGACTCTTCTGGTTTGTGAGGATATATAGGGCTTGTAGGTTCATCAAGAACACTAGGTACCCAGAGCCAATAAATGAGATGCAGCTTGTAATGGGTTTTCATTCTATACAGAGTATATAGCAATTCATTTGCTGAAATATAAAGAGTGAAAAATAGGTATCAAGAAAACCTTTGTATTTCCAAAATGGGCACAAGATAAGGTGTTGAGAAGCAGTGGTTATCTGCACATCTCTGAATTCCGGGGTGCCCATACTAGCATGTGAATTATAGGGCATTTCTCAAGTAGACGTCTTTTTTACACACTGTCTTACATTTGGAAGACAAAAATGTAGAGAAAGACAAGGGACAATAACACTTGTTCTGCTATTCTGTGTTCCCCCAAGTCTTCTGATAAAAATGGTACCTCACTTGCTTCGGTAGGCCTAATGCCCGCGACAGGAAACGCACCATGGACACATCACATTTTTACATTGACTGACGTGTTTTTTGGAAAGTGCCTAGCTGTGGATTTTGATCTCTAGCTCAGCTGGCACCTAGGAAAACCTACTAAACCTGTGGAGTTTTGAAAACTAGACACCTAGGGGAATCCAAGATGGGGTGACTTGTGGGGCTCTCCCCAGGTTCTGTTACCCAGAATCCTTTGCAAACCTTAAAATTTGGCAAAAAAACACTTTTTCCTCACATTTCGGTGACAGAAAGTTCTGGTATCTGAGAGGAGCCAAAGATTTCCTTCCACCCAGCGTTCCCCCAAGTCTCCCAATACAAATGGTACCTCACTTGTCTGGGTAGGCCTAGTGTCCGCGAAAGGAAAGGCCCCAAAACACAACTTGGACACATCACATTTTCCCAAGGAAAACAGAGCTGTTTTTTGGAAAGTGCCTAGCTGTGGATTTTGGCCTCAAGCTCAGCCGGCACCTAGGGAAACCTACCAAACCTGTGCATTTTTTAAAACTAGACACCTAGAGGAATCCAAGATGCGGTGACTTGTGGGACTATCACCAGTTTCTGTTACCCAGAATCCTTTGCAAACCTCTCAATTCAGCCAAAAAATACTTTTTCCTCACATTTTGGTGACAGAAAGTTCTGGAATCTGAGAGGAGCCACACATTTCCTTCCACCCAGCGTTCCCCCAAGTCTCCCGATAAAAATGGTACCTCACTTGTGTGGGTAGGCCTAGTGCCTGTGAAAGGAAGTGCCCCAAAACACAACGTGGACACATCACATTTTCCCAAAGAAAACAGAGCTGTGTTTTTGAAAAGTGCCTAGCTGTGGATTTTGGCCTCTATCTCAGCCGGCATCTAAGGAAACCTACCAAACCTGTGCATGTCTGAAAACTAGACACCTGGGGAATCCAGAAAGGGGTGACTTGTGGGGCTCTCAACAGGTTCTGTTACGCAGAATCCTTTGCAAACCTCAGAATATGGCCAAAAAACACTTTTCCCTCACATTTCAGTGACAGAAAGTTCTGGAATCTGAGAGGAGGCACACATTTCCTTCCACCCAGTGTTCCCCTAAGTCTCCCGATAAAAATGGTACCACACTTGTGTGGGTAGGCCTAGTGCCCCACGTAAGGAAATGCCCCAAAACACTATGTGGACACATCAAAATTATCAAATACAAAACTACTTGTTTTTGCTGGGGCATCTGCGTTTTTGGTCTTGGGCTCAGCAGTCATATAGGGAACCTACCAAACCCAGACATTTCTGAAAACTAGACACCTGAGGGAGTCCAGGGAGATGTGACTTGTGTGGATTCCCCAGTGTTTTCTTACCCAGAATACTCAGTAAACCTCAAATTTAGCTAAAATATCAAATTTTTCCCACATTTCTTTGTGGGATCACCGTACCGGGACAAATTTCCTACCACCCACCATTCTCCTCACTCAGTCTCCCGGTAAAAATGATACCTCAAGTGCCTGTGACAGGGAAGAGCCAAAAACATGTCGAAATTGGAGGGGAACCAAAACGGGTCCAAAAGGGGAGTTTGAAAGAAAACATTTTTAGGCTGACTAGTTGGGCAGAATTTTTATTGGTATAGATGAGACAATGCTGGGTGGTAGGAATTTTGTGGATTCCTGCAGATCCCGGAAGGTTCCATCACAAAAATGTGGGAAAAATGTGTGATTTGAAGCAAAGTTGAAGGTTTGCAGGGCATTGTGGTTAAGAAAATGGTGCGGGTGCATGAGAAGCACACCACCCTGCACTCACCCAGATGTTTAGTTTTCAGATGTGTCTAGGTCTTGTGGATTTTTCTACATGGCAGCGTCCCAAAGTCCAAAAAATGTCTCCCCTGGGGAGCGGCCCTTGCCAAAGGGGCCGCTCCCCTTATTCAATAATAAAAAATATAAAAAAATCCCTGGTGTCTAGTGGCATTTCTGCTGCCCGAGGTGCATCCTGCGTGCTACAGCATTGCCTCCGGTTCGATTACGAGCCGGAGACAATGCTGTAGCCTGTTTCCCGCTAGGCCGGCAGGCAGAAACTCAAACTGACCTAGCGGGAAAATCATAATGACTCTGGCAGTGAGGATGCCACGTAGGCATCGGCCACACTGTTGGGAGATTAGAGGACAAGTTTTTCCATCCGCCAAACTCAAAAGAGTCTAGAACACAGTCAATGTTCAAAATCAGCAAGGGAATTATTTTTTCATCAAAATGTGGTTGCTCTCTTAAATGTTTTTGGGTTACTCAAGATGCCCAAAATGTTCATACCTGCCAGACTTGAAGAGCACTATAAAATGAGGTGGCCCCTAAATTCTACTGTACCATCCCATAGTCCTTTGGATTTAAGTATTAATGTTCCAGGCACATTTTTAGGAGATCTGTCCGGTGCGCTTCCCAGATGGTGATATCATTTCAGGGAGCCACCTTTCACCTCAAATGATTGCCTGACCAGACTACTCCTTCTCTCCCTCACTTTTCTGTATCTATACCTTCTATCTTACCTCCCTGGCTTCCTTACACCTATCTTGCAATCTCTCTTATTACCTTTATTTCTCATTAATTACCTCACCTCTGCCTATACATCTGTCTCTGTTTCAGCCACCCTCTCAACCTCACATTTCTTTCTCTCTTTGTATGTCGCTCCGACTCACCTATGTGTGTCCACCTCACCAGTCTCTCAACCTCGTCCTCTCGCTCTACCACTGTATCAAGCTCACCTCTCTGTACCTCATCTGTCTGCCTTCTCCATCTTTTTTCTACACCTCATCTTTCTATCCTTCTCACTTCTATACCGCTCTCTACCCTGTTCTCTGCCTCAAAACTCTATAATTGTTGACAGATCCAGCAGCACAAAAAAGACCTTATCAATACTTTTCAGGCTTTCTTTTGGTGCTGTTTGAGTGGCAGAGGCAGAGAACCTACAGAATTTTGTCTGTTTTTGCATGGCCCTGTTTCTGAAAGTTTCATTTGTACTTCAGTGTTATTTTACATCATGAGCGCTTGAATTAGATGGAAGCAGCTAATAAATGTAAACTTGTTCCGAACAAGGGGACCAAAGATATATCTTGCCTCTGGACCAAAAAATCCTGAAGATGTCCCTCATGTTCAGCGCTACTTTGATTGAAAGCCATGGATGCCAATCACACCCCTGCTTTAGGTCCTTAAATGTAAGGATGTGTTCTGAGATCTGTAGATATTAAGATGGCTTCACCTCCAACCAGGGCCGGCTTTAGCGCTGGTGACGCCGAGTGCGACAATCATATTTGGTGCCCCCCCTCACTGACCTTCTCTTCGGATTCCCTCACTACCACGAGGCAAAAGTGCCCCTCATCTCCCCATAACCCCTCTCTCACATACATTTCTTGTGTTTTAAAGTGCTGGTAAGGGCTGGTTATGCTAATCTACTCAGTTATCCACATCAAATACAGATCAGTTCTTTGAAGCAGGCAAACTAACCATCTGTGCTACTTTATGGCGAGTCAAACCTGCCACTAGACAAAACTCAATATCTCTCTCTAGCAGGAACATTAATCACAAGAGTTATGACATTTTTATTGCTGCCTGAAAGCTGGAAGCACAAGGAACTCTGCAGTAGATGACTTTAAGTCGTAAGTTATTGCTAAACACAGCCCCCTGAGCTCAGTGCCCCCCCCCCCCTCCAGGGCAGTGCCCAGTGCGGCTGCACCAGTCGCACTGCCCCATAGCCAGCCCTGGCCCACACCTTTGAAAGCCATGCAGTAGTCAATGAAACATGTGTTTAGCTCCACCCCTAATTTGTCAGTCAGGTCAATGCTAAGATGTTTTACCTTGGCCTCTACGCCCCTTTATGTCTACTGGACATTGCTGCAAAACCGGGCCAACCTTTTTGGTTTTATTCTGCATGAATTAGTTTAAAGGACCATCCAGTGTCGAGAAAAAACAGTTCTCTTTACCCGGCATCTTTCAGAACCACCAATAGGCATTCTAGAATGTTCTTTTGATGATGTCAGCTGCGTCATTGGGATATGTTGTGACGTCATTCACGGGATGGCCCTCTAAAATACTTTCAATTTTTTCCCAGATAAACTGTGGTTCCAGTAACTCAGAAAACAGAAATGCTCAACGGGAAAATGTTGTGTTGTCATCGACGGACTTGTTGCATCAATCTAATCTTTCCTTTTTATTTTTTTGATATTTATATTTTAGGGCGACAGAGGAGACAGCGGCCCGAGGGGTGAACAGGTACATTCAGAGAGGCGTCATGTTTATTGTACTAAAACGGCTAAGCTTCACTATGCTCGAAGCATGTCTATGAACTCTAGGGGGGCAAATAGCATCAATGATTGTTGGACTTCTTTGAAAACCGCCTGCCTTGCACACAATATCACCTTTAATAGTGCCAGACCTTTTGACATTACTTTGTGGTTTTTCATCGAGTTATTATAGGAAAAAGTGGTGCATCTCAGTGGAAATGTGTGCGCGCCCCCTAACGATGTGCCTTGAGTGTGGGGTGAGATTCTCTTGATATAGGGCAGACAGAGAGGATGCTGGGTGTGTAAACTTTCATGGTCCGAAATGTGTCTTCTGTACTGAAGATTAAAGTGGACGCTTTGCCACCCAGCACTTATCTACTTGCGATGTCTTACCTTACACTGTTGAAGCAAGAGTTTGTTTTTTAAAAACGAATGACCCCCCTCCAGTTTTTTCCCATGCTGTTTGGGTCATTTTTCATTTTTTACTGTTCCTCACTGCCAAAAAAGTTATCTGACCACCCACTGTAAGTAACGCAATGGCCTTTTGGCTTACTTCCGATGACACCTACTCTGTCGGGCCGTCAAAGGAAGTTTTACATTGACAGAGTCAATTTTACTCCATTGGTGTAAAACGTAGAGTCCGGACAAATCAAAATTGGATGGGGAAGACCTTTATTTTGGGGGACAGGGTACTCCTTCCCCATTGTGCCACAGAGCACATGTCCCCCAAACTCTAAATCAGCCCAGGTGCCCACCTTGTGCAATCAGTCCTGCTACTCATGGGAAGAGTCCATCCCGAAACGTGGCCACGTCACATATTTACCCTGTGGCCCACTGCTTTTGTAATTGGGGCATTTCAGATTCAGCCCCCCTGAATCACACAGACTAAGCTACACAGCCCCTCAAAACCCTCCAATATGGCGAGACAGGGCTTCTCAGAGTGATAAAC
This sequence comes from Pleurodeles waltl, assembly GCF_031143425.1. NCBI lineage: Eukaryota > Metazoa > Chordata > Amphibia > Caudata > Salamandridae > Pleurodeles > Pleurodeles waltl. The sequence goes on from NC_090448.1 coordinate 40,365,981, forward strand.
GCTCACAGACCGGGCCAAAAAGCACAGACTAAACTACACAGCCTCTCAAAACCCTTCAATATGGCGAGACAGGGCTTCTCAGTGATAAACGCTCACAGACCGGGCCAAAAAACACAGACTAAACTACACAGCCTCCCAAAACCCTTCAATATGGCGAGACAGGGCTTCTCAGTGATAAACGCTCACAGACCGGGCCAAAAGGCTGAGGCAGGCTGACAAACCACCCGAGGGACATTGGTCAGAGCAAGCAGCCTCTAAAAACCCTTTTCTGTTGTCAGTGAAAGTCAGCATCTAATTCAAAGCCAGTCCCAGAGTGATATTAATAATATGGGGAAGATTTTGACCGACAGGTTCCGAGTGACATGAAACAGAAGAGAGCAAATTAGTGTACAATGTCACAGGGAACCACAAGGTTGAAAACATCCACCTGTACGCAGTTGCCCTTCAACAAGTCTGTGTTGTGTACTGGCTCCAGGTCTGTTTATTGTTGTGAACAAACCTTTCAGCTTCCTTTTTTCAAAACAAATAAACACACACTGAAGCAGGCAGGCACCAGAGGCAGGATTGAATGTTGTTACGTCACAGGAAACTGTGCCCCTCCAGTGGGTAACCGCACTGAAAAGCCTGTTCAGGATTCTGGTACCCATTTATAGCATACACAATTTATGATGGATAACAGCAAATAACGGGGATCTTTTTCACCAAAGGATTCTGAATGACGTCAAACTGACAACAAGAGCAAAAATGGAGTTACCTATAATGTCACTCACAACCCCAAGATGGAAAATATCCCAGCTATTCACTTTTTACCCATCTATGACCTATTGTTATTTATGTGGTCAGAATCATCTTCCCATGCTTTTAACATCTACGCAGGGGCAGATGAGTAATAGGACAGCCCCGCATACTTAGCCTCTCCTCCCTTTCTCAAATGTAAAAAACATAGCTGGCCTTCTAGAACAAACCCCACCCATCTTCCCTCCCTCTCCCTGCACAAAGCTGTGCTCTCTGCTGTTCATCAGAGCAGAGAACCAGTGTTGCAGTGATAGGCTCCAGAGAGTCCTCTCAAAGAATCCTGGAATTTCTTTATGAGGCAGCAAAAGTGGGAAACAACTTTGGTTTCCCACGGTTATGTCATTGCAATGAACAACCAGATGTACAATATGGCATTCAAAATAGTCATTCTCAGAGAGAGCCATGCATAATATATAGAATTGCTGAAGGGCAACAGTGAATAACGGGTGTTTTCACAGAGGGGTTCTCGGTGAGATCAAGTAGCAAAGTAACTCAGAACACCAAGGTTCTTAGTACTTTGTTTGCAATGTTAGTGATGCAATGCAACAGATTTAAAGTGAGTGTGGTCATACTGACTGGACATAGCTATGGTACCTCCTTCTGTACCTGTACTGGCCTTTCAGACTGGACCTTCTTGTCATCTCAGAAATTGAAGCATAACACTGGAAGAAAGACTTATTAGAGTGTACAGAGGAGTGAAACTGCCAAGTAGGTTAAGAGAATCCAAATAACTCTAGTCAAATTAATATGCGATTCAGATTTTGAGGTTGAATTTCCATACCTACTTGTAGAAACTGAGGTGCTCATTATGACTTCGGTGGTCTTTTCGAAAGACCGCCAAAGCCGCAGGTGCCAAAAAACTGCCATATTACGATGTTGTGCCGATTTCCTCCCGATTTTGGGCGGAAATCCGACACCATCGGCCAGGCCAGTGTTATAATAGAGGCGGTTTCCACCGCTTGCGCCTCCACACCTACAGGACGCCACCCGCCGTATTACACTCCGTAATACGGTGCGGTGGTGTCCTGCACGGCGGTGCTGTGCTGGCGGTGGAAAGCGCCAGGACCCATCCCCTCCCGGATGGCCACCTCGGTGAAGCAGGTAAGTTGATCGTCCGAAAGGGGGAGATGGTGGGGGGTGTTGTGTGAATGTGTGTGGTGTCTGCGTGTGTTTATGAATGGGGGGAGGGGGTTTCTGTGTGTGCATTTGTGAGTGCATGTATGCCGAGGGGGGTGTTGTGTGTGTGTGACTGCGTGTATGTTTGTGTAAATGCGGAGGGGGGATAGGGGTGTCAGTTTGAGTGGGTGCATGCGAGTGTATGTGTGTGGTTGAGTGCGTTCATGCAAGTGTACGTGTCAGTTTGAGTGCGTGCATGCGAGTCTATGTGTCTGAGTGCGTGCATGCAAGTGTATGTGTCTGTTTGAGTGCATGTGTGTGCGTGAATGGGTGTGTTCGTGCGAGTGTGTGCTAGTGAATGGGTGTATCTGAGTGCGTGTTTGGGTGCAAGTGTGTGTTGGTGTATTTAAGCGAATGCATGGGTGAGTGGGGTGCATGAATGTAGCTGTGTGGTCATGTGGGGGTGTGTCTGCCGGCGACCGGAATCTACATTCCTGTCGCCGGGTGCATGACCATCAGCATTTTCGTGGCAGTGCGACCGCCACAAAAATGCTGGCGGTCTGCCGAGTCGTAATACCGATGGTGGTATTACAGCTACTGCTGGCCCGAAGATGCTCACCTCCGGCCCAGCGGTCTGACCGCCCGGGCGGTACGGGTGGCGTTTCGGCAGTTTGGCCGAAGCAAACCGCTGAAGTTGTAATATAGCGGTCTTTACTGCCAGCCTCGCAGCGATAATACCACCACCATTAGTCTGGCGGTCCAAGGACTGCCAGACTCATAATGAGGTGCCTGAGTGAGGAAGGACTAGAACATTTCCAGTCGGCCAGCGTATGGCAGGCCTGAGTGCTGGTCCTCTGCTGGTTTAGGGCCACCTTGGAACTGATCTCACCTTCATTCCAAAGCCGTAGGCTAAGTAAGAAGAGGCAGTATATACCTCGGTACCTCTTTTGCATAACGAAAGCTAAACGTTCCTAAACCCGAGTGATGTACGTCCTGTGTGCGCTGCACTTCTCTCTCAGCCATCGATCTAAGTTCTGACCACTCACGAGGCATTTCTTCACAGCACGTTCAGAGAGTGTAGGGCTGCACAAAAAGTATTAAAAAGGCATTATTTTATTTAAGTGCTTTCAGTGTCCTGTAAACAGTGTTAAGCCTTTTCTGCTAGTGTTACAATCCATTAAGAATATTCCACAAGTATTGGTTAAGCAGAAACACATGAAAATACAGCAATGTAGCCAAGAACAGAGAGTCGTGCCTTAAGCATTACAACTTTCAATGTTACTACACCTCCTCAGCTATGTTATTTTTTAAGTCTGCAGGAACTGCTTTTAAAAATGCTGGCTCAGACCCCAACTCTAACCTGCTTCTTTTGTGTCTCATGTCTTTGCAGGGCCGGCCTGGAGAAACTGGCCAGAAAGGAGACTCAGGAACTGCTGCTGTGAGTGTTCATTGAAAAGTTGTGTGTCCACCAGTCAGCACCAGTAGGAGTTGCTGCCCTACTGCCTCTACCTGGGCAAATTAGACTTGTGTAAATAAACTAAGGGCCTGATTTAGAACTTGACAGACGAGTCACTCCATCACAACGGTGACGGATATACTGTTCACCAAAATACAAAATCCCATAGGCTATAATGGGATTTATATTTCAGCAGACGGGAAATCCGTCACCATTGGGAAGGAACAACTCATCCGCCAAGTTCTGAATCATGCCCTGAGTCATCACTTCAGAGTCTCACAATATTTGCCTGACTTGGATGCTCGCAGGCAGTCTGTCTTGCGTCCTGTGTAATAGAGGAAACAGCTGCAGCATTTTGCTTTGCCCATCACATTTGTAACTGTTTATTGCCTATAGTGTCTCCCACCTGCATGGTAGGAGCACTGCAATTGGAAAAGTTTAAAAAAGTGACTTGTCACCTACCTCCAATACTCGCACTGACCTTGTTGCTGTGACTCAAGCCCCCCCAATGCCCTGCCTTCATGTTGCGCTCTCATGTCCTACCCCAAGCCCTGGCCAAATGCCCTGCCCCTCCACCCCCTTTAGGCCACAATGCTCCTAGGTTCTCAACCAGTGTGGGGTCGTTACACTTCCAGTACTCATATTTGTAAATTCCCAAATATTCTGGGACTATTTTCTAAAATCAGACCTGCCAACTTACACAGCGCCACCACGTGTCAAACGAAGAGTGAAGAACCAGTATCACAGAGAGTGTACAAAGTGAGCTGGAGACCCATGTAGAGCGGTTTCTAGCTCATGTGCTGAGGCTCTGTGCCTGAGCTTTGCAACTTGTCCATGATGTTGGCGGCAGCCTTTGAAACTGTTATTCGTTTTTGGGGAAGGATCTGCTCTGGCAGTATTGGGCTCAATGCCCTGCCCCTTTTCTTGGACACTTCCCTTCTATATTTGGCTTTGTGGTGATAGGCTCAAAGCCTTGCCTCTTCCTCCTCTCACACGGTAAAAATATTTCCAAAGTTGGCAAGTCTGTAGCATTTGATACACATTTCACAGAATTCTTATTCTAGAGAACTGTTGCTCCACTAGCAGGTCCATCAACTTCACCTACCATTTAAATGTTGGTGGGCAACACAGAGAAGATGTTTCGCTGCCAGCTGTCTCCAAGTAAGCTACATCAGAAGAAATGTACTGCAGATATATGCAAGCGCCTGTTTAACTTTGTAGAGAATAGCCTGGAATCCACAAAATGCCTGTGACTTACTGTGGCATTTCCCACCATAGAGATTACAGCATCTTCAGCAAATTATATATGTACGAGTCTATAATATGCAGAACTTTACGCGCTTTATAAGCAGAAGGCTTTTACAGAAATTGAGCGCTCCTAGAACCATGCTAGAGTATCCTTAAGCCATGATAGATATTTAAGAACCACAGCACAAACCTCCCTCCTTCCATCCCACAGGTAAACACTCCCCACAACTCTGCACCCAGATGTAAAAGTGGCTGAGCACTCATTACTTTGTTCCTGCAAGACATGGACACAGTTTTCTTCTTTCTGAATAACTTTTCTACATCTGTTTATGTTCTTGTTTCAGAATGTCGAAAAATCCCTTGAGCTCCTGGGAATTAAGGTAAGAGCAGGAAGTGTCAGTTCCACCCAATACTTTACTCACATAGAACCATTAATACAACCCTCCTCCTGCCCAGTGCCTTTTACGTACTCTCTCTGTGGCTCTCTTTCCCACCGGCTGTCTCCTACTCGGTCTTTCCTGTCTACTTTCTCTTGTATGTGTTTTCTCTCTATCTCTGTCCACCTGTCGACCTGTGTGTCTCACTTCCACCCTCTCTCTTTGCCCCTCTCCCCTCTGTGTCCTTTTCTCATTGTATCTAGTGGTCTTTGTGTCTGTCTCTGGTTACCTCTCTCTTTCTTTTTCTCTCTCTTTTCTCTTCCTGTCTCCCATTCCTTGTTTCTTTCCTGCTCTTTTCTTCTCCCTTCCTTACCTAGTCTTTCCTGTTCCCTAGCTCTTCTTTTCCTATCAAGCAATACCATCTCACATCCCCTTTTTCTCTTCCATTCTCTTTCTTGGCATTTTTCTTTCTGCCTCTTTTGCTGTTTCACCTACCAATCCCTCTCACTGTTTCCACTGAGCTGTATCTTCTCCCCTGCCAACCTCCTTTCTTACCACCCTTCATTTGTTCCATCAGATCGGTTGGAAATTAAAAACACTCACACATTGTTTCTGTTTCATTCTTTGTTCTCCAGTAAACACATTTGCTACTCTTATTATCCTTTTCATCAAGCATCTTGTGAATTTCAGATTAACAAATTCATTTTGCCCCACTTTTCACATATCCTTTGTGGTGCTTTAAATGGGCAGGTACTGCCTCATAGAGAGTACTACGCCACATATATTTGGGTGTACGGCTCACTAAAAAAGTTCTTGACAATCCCATTTGGATTTGTGGGTTATCACTCAACAGCACTAGGAATTCTGGAAATTGTGGTCAGCAGTGAGAGTGAGAAAATTAAAACCACACACCCAATATGCTAAGTGCTGTTGGGTTTGATACTAGAGTTGACTGAGAGTCAATCTCATGATATGTGGCAAGTTGGCAGGTAATAACAGAGAGACTCTGTGATGCTTATTTTTTGATAACATACATTCTACTTTGCCCTCTCAGCACATTTTGATTTACTGTTGTCTGTTTATTTTGCAGACTTCCAGCTTGAAAGATCTTATTGACTTGCATGATGAAACTGGCCTGTTACCAGGAAGGAGAGTGCTAAAGGGTGAACCCGGAGAGCCAGGAGCCAAGGGATCCCCTGGGAAGGATGTATGTGTCCCATTTTTTGTTGTACATTTCTAATTAATGCCAACATTTGGATAAATAATATAAAAATAGTTTCAATTTATTTGATGGGTATATTATCAGAAAAGTAAGTACACAATTGGCAAAACAGTATATAAGGATACTGTCCTAAACTCTCTGATGTAGAAAATACATATATCATATTAATCAGAAGAATAACAAGTTAATATTAAGCAAAGCATTTTAAGGTGATTCTAAAACTAGCTATGGTTCAAATTATTTTAAACCAGATTTTTAAAAGGAGGCAATGGAAAAGCATATGTGTTATCGTACTTTAGACAAAGAACATGTCCAATGTCCATTAGTATTTATTATTTTCATTTTAGTTGCGGATTATGCCCTATTGCATGTAAAAAAACATTTGAGTGGTGTCAACAGCATGAACTGTGGACTGAATTTTAGACTAAATGCCATTCAGAGTCTGAACAGACCATTAAATATTCAATTCATTTTCCACAGTAATTCTACCTCAGTTTTAAATTGGCCAGTAGTATTAATTTTCAATTATCTATGTACAGTAGTGTCTTGAGGGATTTCAATGCCTTGATTAAAAGTTACAAAATTACTGACCACAAACCAAAGGATCATCTGATAAATGAAGTCATGCCTTACACGCTGAAACTAGATACAATGTATTGTGTAGCTATGAAATAACAAAAAGAATTATGTTTAGCAATCTGATTATTCCACAGTATCCCCTTCAATCTCAATTTACTCCATTGAATGAAATTATTATTAATCCTAACTTTACCATTATATTAAATGGTTTAATTAAAACATTCTTGTCTATATCAAAGAAACTCACTGTAAAGTTGGTCTCAGTAGACAATTATTTTAAACTGTAAATTAAAATTGGAAAATTATTTATTTAGAGGAATGAGAGCCTTTTGCACATTTAACCAAATAGGTTTTGTAAATAACCAAGCATGTCTAAGGCAGAAAGATGAATGACAAGGATAAAAGGTGGGGAAGTCAACTAAACCACTATAATTTTTGTATCTAAATTTTGGCCAAAGAGATCCCTTCTTTTTTTATTATTCCAAAGAAATCAGCACTAAACTATCTAGTCTTTTAAAGACCAGAATCATGGATAGTCAATGAATGAACAGGGACTAACATATTTTATGTTATCTAATCGTCCCCAGCAGGATACATACAAGAGGCACCATTTTACAGTCAATGAGTTAACTTTTTGTATAATAAGTGCTTCAACATCTAAATAAAAAAGCAACAAGTGTGCTCTGTGCCATTAAATGATTTCTGACGATCAGGCATAATGTAGGAGGTGCTCTTTCTATGGACAGAACCTAGCCCCCAGGAGATATGTCAGTGAAAGAAATCTTGGGTAGTCCCATATCTCTGTATCTCATAATAGCCATGTCTGGCTAACATGGACAACACAGGTGACACTCCATTATACCATGCTTTACATCATGGGCAGGTCTCCACCTGGGATGAAGACATATATTTACAAGATAAATGCAGTATCAGCTTTCCGATGAGTCACTGGGCCAGATAAAACCACAAGGACACTCACCTAACAAGGCAGCATATGGGATAATTGCACCCGCCCCTCTAATCTTGTACATATCGGGCAAAAAGGTGCATTCACAATGTTTCATGACATTGCCCCGAACCTGCAGTGCAGGAAAGCAACAGGGTTTAGGCGGTTATTCTAAGCATTCCGACTGGTTGAGACTATCGCAGCAGTCCAAACTTGGGACCTAGAATTCAGGCAAACTGAAAGAGTTACTGCCAGCATCCTGATTGGCCTGGCTGTCTCAGCAATCCATGTACGGACTATAGAATGCAGACAAACGCCAGCAGTTGGTGTCATCATTATAAGCACTCGCATTGGCTGAGCTTATATCAGACTTCCAGTGGAACCCACAATGCAGGCAACCTTGAGTGAATCTCACCATTCTAAGCATTCCGATAGGCTCTGCCTAGCTCACCATTTCATATCTGGAATCTAGAATGCACACAAACAGTAGGTGTTAACTACAACATTCTAATCTTTCTGATTTGCATTCTGATTAGCTTGACCTATCTCAGCATTCTGTATGCAGAACCTAGAATGGAAGGAAGTATGAAATAGTGCCAGCATTCTGATTGGTTTTGCCAGTCTCAGCATCCCAAGTGTAAAAAAGGGATGCCTTTTTCATATTGAACTCCCAACTCTAATTTGAACCAGATGATGTGGATTGATTGAAAAATGATACCTTTTCTCCAATCTGTTTATCCTGAACAATAAATATAGCATTCTGATGTGTATCAAAGAAGACATTTGAAAATGTGTGCATAATGTCTGCTCTGTGTTTAAGGTTTTTTTCTGATGGCATATGCCACTTTACTGCTGATGGTAAAGAAAACACAAATTTTCTGAATCTAACTAATTTGTTTTTATTCCAAAATGGCAATTTTTAAATTTGGTTCTGAAAAAGGTCACTCCAGCAGTAAATGTGATGCATTTTCCGTTAATGTATCTGTAATTGTTTTTGAGTTTTAGTCTTAGCATATCTGTGCTTCTCACTGAGAGCCTGCCTGAATGTTAGTGTCAGTTTATGTCTGAATGTCACTTTGTCTGCCATTGTGATTGCCCAAGTTTCTTTCTGTGAATATCTGTTTCTGTGAGTGGCTGTGTCAGCTAGGGTTCATCTGTGAGTGTTTATCTATGGGTGTCCACATGGGTTTTTGATAACTCTCAGTCAAAGTTTGTGTTAGTGATTGTCTATCTTTGAGGGTCTCTGTGTATCTGTGTCTTATACAGGTGTTTGCTGAGCTTCAGCGCCTGTGAGTGTCTATCATTGTGGTTGTCAGAGTCTGTTATTGTGTATACAGCAGTGTAAATGCTTCAGTATAACTGACCTTTGCTTTGATATGTACCACTCTTAGTGCCTGATTTAGATCTTGGTGGAGGGGAATACTATGTAACAGATGTGACAATATCTCATCCTTGGTATTACAATCCCATTATCTGCTATGGAGATCGTATTATGGGGGACGGGATATCCATCATGTTTGTGACTGAGTATTCCTCCACCGAGACCTAAATCAGGCACTTAGGGGGTCATTCCAAGTACAGCGGTCTTGAGACCGCCAGACTCTGGGTGGCCATCGGACTGCTGCAGTATGGGGGCCAGATCCAGCAAATTCCAACCGCTGCCGAAACGCTGCAGTAATACCACTGATACCGCCAGGCTGGAAACAGCCTCCAGCCTGGCGGTCCCGCGGTTGTGATCCCCTAGGGCAGCACTGCCTGCTGGATTGCGAGTTCCATTCCACCAGCCTTTCCATGGCGGTTCACACCGCTGTGGAAAAGCTGGCGGAATGGGGGTGCTGGGGGACCCCATGCACAGCCCCAATTTACAGGCAGTGAAATGTGCAACGGGTGCTGCTGCACCCGCTGCACTGCCACATTGGCGCTGGCTCGATTCCGATGTCAATGTTAAGGCCCTCTTCACCACAGGGCCGTGGACGGAATCACTGTTTCTGCCCGCCAGTCCTGAGGTGAAGTTGGAATAAGGCCGGCGGTGTCCTGACGGCACCAGTGGTCAGGTGGCGGGTTGGGTTTGGCGGGCAGCCTTCGCCACCCACCAAACTCAGAATGACTCCCCCTTAGTGTTTGTCAGTGTTTACTTGTGTCATATGTCTGTGTGAGTGTTTGTTTGTGCCTGAATTGGCTTGTCTAGAAGTGTTTGCGCCTTTTACGTGATGTAATCTGTTTTGCAGCATCTCTCTGGTCAACCGTGAATTTCACTCTTTGTCAATCACCGAGGGTCTAAAGGTCTGTAATTGTCATTGTATGTCAGTGTCTGTCTATCAGTATTTATCACTGAGGGCCTGTTCTCTAACTTCATGTGTCAGGCTGTCATTGTCAGTGCTTGTAAATCAGGGTCCATGTCTGTTTTCCTAGGTGGTAGTCTCTCATTGCCCATATATATCACTACTCCTCTTTCAGTGTAAGTGCTCTTTTTCCAGTTTGTATCCAACATTGTCTGCCAATGTCACTTTCTTGTCTGCTTGACAGTGTTTGTTAGTATCAGGCCATTCCTGTGTTTCTGTATGTCTGTGGTAGCAGCAGTCTGTCACTGTCAGTGTCTGCAACTATCACTCTGGTGGTGTCTGTCACTGTTTGCCTGATGGTGTCTATTTGTCCCTTTCTACCAGTGGTAGTCTGTGATTGTTAATGGGTGTCTGTGTCTGTCATCATCAGTTTGGAGGTTCCAGTGTCTCCCTTTTAATGTTCTCGTGGTCATTCACTATCCCTGTATGTCAGTGTTCAGTCTGCCTGGCAGTGTGTGATTCTCAGTAGGTGCCACTCGCCTATTGTATCTGTGTCTGTCTGTTGCTTTCTATATGGATATGTCAGTGTGTCTGCCAGTGTCCCTGTCTGTCTGTCATTGCCCCTGTATGCATGTAAGTAAGGTCATAGCCTCCCTGCCTATATGTGTACCTTAGTCAGTGTCTGGAGCTGTCTGAATATCAGTATTTAGACGACTAACAGTGTTTATCATAAAAGTATCATGACCATGCAGAGTAGGAATTTGCTTCATTTGTGAAAGCATGTCATTTGATGATTATTCATTTTTACTACTTGAATTAATACCTTTGGTTCTTGTTTGCAGGGAATGATAGGATTTCCAGGAGAGCGAGGGGACAAAGGAGACAAGGGCGACCAGGGACCTGCTGGCCCTCAAGGACCCATAGGCCGTGCCATTGGTGAAAGAGGTCCAGAAGGGCCCGCAGGACAGTCTGGAGAACCAGGCAAACCAGGCATTCCAGGGCTACCGGGGCGTGCCGGAGAACTCGGAGAAGCAGGGCGGCCCGGTGACAAGGTGAGTGGAATGGATCGAGCAGAGCAAGAATGTTCAGCAGAGATGGGAGCAGGCTCCATACCAGTATTTATGTCTCTCATAACACAGAAACACCACTTAACTAGATGGTGGAATGATTTAGAGTTCCCCTGCGAGAAATGATAGTTGCCTGAGTTCAATTTGTGAAATCCCAAATTTTGGAGTACCTAGCTTAAAAAAATGTCTTGCAATTTTGCATTACTCAATTTTGCAGAATTTCTGTATGTTGGGGACTGGATTGTGCAGAAGCTATCTCACCAAGAGCTTTGCAAGAACAATTTCGGCCCATGCATATTTACCAGATCCATTCACTTGGCTTCCTCAGTGAACATTGCAGAATTAGAAAAAGTGAGCATGGTAGAGACACTTGGGAATGGCACTGCTTACATCTGTTATTAGTGTGGCCCTGCAGCACTCTTGGAGTTCTGGTACCTCCACACCATGTTTTAAGGAGCCCGTCTCAGACCAGAGTCCGTTTTTGGTTGTTTTAGCTGACACTTCAGTTGCAAATGTGGTTCCTTTTCTGTTTCTGTTTACATGAGGTTGTATTTGTTTTTATTGGTTTACTGTAGCACCCATATAACCTTGAATCTGTATGTATACTGTATTGCCTCAAAAGGTGATATGATGAGGGCAGTAACAGGATCGTTGACACTGGTGCAAATGCACTAGTATGAAACTAAGGCAGTATTTGAGATGAAAAATTAAAGAGGGTGCTTGGGTCTTTGGGCAGAAGCAATATGTGTTCCCCTAAATGTCAGGTGCTTGGGTTTAAAGTGAAGGAAGCATGCAAACATGCCACCATTTTTGTAGTTAGAAACAGTGAGTCTGCCAGTATTAGTCCCTGACAGGTCCTTACCCTGCCTGCTACTGGTGTCTAATGATAAAGCACCGACCCGGAGAGAAGTAGAGGACTGGCCATCCAACCACAGAGTTGATAGCCTTCATGTAAATTGTAGGAATCTCCATATTTGTTAGGTTTGCCTGGCATTTTCAAACTTATGGACCTTGATTGCTGGCATTTATGGTCATCTGGGCAGTGAGTGCATGCTAAACTCTCCGCACCAAATGCACTTTGGACCCACAAAATTGAACATATTTTACTGTTATTTAAATCCACAATAGAACTGTGCAAAATGTGCACAAATGGTGCAAATTGTAAAGGCCCAATGTGGTACTCACTGTGACGTCACACCATCCGCATGGCACTCACTGTGGCTTCACACCATCCACATGTTGATTTTAAAAAATAGAGCACCAGCTATAGCAAGTAGGTTTGTAGAGCTTACCAACCCCAATATTTGACTTATCAAAATAGACTGATTATGATTACAGCATTAAACAACACATGTTTCTATTTTATAAAAATAAAATGTGAGTTTCTCTGATTTTATTTTCCGAGAGAAGGTGGTCATTTATTTTATTAGGGCAACAAAGTACAGTTTCAGATTTATTAGGACATCTGATACCACTACCCTGAGTCACATCTCTTTATCATCCTTTAGTTTCATAGGTATCATCTTCTGTCTTATTCATTCACAGCCTCAAGAATGTGACAAGTTTACTCTTTGCTCTGATCCCACTATTTCAACGGCTTCTTTGTGCCTTCTTATCTTCATGCATTTGTGATCATTGTCTCTTGTCAAACATTTAGAATACTTCCCACTCTTACACAAAATCCAAGGGTGTGGGTGCATAAACATTTGGATCTTATCATATTTTATGTACAAAATGTGTCTTCCACTTTTTTAGGTTCACAACTGTACTATTTCATTAGATAAATTCCTACATTATCCTTCCTAATCTACACTAGTCTGGGTTCCAGAGACAGATGACAGCAGTCTTTGGCATTTATAGGTAGTCACTGAAGGGATTGTGGAGTATTTGGAAATTTGGCATCCCTCCCACCCCCCAAAAAAGTCAGTCAAGCTGCAGAAGAGTACGTCACATGCCAGTTTCTCATCGCAAGTGACATTCTTCCCTAACTACCTTCTAGGTTGTGATAAAGTTTCTTGATTTTCCCATAGGCTTGACTCTTTCTAATATCCGCATTGGTAACATACTTAACAACATGTCTTAGTCTTTTGATGAATAAGGATGCAGTACTCGTGTATATTTTCTCCTTTCTATGCTTCTATTGCTTTGATTGATTGTTCTGAGTGGTAGAAGGATCCGGTTTCACGTGCACGAGTGCACAAAGATCTTGAGTTACTATTTAAAATGCTGATATGTTCAAAACTCCCTCCTTATGCTTCCTTTGCAGGGAGACAGGGGTGAGAAAGGCGACAAAGGAGACTCGGTATGTCAGAATGTATATTTCTCTAATGGCATATTATGTGTTATTTGAGAATTGAAATATACTTGTATATGATCTCTTAGCTGCATATTACTAATCCATAGAGTCATTGTAGAGCTGAAGAAACAGAAAAGTTGATAAATGTGTATGAGTTTGTGAGCTGCGCTTGGTCCTAGGCCCATTATATCCACAGAGGATCATCTTTGGTACTTCTTATTGTAAAACATTGACTGCACCAAGAACTTCACATAATTCCAGTGTCTGTGCTGCCACCAGACCAGCGCCTCCCGGGAGGCCATGCGGCAATGTGTTAGTAACAGCACAAGCCACAGTGGAGAAGATGCTTCGCCTCTTGAAGCAAAGAGCTCTCAGGAGCAATGATCTGTCAAAAACTTACCAGCGAAAGTCAGAAACTGGTCCTCATGAATCCGGACATGCAGTTCTTAAGACCAGTACACTTAATTGGCTGAGTTTGTCCTCAAACTTTCAGCTTTCCTCTAAGAACAAGAATGACTCCAGCAGGAACATGGTATGGTGCATCAACCTAGGGACAGACATGGGTTCTTAAAATCCAAGTCAAGCAACTCCAGGCTGGTGAAGTCCTGCTTCTACAGAGCCACTGCAAGTGTTAAATGAATAATGTTGAATTGCCGGAGCATGAAGATGTTTTTGAACTTTAAAATGGTCAAGTTAGTTAGAGGTAAACATTTTATATGAAAACTGACCACCTATAAAAGAAAAACTGTATCTTTGTGCACATCAGAGAGTATGCATGGGGCTGAAAAACATTTATCTTAATAACTTTTTTTATTTCCTCCACAGGGTAAAGATGGTGCACCCGGCCCTGTAGGCCCTATGGGTCCGAAGGTAACTGTCTAAGGTGTAGGTGTAATGAGGACTGCAAAGCTAAAATAGGTCTTATGTTGTCAGGTGATACAACATAATGGCCTTTCACTTTTCTTGTTATCAAGAGGCAGAATCTACTTCGCTAACCAACAGGCCAGTTTCTCATATGTTTAGTAGGGTTGGGGGATTTGTGAGGCATGTGGGTCTATGTCGGTGCTGATAGGTCCGAGGAAGAGTAATGCACACGGAAGGCATGGAAAGCATGTGTTTTCTGTTCCCCTCACCATCCTTTCAGAGACAGAGGCCTGTAAAAATATCTCCTGTTGACTACGAAGGACACGCAGAAGGTAGTCGTCTGTCATCGATGACCCTTTGCAGTGTTTTGATGGCTGTTTTTGTTCCAGGGAGAAGTCGTGGAGGTGATTGCAACGGGGTTACCTGGTGAGCGAGGCGTCATGGGACCCAAAGGAGCCAAGGTTGGTGACACTGCACTGTTGACGCAAACATGGGTTCGGTATAATCCTTCTAGAGATTTTTTGTCTATGCATGCACAAGCACAGAATTACCTGTAAATATTTACAAATATATTTTGCTTGTTATTTCTTCCAGTATTTTATTGATTATTTAATGTCTCCTTTGTGTTTGCACGTTTTTGAAAACTATCGGATTTTGCATTTTTTTGCTGTTTTCTTTCAGATCTTCCTTTTAACCAACAGCTCTTTACATTTTTTCTCTTACTTTGCCCTAAAGTCCAATCCCCAGAGTGTCTGCACCCATTTTTTTGGTGTAGTTTTACCGGAGTAGAGGTAGTACTAACTTCACCAGTGAGAATTTACTACAGCAGAACAATAATCATCCCTTTAATCAGGTTGTTACAAAGCAGAGCCACATATTGTACCTAATACCCCATATGTAGGCAAGAGGATGGAGAAGTGGAGAAGAGGTGGGAGCATGACAAAGAAGATAAGACAACTCATGTTTGTGGTGCATGGGCATGTAACCTACTTCAGGAGAATGTGTTGATAAAACAATTGCAATTTAAAGTGAAAAAGCACACTTTAAGCTCCCTTGAGGGTGCTTTATGTGTGTGTTTATCACAAGCTTTATGTGCATTTATTACATCATGGGTAGCCTTTGAGGTTACCATCTAAAGTGAAAATGTTGGCTGGGCTCAACAAGTAACAGACATAAACAAAATACTAATGTCAATACAAGTTATCTAATAATCAGAGGTGGTACTATACCTGTTTTGGAAGCTGTACGTAATTTGATTTTTCAGTGTTTCCCAGATGGGAAAGAGGGTTGAAACAAAACCACCAGGCAACTCATTTTCTGGTTATGTTAATGTCTCATGAAGGGGGAATGTTGTGGCACGTACCAAGTGGGTAAACTATCTAATACCTGCAGTATATTATTTTAAGGTGTTCATTTTTTACATGTAGTAACTAAAGGTGGGCTGGCCCATGAGACAACCAGGAGATACCAAAGAGACTGAGGACCTCATTATGAGTTTGGTGGAGGGGATTACTCCATCACAAACGTGATGGATATCCCCTATGGAACTTGTAACACGGCGGACAGGATATGCGTCATGTTTGTGATGGAGTAATCCCCTCCGCCAAACTCGTAATGAGGCCCTGAGTCTGTGAAAAGTGGACAGAGCTGAGGACTAGTTAGTCACACGTCAGGCTGGCTTTGTGTGGCTCTACTTTATTGATGTTCGTCTGTTTGGGCTTTTAACACCTACAATAATGGGTACCCTCTCCATAGCAGGGTGTGCTGTGTTAATGACCAAAACCGAGCACCCCTTGTATTAATGTATCCCACAGTATTGCCAAGTGCTGGCACCCCATTTCCGTGGCTCAGATCTTAATGCTTATTTCTTGTTCTTCCTCTTCCTGTGCAGGGTGACCATGGAGCAGAGGGCGAAAAAGGTCCAAAAGGAGATAAGGTCTGAGTATAGTAAGTCTTTTGCCACGCCCTTTGCTGTCTTGATGTAGCCAATAAGAAGCAATCTCTTCCGGCTGCTGGCGCTTTTATTGGCCATTTCTTTTTGCTTTACAGCTGTTTAATATTTCACATTATAATAATCTACATGCATTACTTTAGACTTTTTTGTATGGTTCAGTTGGAGAAAGTGAACTTTTGTTGAAGGGGGTGAGACAATGTTCCTTTTGGAATATGCTGACAGATTGAGATCTTGGAAGCTTAGGTGTCATACTCTCAGCATAGCCTACTGCACACAAAGTTCAAATAACAAGGCAGATGAATGACTCCTCCAAGTGATACAGCCTGGTGGACATAGTAAACACAGGTCACTCCTTTTTATTTGCATGACTGAATATGTTTCAAATGATAAACATAAAAGAGATGGGACATGGATTCATGTAAAAAGACAATATGAATTGGGTCAAGAAATACACTTTAGGAAAGTTGGTATAAAGTGCTAACTTGAAATTTGACTCTGAAAATAGATTCCCTGACAACCTGGTGAGTCTGAAAACTGAAATGTGCAGAAATGTGATTGTGTGTCTAGGGTAGTGTGTGAATCTGTCAGTTCTTTTTCTTGCAGGGTGGCGATGGGCAGAAAGGAGACCGTGGTGATCCTGGGGAGAAAAGCAGAGATGGAACAAAGGTAAGAAGATCTTTCCTTACCCCCTTGGAGGCAGAGATTTATCTTCACTGCACAGTATTGTGCCTGTTGTATCTGTATATGCACATATGTATAGGGGATAGTGAGCTAACAAACAACATATTCTGAAACTAGAAGCTATACCCAGTTCAGACGTGACAAAACTCTGAAAACTACTAATGTTATAGGAAACTAGTAAAGAGAAGAGACATATCTCTCAAAATAAACAAATCAGCTATAGTACACAATGCACCTCTTATTTCAGAATTTCATTGTACTGCCAAGGCTCCGATTTGCATAGGTGTGTGATAGGTGCATTTGTGTCTGTACATTTGTGTATAGTGTGTGAGCATCAATGCTTGTGTCTGTGTCTGTCTTTGTGAATTTGTGGATCCCTGTGTGTTTGTGCATGAATCTGTGTGTGTAGGGGTAAGGGAAAAGGAGTACAGGGCCACAAGCGTAACAATGGCCCCCACAGCCCCTGCAGTGCGGGGTGGCCCCTGAGCTCCAGGGGGTCCCCTCAGCACAGTTCCCGGGTCTGAGAGCTCCTGCATTATTCCAGAGAGGGGGCCCTCCATGTAATTTGCAGGGGGGGGGCCTCATGTTTTGTTACTCTACTGTACAGGGCTACAGTGTTTTAATAGATTATTAATACTGTTTTATAAATCATCCTGAGTTAAGTGGCTGTGTCTGAAAGTGAAGCCCCATATTGTTATATTTAGGATTTGTTCTGATAGCAAACAATATTCTGGAAAAACTTACATGTTTATATTGATTATAGTACCCTAACCCACATTCAAGTTTTTTTTTATTTATTAATGTTTTCTGAGAATATTACAGACCTAATATAGACTTGGGTAGGGAAGGGAAAAGTCCTCTGATCTTTGGAGGATTTTTTCTCAGCATGGGAAGGGTATGTTGAAGGACATGCCACCAAAAAGGTGCTGGAACTGAATGCTTCAACTCCTCAACTCCTTCCAGCTATGGACCTAAAGGACCAGACAACAGAGGATTCCACATATGATGGGAGCAGGAGGAGGCTAGAAACAGTTTCTGACACACTGATGATAGTGCCAGCCACAGGCCATATTACAGTGTACAGGACAGCAGAGCTACCCCAAGGATTCTAGGCCATCTGAGATGGAATCAGCCCTTCTCCTATTACAGAGGACAACCTTATGACTTGAGAACAACATATCAAACAGGGATGTCTTAGACTTCCCTGGCGGCGATACTACTGACAAGCACAATCTGCCTCACATTATGGAGGGCAGAAGGTTGTTGGATAGCACGACATATAGGCAAAAGTCCATCATCTGACAGAGGCCAAGACAAGGCCCATGAAACAAGACCTCCAGGGCATCCCACTCCCCTCATCTCCCAGGGAAATGGAGGGAAAGATTCTGGCATATCTTCCCATTGGCAGTCTTCCTATATTTGGGCAGCAGGTCTAAAGCTAAGCCTGATGAAAAAAAACAGGCCTTCCTGTCAACAAAAAGGAGTCAGTGCTCACCACTTCTCTGAAAACTCTGGGCATGTGTTGGAGCTTGGCAGACTAGTATGGAGTCACAGATGTGACAGATATCCTGTTTGCATTTTTACAAGTGTCATAGCATATAATGCATGTATAACCATGGGACAGAACATCTGCCACATTTGTGACTGAGTGCCCACCCTGCAAGCTCTAGATCAGGCAAGTTGTTAATGGGGGCAAATATCTCTGCAAACTTCTTCTCAAGAAAGAGGGGAAAGACTACTGAGACTGAAGCAACACATCAGTGCAAACCCCACATATTTCAATGAGACAATACAAGGTACTATTGGGGATGATCTATTCATGCATCTCTTTAATACTTCAATATCACTGAGAATGAGACTGCTAAAGGAGCCATTGGATATGCAGTGGAAGCGAGCCTCTGGACTGTTGGCTGAGCTAATTTTAATAACTTCAAAAATAAAGCTGGCCATAATTTGGTAGATGCACAATAAAAATATTTATCTAGGTCAAGACCTTCACACAGTAGATCTGCAATTCCATCTCATGATGAATGCCTTAGTAAGACGTTGGGGTGGGTAGCTGCAGAATCTTTCTAAAAGAGGCCTTTGGACAACTCAGAAATAAAATCTACTAATAAATATTCTAGAACTTTGGACAGTCAAACTGGACATTAATAAATTTTTGCTACTAATCGTGCACCAAACAAACAATCTGACTGCTGTTTATTGTATAAGAAATCAAGGAGGCACAAGCTCACTAGCACTTTCACAGGAACCTCAGCTAGGTCTTAAAATAGGGAATCACAATGATGGCGGAACATGCCAGGACTCCAAAACGGCATAGCATACACTCTGTTGAGACCAAAATGCATATTGTCACAAATGTAAATTGAATTCAAGACATCTGCAGTTGGTGTTTCAAAGGTGGAGCACAACTGAGTCTCATTGCAACACCAGAGAGCTCTACGCCCCAAAACTTTGCTGGCAATTGGTGGTAACCTGTGACTCAAGGGTTACACTTTTAAAGAAATATTTGAGCCATGTGGATTTGCTTACACTTTCCCCCCGATATCCCTAGTCCTGTATGTCCTTCGAAAGCTAAAGGAAGGCCATGGATGCTTACACTAACTGGACCAGCGTGGGCAAGGCAGTTTTGATACCTGCATTTCAGGATCTGTCAATGCAAAAAACAATCCAGTTCATCTTAGACCTGTATCTCCTCCCCAGGAACCAAGGTCAAATTGTACACAGCTTTTCTGCATCTGACTGCCTGGCTGCTTTAAATTTAGTATATGGTCTCCTGAACATTTCGCCAAGCTGGCAAAAGATTATCCAAACAGCTAGATGAGCTTCTAAAGCGGAGACCTATTCCTTCAAGTAGAAATACTTCTGTATTGGGGCCTTTTTTTGAGGCATTGATCCCCTTTCAGTGCAGTCTCAAACTATTGCCATACATTGTACACCTGCCAGAGTCAGGCTAAAAGTATTCCTTTGTAAGAGCACATCTGGTGACTACCTGCAGGTATCTCAGGACTCTAAGTACTTCTCCACTAGTACAGTAAAAGGATATATTAAAGGACGTTTCTGCTCCTTTCTCCCTTTGGAAAAGATCTACCAGCTTAGGAACTAAACACTGTTATTGCAGCTTTTGTTAAAGACCCATTTCAACCTATACACAAGGTGTAGGAAGTTGGCTCTGTATGCACTATTTCAAAGTAAGGAATAGTATGCACAGAGTCCAAGGGTTCCCCTTAGAGGTAAGATAGTGGCAAAAAGAGATAATACTAATGCTCTATTTTGTGGTAGTGTGGTCGAGCAGTAGGCTTATCAAAGGAGTAGTGTTAAGCATTTGTTGTACACACACAGGCAATAAATGAGGAACACACACTCAAAGACAATTCCAGGCCAATAGGTTTTTGTATAGAAAAATATCTTTTCTTAGTTTATTTTAAGAACCACAGGTTCAAATTTTACATGTAATACTTCAAATGAAAGGTATTGCAGGTGAGTACTTTAGGAACTTTGAATAATCACAATAGCATATTGTAGGAAGTTGGCTCTGTATGTGCTATTTCAAAGTAAGGAATAGCATGCACAGAGTCCAAGGGTTCCCCTTAGAGGTAAAATAGTGGTAAAAAGAGATAATACTAATGCTCTATTTTGTGGTAGTGTGGTCGAGCAGTAGGCTTATCCAAGGAGTAGTGTTAAGCATTTGTTGTACCTACACATAGACAATAAATGAGGTACACACACTCAGAGACAAATCCAGCCAATAGGTTTTTATATAGAAAAATATCTTTTCTTAGTTTATTTTAAGAACCACAGGTTCAAATTCTACATGTAATATCTTGTTCGAAAGGTATTGCAGGTAAGTACTTTAGGAACTTCAAATCATAAAAATTGCATGTATACTTTTCAAGTTATTGACAAATAGCTGTTTTAAAAGTGGACACTTAGTGCCATTTTCACAGTTCCTGGGGGAGGTAAGTTTTTGTTAGTTTTACCAGGTAAGTAGGACACTTACAGGGTTCAGTTCTTGGTCCAAGGTAGCCCACCGTTGGGGGTTCAGAGCAACCCCAAAGTCACCACACCAGCAGCTCAGGGCCGGTCAGGTGCAGAGTTCAAAGTGGTGCCCAAAACACATAGGCTAGAATGGAGAGAAGGGGGTGCCCCGGTTCCGGTCTGCTTGCAGGTAAGTACCCGCGTCTTCGGAGGGCAGACCAGAGGGGTTTTGTAGGGCACCGGGGGGGACACAAGTCCACACAGAAATTTCACCCTCAGCAGCGCGGGGGCGGCCGGGCGCAGTGTAGAAACAAGCGTCGGGTTTTCAATGTAAGTCTATGAGAGATCTCGGGATCTCTTCAGCGCTGCAGGCAGGCAAGGGGGGGATTCCTCGGGGAAACCTCCACTTGGGCAAGGGAGAGGGACTCCTGGGGGTCACTTCTCCAGTGAAAGTCCGGTCCTTCAGGTCCTGGGGGCTGCGGGTGCAGGGTCTCTCCCAGGCGTCGGGACTTTAGGTTCAAAGAGTCGCGGTCAGGGGAAGCCTCGGGATTCCCTCTGCAGGCGGCGCTGTGGGGGCTCAGGGGGGACAGGTTTTGGTACTCACAGTATCAGAGTAGTCCTGGGGTCCCTCCTGAGGTGTTGGATCTCCACCAGCCGAGTCGGGGTCGCCGGGTGCAGTGTTGCAAGTCTCACGCTTCTTGCGGGGAGCTTGCAGGGTTCTTTAAAGCTGCTGGAAACAAAGTTGCAGCTTTTCTTGGAGCAGGTCCGCTGTCCTCGGGAGTTTCTTGTCTTTTCGAAGCAGGGGCAGTCCTCAGAGGATGTCGAGGTCGTTGGTCCCTTTGGAAGGCGTCGCTGGAGCAGGATCTTTGGAAGGCAGGAGACAGGCCGGTGAGTTTCTGGAGCCAAGGCAGTTGTCGTCTTCTGGTCTTCCTCTGCAGGGGTTTTCAGCTAGGCAGTCCTTCTTCTTGTAGTTGCAGGAATCTAATTTTCTAGGGTTCAGGGTAGCCCTTAAATACTAAATTTAAGGGCGTGTTTAGGTCTGGGGGGTTAGTAGCCAATGGCTACTAACCCTGAGGGTGGGTACACCCTCTTTGTGCCTCCTCCCAAGGGGAGGGGGTCACAATCCTAACCCTATTGGGGGAATCCTCCATCTGCAAGATGGAGGATTTCTAAAAGTTAGAGTCACCTCAGCTCAGGACACCTTAGGGGCTGTCCTGACTGGCCAGTGACTCCTCCTTGTTATTCTCATTATTTTCTCCGGCCTTGCCGCCAAAAGTGGGGCCTGGCCGGAGGGGGCGGGCAACTCCACTAGCTGGAGTGTCCTGCTGGGTTGGCACAAAGGAGGTGAGCCTTTGAGGCTCACCGCCAGGTGTGACAATTCCTGCCTGGGAGAGGCGTTAGCATCTCCACCCAGTGCAGGCTTTGTTACTGGCCTCAGAGTGACAAAGGCACTCTCCCCATGGGGCCAGCAACATGTCTCGGTTTGTGGCAGGCTGCTAAAACTAGTCAGCCTACACAGATAGTCGGTTAAGTTTCAGGGGGCACCTCTAAGGTGCCCTCTGTGGTGTATTTTACAATAAAGTGTACACTGGCATCAGTGTGCATTTATTGTGCTGAGAAGTTTGATACCAAACTTCCCAGTTTTCAGTGTAGCCATTATGGTGCTGTGGAGTTCGTGTTTGACAGACTCCCAGACCATATACTCTTATGGCTACCCTGCACTTACAATGTCTAAGGTTTTGTTTAGACACTGTAGGGGTACCATGCTCATGCACTGGTACCCTCACCTATGGTATAGTGCACCCTGCCTTAGGGCTGTAAGGCCTGCTAGAGGGGTGTCTTACCTATACTGCATAGGCAGTGAGAGGCTGGCATGGCACCCTGAGGGGAGTGCCATGTCGACTTACTCGTTTTGTCCTCACTAGCACACACAAGCTGGCAAGCAGTGTGTCTGTGCTGAGTGAGAGGTCTCCAGGGTGGCATAAGACATGCTGCAGCCCTTAGAGACCTTCCTTGGCATCAGGGCCCTTGGTACTAGAAGTACCAGTTACAAGGGACTTATCTGGATGCCAGGGTCTGCCAATTGTGGATACAAAAGTACAGGTTAGGGAAAGAACACTGGTGCTGGGGCCTGGTTAGCAGGCCTCAGCACACTTTCAATTGTAAACATAGCATCAGCAAAGGCAAAAAAGTCAGGGGGCAACCATGCCAAGGAGGCATTTCCTTACACAACCCCCCCCCAAACGAAAGAGGATGAGACTAACCTTTCCCAAGAGAGTCTTCATTTTCTAAGTGGAAGAACCTGGAAAGGCCATCTGCATTGGCATGGGCAGTCCCAGGTCTGTGTTCCACTATAAAGTCCATTCCCTGTAGGGAGATGGACCACCTCAACAGTTTAGGATTTTCACCTTTCATTTGCATCAGCCATTTGAGAGGTCTGTGGTCAGTTTGAACTAGGAAGTGAGTCCCAAAGAGGTATGGTCTCAGCTTCTTCAGGGACCAAACCACAGCAAAGGCCTCCCTCTCAATGGCACTCCAACGCTGCTCCCTGGGGAGTAACCTCCTGCTAATGAAAGCAACAGGCTGGTCAAGGCCGTCATCATTTGTTTGGGACAAAACTGCCCCTATCCCATGTTCAGAGGCATCAGTCTGCACAATGAACTGCTTAGAATAATCTGGAGCTTTGAGAACTGGTGCTGAGCACATTGCCTGTTTCAGGGTGTCAAAGGCCTGTTGGCATTCCACAGTCCAGTTTACTTTCTTGGGCATTTTCTTGGAGGTGAGTTCAGTGAGGGCTGTCACAATGGATCCATATCCCTTCACAAACCTCCTGTAGTACCCAGTCAAGCCAAGGAATGCCCTGACTTGAGTCTGGGTTTTTGGAGCTACCCAGTCCAGAATAGTCTGGATCTTGGGTTGAAGTGGCTGAACTTGGCCTCCACCTACAAGGTGTCCCAAGTAAACCACAGTTCCCTGCCCTATCTGGCATTTGGATGCCTTGATAGAGAGGCCTGCAGATTGCAGAGCCTTCAAAACCTTCCTCAGGTGGACCAGGTGATCCTGCCAGGTGGAGCTAAAGACAGCAATATCATCAAGATAAGCTGTGCTAAAGGACTCCAAGCCAGCAAGGACTTGATTCACCAACCTTTGGAAGGTGGCAGGGGCATTCTTTAAACCAAAGGGCATAACAGTAAACTGATAATGCCCATCAGGTGTGGAGAATGCTGTCTTTTCTTTTGCTCCAGGTGCCATTTTTATTTGCCAGTACCCTGCTGTCAAGTCAAAGGTACTTAGAAATTTGGCAGCACCTAATTTATCAATGAGCTCATCAGCTCTTGGAATTGGATGGGCATCTGTCTTGGTGACAGAATTGAGCCCTCTGTAGTCCACACAAAACCTCATCTCTTTCTTTCCTTCTTTGGTGTGAGGTTTGGGGACTAAGACCACTGGGCTAGCCCAGGGGCTGTCAGAGCGCTCAATTACTCCCAATTCCAGCATCTTGTGGACTTCCACCTTGATGCTTTCCTTAACATGGTCAGATTGTCTAAAGATTTTGTTCTTGACAGGCATGCTGTCTCCTGTGTCCACATCATGGGTACACAGGTGTGTCTGACCAGGGGTTAAGGAGAAGAGTTCAGGAAACTGTTGTAGGACTCTCCTACAATCAGCTTGCTGTTGGCCAGAGAGGGTGTCTGAGTAGATCACTCCATCTACTGTGCCATCTTTTGGGTCTGATGACAGAAGATCAGGGAGAGGTTCACTCTCTGCCTCCTGATCCTCATCTGTTACCATCAACAGATTGACATCAGCCCTGTCGTGGAAGAGCTTAAGGCGGTTTACATGGATCACCCTCTTGGGGCTCCTGCTTGTGCCCAGGTCCACCAGGTAGGTGACCTGACTCTTCCTTTCTAGTACTGGGTAAGGGCCACTCCATTTGTCCTGGAGTGCCCTGGGAGCCACAGGCTCCAGAACCCAGACTTTCTGCCCTGGTTGGAACTCAACCAGTGCAGCCTTTTGGTCATACCAAAACTTCTGGAGCTGTTGGCTGGCCTCAAGGTTTTTGGTTGCCTTTTCCATGTACTCTGCCATTCTAGAGCGAAGGCCAAGTACATAGTCCACTATGTCCTGTTTAGGCTCGTGGAGAGGTCTCTCCCAGCCTTCTTTAACAAGGGCAAGTGGTCCCCTTACAGGATGACCAAACAGAAGTTCAAAGGGTGAGAATCCTACTCCCTTCTGTGGCACCTCTCTGTAAGCGAAAAGCAGACATGGCAAGAGGACATCCCATCTCCTTTTGAGCTTTTCTGGGAGCCCCATGATCATGCCTTTTAATGTCTTGTTGAATCTCTCAACCAAGCCATTAGTTTGTGGATGGTATGGGGTAGTGAATTTATAAGTCACTCCACACTCATTCCACATGTGCTTTAGGTATGCTGACATGAAGTTGGTACCTCTGTCAGACACCACCTCCTTAGGGAAACCCACTCTGGTAAAGATACCAATGAGGGCCTTGGCTACTGCAGGGGCAGTAGTCGACCTAAGGGGAATAGCTTCAGGATACCTGGTAGCATGATCCACTACTACCAGGATATACATATTTCCTGAGGCTGTGGGAGGTTCCAGTGGACCAACTATGTCCACACCCACTCTTTCAAAGGGAACCCCCACCACTGGAAGTGGAATGAGGGGG
Source organism: Pleurodeles waltl (assembly GCF_031143425.1). Classification (NCBI taxonomy): domain Eukaryota; kingdom Metazoa; phylum Chordata; class Amphibia; order Caudata; family Salamandridae; genus Pleurodeles; species Pleurodeles waltl. Next base: position 40,391,532 of record NC_090448.1, read on the forward strand.
GCCTTTGGATGCCCACCTGTCTTACCACTGGCTTGACAGGTGGGGCAGGAGAGGCAAAACTCCTTAACCATGTTGGACATATTGGGCCAGTAGAAGTGGTTGACTAACCTCTCCCACGTCTTGGTTTGTCCCAAATGTCCAGCAAGGGGAATGTCATGGGCCAATGTTAGGATGAACTCTCTGAACAGCTGAGGCACTACCACTCTCCTAGTGGCACCAGGTTTGGGGTCTCTGGCCTCAGTGTACAGGAGTCCATCCTCCCAATAGACCCTATGGGTTCCATTTTTCTTGCCTTTGGACTCTTCAGCAGCTTGCTGCCTAAGGCCTTCAAGAGAGGGACAGGTTTCTTGTCCCTTACACAGCTCCTCCCTGGAGGGTCCCCCTGGGCCTAAGAGCTCAACCTGGTAAGGTTCAAGCTCCAAAGGCTCAGTTCCCTCAGAGGGCAGAACTTCTTCCTGAGAAGAGAGGTTCCCTTTCTTTTGCTGTGTTGCAGTTGGTTTCCCAACTGACTTTCCTGTTCTCTTGGTAGGCTGGGCCATTTTTCCAGACTCCAGCTCTACTTTTTCACCCTGTGCCTTGCACTGTGCTCTTGTTTTCACACACACCAGTTCAGGGATACCCAGCATTGCTGCATGGGTTTTTAGTTCTACCTCAGCCCATGCTGAGGACTCCAGGTCATTTCCAAGCAGACAGTCCACTGGGATATTTGAGGAGACCACCACCTGTTTCAGGCCATTGACCCCTCCCCATTCTAAAGTAACCATTGCCATGGGATGTACTTTTTTCTGATTGTCAGCGTTGGTGACTGTGTAAGTTTTTCCAGTCAGGTATTGGCCAGGGGAAACCAGTTTCTCTGTCACCATGGTGACACTGGCACCTGTATCCCTCAGGCCCTCTATTCTAGTCCCATTAATTAAGAGTTGCTGTCTGTATTTTTGCATGTTAGGCGGCCAGACAGCTAGTGTGGCTAAATCCACCCCACCCTCAGAAACTAGAGTAGCTTCAGTGTGGACCCTGATTTGCTCTGGGCACACTGTTGATCCCACTTGGAGACTAGCCATACCAGTGTTACCTGGATGGGAGTTTGGAGTGGAACCTTTCTTGGGACAGGCCTTGTCTCCAGTTTGGTGTCCATGCTGTTTACAGCTATGACACCAGGCCTTTTTGGGATCAAAGTTTTTACCCTTGTACCCATTGTTTTGTGAAGAGGCTCTGGGCCCACCCTCCTGTGCAGGTTTTTGGGGGCCTGTAGAAGACTCTTTACTATTTTTAGTTTTGGTTGTCTCATCACCCTTCCCCTGGGGAGTCTTTGTGACCCCTTTCTTTTGGTCACCCCCTGTTGAAGTCTTGGACACCCTTGTCTTGACCCAATGGTCCGCCTTCTTTCCCAATTCTTGGGGAGAAATTGGTCCTAGGTCTACCAGATGCTGATGCAGTTTATCATTGAAACAATTACTTAACAGGTGTTCTTTCACAAATAAATTGTACAGCCCATCATAATTATTTACACCACTGCCTTGAATCCAACCATCTAGTGTTTTCACTGAGTAGTCTACAAAGTCAACCCAGGTCTGGCTCGAGGATTTTTGAGCCCCCCTGAATCTAATCCTATACTCCTCAGTGGAGAATCCAAAGCCCTCAATCAGGGTACCCTTCATGAGGTCATAAGATTCTGCATCTTGTCCAGAGAGTGTGAGGAGTCTATCCCTACACTTTCCTGTGAACATTTCCCAAAGGAGAGCACCCCAGTGAGATCTGTTCACTTTTCTGGTTACACAAGCCCTCTCAAAAGCTGTGAACCATTTGGTGATGTCATCACCATCTTCATATTTAGTTACAATCCCTTTAGGGATTTTCAACATGTCAGGAGAATCTCTGACCCTATTTATGTTGCTGCCACCATTGATGGGTCCTAGGCCCATCTCTTGTCTTTCCCTCTCTATGGCTAGGATCTGTCTTTCCAAAGCCAATCTTTTGGCCATCCTGGCTAACTGGATGTCCTCTTCACTGGGGCTATCCTCAGTGATTTCAGAGGTGTTGGTCTCTCCTGTGAGGGAACCAGCATCTCTGACTATTATTTTAGGAGTCAGGGTTTGAGGGACCCTGTTCTCCCTAGATAGGACTGGTAGGGGGGAATTGTCCTCCAAGTCACTATCCTCTTCCTCTGAGTTGCCACCCTCAGAGGGGTTGGCCTTTTCAAACTCTGCCAAAAGCTCCTGGAGCTGTATTTTGGTAGGTTTGGGGCCCATTGTTATTTTCTTTAGTTTACAGAGTGACCTTAGCTCTCTCATCTGTAGATGGAGGTAAGGTGTGGTGTCGAGTTCCACCACATTCACATCTGTGCTAGACATTATGCTTCTAAAAGTTGGAATACTTTTTAAGAGACTAAAACTGATTCTAGAATCTAATTCAAACTTTTAACAAACTTTTAAACTCTAAAAGAAATGCTAAACAGGATCTAACACAAGGCCCTAGCAGGTCTTTTAAGAATTTAGAAAACTTTTCAAATTGCAAAAATCAATTTCTAATGACAATTTTGGAATTTGTCGTGTGATCAGGTATTGGCTGAGTAGTCCAGCAAATGCAAAGTCTTGTACCCCACCGCTGATCCACCAATGTAGGAAGTTGGCTCTGTATGTGCTATTTCAAAGTAAGGAATAGCATGCACAGAGTCCAAGGGTTCCCCTTAGAGGTAAAATAGTGGTAAAAAGAGATAATACTAATGCTCTATTTTGTGGTAGTGTGGTCGAGCAGTAGGCTTATCCAAGGAGTAGTGTTAAGCATTTGTTGTACCTACACATAGACAATAAATGAGGTACACACACTCAGAGACAAATCCAGCCAATAGGTTTTTATATAGAAAAATATCTTTTCTTAGTTTATTTTAAGAACCACAGGTTCAAATTCTACATGTAATATCTTGTTCGAAAGGTATTGCAGGTAAGTACTTTAGGAACTTCAAATCATAAAAATTGCATGTATACTTTTCAAGTTATTGACAAATAGCTGTTTTAAAAGTGGACACTTAGTGCCATTTTCACAGTTCCTGGGGGAGGTAAGTTTTTGTTAGTTTTACCAGGTAAGTAGGACACTTACAGGGTTCAGTTCTTGGTCCAAGGTAGCCCACCGTTGGGGGTTCAGAGCAACCCCAAAGTCACCACACCAGCAGCTCAGGGCCGGTCAGGTGCAGAGTTCAAAGTGGTGCCCAAAACACATAGGCTAGAATGGAGAGAAGGGGGTGCCCCGGTTCCGGTCTGCTTGCAGGTAAGTACCCGCGTCTTCGGAGGGCAGACCAGAGGGGTTTTGTAGGGCACCGGGGGGGACACAAGTCCACACAGAAATTTCACCCTCAGCAGCGCGGGGGCGGCCGGGCGCAGTGTAGAAACAAGCGTCGGGTTTTCAATGTAAGTCTATGAGAGATCTCGGGATCTCTTCAGCGCTGCAGGCAGGCAAGGGGGGGATTCCTCGGGGAAACCTCCACTTGGGCAAGGGAGAGGGACTCCTGGGGGTCACTTCTCCAGTGAAAGTCCGGTCCTTCAGGTCCTGGGGGCTGCGGGTGCAGGGTCTCTCCCAGGCGTCGGGACTTTAGGTTCAAAGAGTCGCGGTCAGGGGAAGCCTCGGGATTCCCTCTGCAGGCGGCGCTGTGGGGGCTCAGGGGGGACAGGTTTTGGTACTCACAGTATCAGAGTAGTCCTGGGGTCCCTCCTGAGGTGTTGGATCTCCACCAGCCGAGTCGGGGTCGCCGGGTGCAGTGTTGCAAGTCTCACGCTTCTTGCGGGGAGCTTGCAGGGTTCTTTAAAGCTGCTGGAAACAAAGTTGCAGCTTTTCTTGGAGCAGGTCCGCTGTCCTCGGGAGTTTCTTGTCTTTTCGAAGCAGGGGCAGTCCTCAGAGGATGTCGAGGTCGTTGGTCCCTTTGGAAGGCGTCGCTGGAGCAGGATCTTTGGAAGGCAGGAGACAGGCCGGTGAGTTTCTGGAGCCAAGGCAGTTGTCGTCTTCTGGTCTTCCTCTGCAGGGGTTTTCAGCTAGGCAGTCCTTCTTCTTGTAGTTGCAGGAATCTAATTTTCTAGGGTTCAGGGTAGCCCTTAAATACTAAATTTAAGGGCGTGTTTAGGTCTGGGGGGTTAGTAGCCAATGGCTACTAACCCTGAGGGTGGGTACACCCTCTTTGTGCCTCCTCCCAAGGGGAGGGGGTCACAATCCTAACCCTATTGGGGGAATCCTCCATCTGCAAGATGGAGGATTTCTAAAAGTTAGAGTCACCTCAGCTCAGGACACCTTAGGGGCTGTCCTGACTGGCCAGTGACTCCTCCTTGTTATTCTCATTATTTTCTCCGGCCTTGCCGCCAAAAGTGGGGCCTGGCCGGAGGGGGCGGGCAACTCCACTAGCTGGAGTGTCCTGCTGGGTTGGCACAAAGGAGGTGAGCCTTTGAGGCTCACCGCCAGGTGTGACAATTCCTGCCTGGGAGAGGCGTTAGCATCTCCACCCAGTGCAGGCTTTGTTACTGGCCTCAGAGTGACAAAGGCACTCTCCCCATGGGGCCAGCAACATGTCTCGGTTTGTGGCAGGCTGCTAAAACTAGTCAGCCTACACAGATAGTCGGTTAAGTTTCAGGGGGCACCTCTAAGGTGCCCTCTGTGGTGTATTTTACAATAAAGTGTACACTGGCATCAGTGTGCATTTATTGTGCTGAGAAGTTTGATACCAAACTTCCCAGTTTTCAGTGTAGCCATTATGGTGCTGTGGAGTTCGTGTTTGACAGACTCCCAGACCATATACTCTTATGGCTACCCTGCACTTACAATGTCTAAGGTTTTGTTTAGACACTGTAGGGGTACCATGCTCATGCACTGGTACCCTCACCTATGGTATAGTGCACCCTGCCTTAGGGCTGTAAGGCCTGCTAGAGGGGTGTCTTACCTATACTGCATAGGCAGTGAGAGGCTGGCATGGCACCCTGAGGGGAGTGCCATGTCGACTTACTCGTTTTGTCCTCACTAGCACACACAAGCTGGCAAGCAGTGTGTCTGTGCTGAGTGAGAGGTCTCCAGGGTGGCATAAGACATGCTGCAGCCCTTAGAGACCTTCCTTGGCATCAGGGCCCTTGGTACTAGAAGTACCAGTTACAAGGGACTTATCTGGATGCCAGGGTCTGCCAATTGTGGATACAAAAGTACAGGTTAGGGAAAGAACACTGGTGCTGGGGCCTGGTTAGCAGGCCTCAGCACACTTTCAATTGTAAACATAGCATCAGCAAAGGCAAAAAAGTCAGGGGGCAACCATGCCAAGGAGGCATTTCCTTACACATATATACTTTTCAAATAAATCACATATAGCTATTTTAAAACTAGACAGTGCAATTTTCACAGTTCCTAGGGGGAGTAAGAGTTTGTTAGTTCTTGTAGGTAAGTAAACCACCTATGGGGTTCAAGTTTGGGTCCAAAGTAGCCCACCGTTGGGGGTTCAGAGCAACCCAAAGTTACCACACCAGCAGCTCAGGGCCGGTCAGGTGCAGAGGTCAAAGTGGTGCCCAAAACACATAGGCTTCAATGGAGAAGGGGGGTGCCCCGGTTCCAGTCTGCCAGCAGGTAAGTACCCGCGTCTTCGGAGGGCAGACCGGGGGGGTTTTGTAGGGCACCTGGGGGGACACAAGTTAGCACAGAAAGTACACCCTCAGCAGCACGGGGCGGCCGGGTGCAGTGTGCAAACATGCGTCGGGTTTCCAATGTAATGGGAGACCAAGGGGTCTCGTCAGCGATGCAGGCAGGCAAGGGTGGGGCTCCTCGGGGTTGCCACCACCTGGGCAAGGGAGAGGGCCTCCTGGGGGTCACTCCTGCACTGGAGTTCCGATCTTTCAGGTCCTGGGGGCTGCGGGTGCAGAGTCTTTTCCAGGTGTCGGGATCTGGGAGTCAGGCAGTCGCAGTCAGGGGGAGCCTCGGGGTTCCCTCTGCAGGTGTCGCTGTGGGGACTCAGGGGGGACAACTCTGGCTACTCACGGTCTCGCAGTCGCCTGGGAGTCCTCCCTGAAGTGTTGTTTCTCCACAAGTCGAGCCGGGGGCGTCAGGTGCAGAGTAGCAAGTCTCACGCTTCCGGCGGGAAACGCAGTTGTTTTAAAGTTGCTCCTTTGGAAACAAAGTTGCAGTCTTGGGTGAACAGAGGCGCTGTCCTCGGGAGTTTCTTGGTCCTTCTAGAGCAGGGCAGTCCTCTGAGGATTCAGAGGTCGCTGGTCCTGGGGAAAGCGTCGCTGGAGCAGTGTCTTTAGAAGTGGAGAGACAGGCCGGTAGAGCTGGGGTCAAAGCAGTTGGTGTCTCCGTCTTCTCTGCAGGGTTTTTCAGCTTAGCAGTCCTCTTCTTCTTAGGTTGCAGGAATCTGAGTTCCTAGGTTCAGGGGAGCCCCTAAATACAGAATTTAGGGGTGTGTTTAGGTCAGGGAGGGCAGTAGCCAATGGCTACTAGCCCTGAGGGTGGCTACACCCTCTTTGTGCCTCCTCCCAAGGGGAGGGGGTCACATTCCTATCCCTATTGGGGGGATCCTCCATCTGCAAGATGGAGGATTCCTAAAAGTCAGAGTCACTTCAGCTCCGGTTGCCTTAGTGGCTGTCCTGACTGGTCAGTGACTCCTCCTTATTTTTCTCATTATCTCCTACAGCCTTGCCGCCAAAAGTGGGGCCGTGGCCGGAGGGGGCGGGCAACTCCACTAGCTGGAATGCCCTTTGGTGCTGTAACAAAGGGGGTGAGCCTTTGAGGCTCACCACCAGGTGTCACAGCTCCTGCAAGGGGGAGGTGATAAGCATCTCCACCCAGTGCAGGCTTTGTTACTAGCCACAGAGTGACAAAGGCACTCTCCCCATGTGGCCAGCAACATGTCTCAAGTGTGGCAGGCTGCTAAAACCAGTCAGCCTACACAGGTAGTTGGTTAAGGTTTCAGGGGGCACCTCTGAGGTGCCCTCTGGGGTGTATGTTACAATAAAATGTACACTGGCATCAGTGTGCATTTATTGTGCTGAGAAGTTTGATACCAAACTTCCCAGTTTTCAGTGTAGCCATTATGGTGCTGTGGAGTTTGTGTGTGACAGACTCCCGGACCAATAACTCTCATGGCTACCCTGCACTTACAATGTCTAAGGTTTTGCTTAGACACTGTAGGGGCACAGTGCTCATGCACTGGTGCCCTCACCTATGGTATAGTGCACCCTGCCTTAGGGCTGTAAGGCCTGCTTGAGGGGTGACTTATCTATACTGCATAGGCAGTGTGAGGTTGGCATGGCACCCTGAGGGGAGTGCCATGTCGACTTACTCGTTTTGTCCTCACTAGCACACACAAGCTGGCAAGCAGTGTGTCTGTGCTGAGTGAGGGGTCCCCAGGGTGGCATAAGATATGCTGCAGCCCTTAGAGACCTTCCCTGGCATCAGGGCCCTTGGTACCAGGGGTACCAGTTACAAGGGACTTACCTGGATGCCAGGGTGTTCCAATTGTGTAAACAAAAGTACAGGTTAGGGAAAGAACACTGGCGCTGGGGCCTGGTTAGCAGGCCTCAGTACACTTTCAAATCAAAACACAGCATCAGCAAAGGCAAAAAGTCAGGGGGTAACCATGCCAAGGAGGCATTTCCTTACACAAGGCCTTCCTTCAAATGCTGTTATGGAATACAGCATTTCTTCTAGGCATAATATCTGCAAGGTGATTTAGTAAAATGCAGATGCTCTCTGTTAAATCACCTTTCTTGAGATTGAATTGGACAAAAGCAAATTGAAGAAATTCCCAATTCACACCTAATGTCCCAAAATCATTCCATCTGAATCAAAAAATAAGTTACTAACCTTGTTTCCTCAGCTATCGATTGCTGCAGAAAGAACACTACTACATTCTTAGACCTTAAAAGCTATTTCAAGTTTTTAATAAATGGACAAAATCTGATGAACTCTTCTTTTCTTATCATAATTCCAACAAAGCTATCCCTCTTTCATTTCTGAATGTATCACCTTCTGCCATGCCAAAGCTGAGAGTCCTCTCAGACACAGGATTGGAGCATACTTTACTAGGGCATGGTGGCCACAGCTGCACTCTTTAGTGATGTGCCCCTGACCGACATATGCAGGTCAGAAAATTCTACTTCAGCCCAAACCTTTGCCATGCATTATTGGCTAAATATGCATTGTAAGAATTAAAGTATGAGATGTAGGCCCTACGACTATAACCAACAGTCCTAATCCTCCACTTGCTTCTACCCAGTTACTAAAAAATAATACATAGGTGAAGAACCCAGGGAAAAATAGAAAGGGAAATGACACCCAAGACAATGGTTTATAATGGTACCAAAAGTAACCAAGATCATATCAGATATCTGGAACAATAAAAAAACACAAACTACACTGTGAAACCTTTGCAATACAAAACATACAACCTGTAGCAAATGTGACACCGATTACATCATACAACTTACCTTTTTCTCGGCATAGAAAGACTGTGAATAGCCCCAGTCCTACCTCGACTCAGTCTTAGTCACTGAATAGCTGAGGAGAGGCTTCAAGTCAATGAGGTGGAGAAGAAGGATATGTGATGTGGTTGCTGAAAGAAGTAACTCGCCAATGGAGAGACTACCAGGATAGTGAGTGGAAGCATCTGTAGCAGAGCAGCACATACAAGATTGTAGATAACAAAGCAAGGATTCAGAAGGCACGATGGAGGTATCTTTGGGAGAAATAGGCTTGGCCTGTAGGGGCAGGAAACGGAAGATAACACACAACATAGACGAGGCTGCGGAATGCTGAGTGGCAGCCTGCACAGTAGCAAAGGAGCCAAACCAGCTCGGAGATGGTGCCAGACAGTGACTCAATGCCTGTACTCAGTATATATAACCACAGCCTCCCAGAAGCTCTACCCATAACCCGGCATTATCCATCAAGCTAAGTTCCGGGATTCCATTCTACATATACGAAACCAACTGCTTCTAAACTTCTAATGAGGGTTTGAAGCCTGCATGTCTCAGTATTAAACTTTCATAAGCACGATGTTTCCCACTAATCTTGCCATCAAGTTAAAAACTGAAACAGCAGTTGGACTCTGTGCAGCGCTACCTGTTTATCTTAGGTGAGCCTCATTTCCGCCATTGCTCTTCTTCATTATTCAATTAACTACTTTGGTACTCTTGTTTCAAGCACATGAATCTATGAAAGATCCAATACTAGAGAGGAAAAAGGTACTTACCTGTAACAACAGTTTGTGAGGATTTGTATCTTTCGTTGACATACATGTGCCATTCACGATACTACCAGTATTTCCTTAAGATGAACTACGAAAATCTAACATTTGGTACCTCGAAGTAGGGCTGGACTTCTGAGCTCCTCCACCTCTTTTCCAGAAGTTTGGGTCATAAGATGAGGTGGGTTGGCTGCAGGTAGTCAGTAGTTGTTCCCAGTGTTAGTTGCTGTATGGATGTTGTGTTAATATTCTCTATTAAGAGTGCCCAATCTGAGGTAGAGAAATAAATCAAGCATGTGAATCTATAAAAGATCCAACAATGGAGAATTTATTTAACTTTGAGCATCAACTTCCACGCTCCTTCTGAAGATTATGTATATCTGCAGAACAACCGGGCAAATTGAGCATAAGTCCAATATTTACTTTGCTGTTGTGATTAGTTTCCAAGACATTGCAAAAATTATTGAAATGTTTCCCTCCTGTCCAGCCTGACTGAGAGCAAATGTCTAAATAATGATGATGATATGTTGACAAACCAGGGAACATGACATTTTTAATGGCTAGGAGTAGCCAGCCCTTCACGGTCTGCATATAGCATGAACCTCTAACAGCTAGGAAATGGGTGGAAAGGCTAGAACAGATGGCTAAAAAGGTATGTTCTGAGGCTTGCCCAGTCTAGCGGATAATGTCTCAAAATGCAGAGTCTGATTTACACACTCATTTTGTAATATGTAAATTAGTATTAAAGTGTTATTACTGATACATTAATAAATTGCCATTAATTATTTAATACACATTTTATATTATGAGTTAATGTGCTGTAACAATATATTTTATTAGGTCTAGGTTGATAATAATTGTTAAAAATTAATTTAAATGTATATTATACATGAAACTATTTGTTCTAAAAGAATAACAAACTTTATTAATAGTCCCTATAATGCACTAGGTAGATCTCCTCCTTAGTGAGGCTAATCACCATTTATGAGTGAAAAATTATGAGTAGTAACTTTACACTCATAAATACTGTTATATGAGGCTCCACCTTCTGGCTTGAGGGGTTGGAGGCATGTAAGTCTACACTTATGTGTGCATCTACACTTAAAAATAGTGAATATCAATAAGTATAGATTTACACCTAGGTTCAGGAGCAGATCTACTTATGATTAAATCTACACATGTAATGTATCTTTATGAATCAGGCCCAAAGACTCTAAGTTAACCTGTCTAAGATAGATAATGTTGTGGCAAATATACATTGACCCATATGTACCTCATTCTAGAATCAGGGCACACTGGGACCTTTCATCATGCAAATAACACAACTCCTAAAATTCAGACCCTCCCAGCATGAACTTCTGCCTAAGTGGGTCATGTTTTTTGCAGAATCAAAAACAAGACCAAACTCCCCTCCTTATCCATGCTAGGTTAGGTAATGTTCTGCAAAAACAGACCATCGGTTATGAGAACACTTTAGCTTCTCTTCAGGTGAATGGCTAAAAGATTCCAAACTGTAGTACCTTTCATCCTCAGGCTGGTCAGGGCACAGTGTACAGCAGCTAAGACATTTCTCTTTGACAACTGTAGTTGGCTCATTAACATATTGTAATACACTAATGCCACAGCAGACATCAATAGTTTGGAAGGTATTGCATCTTTTGAACCTGTGAATTCTGTGTACCAGAGCCTGAGTCTTGTGTATTCCTGTATGATATGTTACATTTTTGGACTTGTTCCATCCACTTAACATATTCTTTGCCTGTCTTCATGCAGGGCCCTCCAGGCGAAAGAGGACCAGCTGGACCAGAAGGAAAACCGGTGAGTAAGCGACTAAAGAATAGTAGTCACTAAAGCTTACACAGCATAAAAAGAAGCATTTTACTAGGGATGTTCAAATTGCTGAATTCTAACAATTTTCAAATTTCAAATTATTTAATAAAATCTTTCAAGCACTGTCAAGTGCAAGATTGTAAGGTTTAATAAAGAAAAGGGCCAGAATCCCTACTGTGCTAACCCTTGCAAGAATTGTCCTTCACCAGTCTGACCCACCAATATACTTCCTAAAACCAGATCCAACCCAGTACCACCCCTCTCTCCCACACCCTACTCTTCTGCTGTGTGCCTTTCTGGCTTTTATTACCAGTTGTCTAAGATGGCAGCGTGCTCCAGTGATCTCCTGCTCCAAGGTGTCCACCCCTGTGGTCTTCTTGGAGCCTGAAACAGTCAGCAAGAAATCATCAGATTTCACAATGGCCAAAACTCCCCGACATCGCTAGATTAAGTAGGCATAGTTAAGTACTATCGCCTGTTGCAAAGGTTATAACATTTGTTAAAGGCCCCAAACCAAAGTTAAACTCCTGAGCCAAAGGCAAGAGTCTATAAAAAGGGAGAGGGCCTTTAGCATCTAATACAGCCTGAGGCAGAAGGGCTTTATTGTTGTAAGAACAAACTGATAGTAGAATGTTCTAATATAAACAAGTGGAAACAAAAAAGGCATGTTTTGGAATATTGATGATGAAGTTGTATGCCAGTCATTGTTGGCCCTGATCTGCTTCAGTGCTTTCAATGGAACACTCAGCATTCCACTCTTCTAATTAAGTAGTATCATCCTGGTAGTTATAGACTAGGATAGAGCAAGAGCACCCAAAACAATGCCAAAGACTCTTCCCCACCCTGGTCAATAATTTTGTGACAAGTCTCTGCCATTTTTGTCCCATTGAAACACATTTTAGAACGCCCGTTTTTGAGGTTTCCAAAAAAGAACCATGTAGAAAGGGTGAAAAAGACTTCAGTCACAATATAAATCATTTGATGATGGTGCCACAATAACTTCAGAAATAGTGGTGAGTTCTAAGGTGGGTCCACCCAGTGAAAAATACTGATCCCCAGCTGGAATTTGATGAACCATGTCTGGGAGAAAACTGTATTTTCCTATAGTTTTCTTATGTAAATTATGATCAGTGCTCCAGAAGCAAAAATGAAGACACATATTCTCTATATTCACAAATAACGTCCTCAGCCATGCAAGAAGAACGTCGGACATGCTGAGTGGAACATGAACTTCCAGCAGCAGAAGCACCTGTCATCTGATTGCTCAGTGTTCTACCACTGTTTCTCCATCATTCTATATTTATGCTAAATGTGAGCCACACCTGTAACAGAATGGTACTGCAACAGGCACTGTTGAATATGAAGCCTTTCATGTGGAACAGGCTGGAGTAAATGTACATGGATGTGTTACTACAGAGATGAAACTAGGACTGGCCTATCTTTTTAGGTGCTGGGATTCCGCAGTCATAAATATACTACTCATAATCAATACTCATAATCTACCTTTGTGAATAGCAAACAATCATAAACTTACACAAAAGTGTAAGTTTACCTTTGTGAATCAGACCCTCTATGTAAACATCATATAATTAACCCCAACAATACTAGCATATAACAGTCACTAGAAACAGCAAATATAGTCAAACCCAAACACAATTACCCTCTGATCCTCACTCGAAGCATCAGAAATGATCCATCTAACACTCAAAACATCCTTTAGTTTTGTCATTAATTTGACCCCAGAACAGATCTACTGCTAATAAAGTAACACTAGGTTTGACATGGTTCACTTAATTAAGTTTGAATTTATCTAAAAAGGTGGTACTTGAAAATATGTAAAAGTATTTCCTTGTTAATTGTATTTTGTGGTCTTATGCTGGCCTTCATATTTCTCAATAGTGTTAAGCAAGGCAAGAAAATCTTATTATAACTTTTGCATGTTTGGCTGTTTGTGCTTTCTAAATACAGGTTCTCTCCCTTGTAAGGTCTTAATTTGTTCAGTAGTTTAAATGACTTTCCTATAACATAGTTGGAACATATGTGGGTTTTCTTTTCAAGTTTGTTTTTCCATTTTGCTTAGTTGTTGCTCAAAATCCTACATGATCAACAACTGGATGTAAAAAAAGGGGTAATTGATAAAATTCCAGCAGGTTATGCCTTTTTACGAAGGATCCCCCAAACATTTGATGCCTGATTCACAAAGGTAAAGTGAGACTTCTGGTCTAAGTTTAGACCAAAAGTGTAACTTTACTACTTTTTGGTATTGACAAAGGTAAGTTACGAGTAGTATCTTTACATCCTCACTCGGGGTGAAATCTCAGCACTCAGTGCGGAGATCTGCCCTCAGTGTGGAGATTCTGCCCTGACTGCAGAGTAGAATCTCCACACTCGGGCAGAGATTCCGTCCTGGGGAGGGGGTATTCTGCCCCAAGCGCGGACATGAAGATACTACTTGTAACGTACCTTTGTGAAAACCGAAAGTCGTAAACTTAAACTTTTAGTCCAAGTTTATTTTTGTGAATCAAGCCCTCGATTTATAAATAATATTTTTTGTTTGAACTTTTTCCATATTAACCAAAATATTTATCTGTATGGTATTAAAAAGCATAATACACAGTGCATTTACTTAAATGGTTTACGCCATGCTGTGTTTTCAACTGCATTAGTTATAAAAATATGTATTTAAGCAGAACCAGAGCACACTCTCATCACAAAGTCCTGTAGTGTAACCACACACTGCTCAGTCTACTGTCACACACTGGAAAATGCTGCTTAAGTGCTTTATCTGTGTTAATCCATGGCAGCAGCTCCACAGATTGGGACCACCCAGGCCATTATCACCATGAGGTCCAAGAGCAGCTTGAACCTAACATCCAGAACATCCATCATAATGTAGTAATTGGTCTTTGCACTGTAGTAATGTGCAAATCTGTGTTTATTACTACAGTTGCTCTAAAACACACACATACACACACACATATTATTATACATGTATACACACTTTGGAGTTACTCATGTTGCACCTGCATTGTTCCACCAGTTCACTGCCTTCTGGGTACTTGTCACCATGTTTTCAGCACTGATCTGTGAAAAGGAAGTACTTTCTCATGAATGGAAACAGTAAAGAAAAACAGGATGCAGAGGAAGCAAATTTTTAGCTTTTGCCAGGTTTTTGTAGCCTGTTGTTTATAGCCATTATAAATTGTTGTTACTGATAAATTTCAATGTCAAGATTTCACTCAATATTTTTTGCAAAAAACGTGTACAGTGGCCTGCCATTTGGTCTGTTGTTATGTGATATTACTTCTTTACTGCCAACTAAGGTCTAAGATGTCACCTGTTTTACCCCATATAATTTGGTGAAATGCCACTGCCATGTATTTCTTTTCAAAAAGCGCTATTACACTTTCTTGAATTGGCTGTCATTCGTGTGTGCAAGGAAGCCCTTCTATTCTACTGCAATGAGCAATGTCAGCGCTATTGTGCCTTTTGATGTCTTGCATTTTTGTGTCTGTTGCTTTCGATATAGGGCGCACAAGGGTTTATAGGGCCACCCGGCTCGGCTGTAAGTAACCCAAAGAGAAGGATTCACTCCTGGGTCCTCTATATGTGGCTGTTCGGCTTTCATATACAGTGGCTTTCCTGTGCTCTTCTTCCTGGTCAAACTGTCTCATCCTCTCGAGTGGTCTTGCGCAACTTTGCCTTGTGTTCGAGCAACGATCGAGCAGGGCTGCGCCAGACTGGGCAATCTCTTGGCACCTTTTCTGCCCTCTAATGTTGTGGCTTGACTTAAATATTTTCAGGGTTTCCCCGGCTTTCCTGGAGTTCTTGGACGACCGGTAGGTTGTGTATCCCTTCTCACGCTGCCTGTCTCTTTCCCCTTGCAGTTTGCATGCAGTGGGTTTCTGGGATGCCATTTGGATCTTAAATTGTTTTGAAATTGTTGTTGATTTATTTAAACCATTATTGTGCATGAGTCAAAGATGGTACGATTTGGGTGAATGATGATCATTTAGCATGTCACAAAGCTCTAAACTGTAGAGGAGGACTGGCCCAGAGGAAAGTGTGAGGTGTCCCTATAGCCAAAAGCCTAAAGAAGTGTTGTGTGGATGGCTGGCATGCCACATCATGCCCCACTACTGGCCATTTGGAGGCACAAATTTCTTGATTTTACCCTGAGTCAGTCCTCCTCTGCTGGAGAACTTCCATGGTCACCAAGACAAACCCAGCATGTCAGTAGTAGTTAAAAAAAATAATTCTTCAGGCGGTTGGGTTGGTTCCTGCATGCTACTTTCATACATTCAGTTACCAGTGATTGGGTGGCCAGTTTACTAGAAGCCCAGTACGGTCCCATGTAACATTAATTTCATCAATTTGAATTTATATTGAGTTAATTACATCTATTCCAGAATATCTCTCTGAAACGTGAGACATTTTGGTGTACTGCTTTGTGGGGCAGCATGCCCGGACATCTTGCTGACCTATACCTATCACTTGGGCAGTGGTGGACTCCAGATGCTATTGCACATGAGCCATTGCATCAACAAGCACCAATAAACCACCTTAAATTCATAGTAGTTCCTGGAGGATGTTCTCTCCACAAGGGTATCAGTACTCCTTCTGACACATATAATGATTGATACCCAGATGGCATGTGCACTGGAATCCCTCTGTAAGATTGAGATCTAATTTATTAGGCCGAAGGGACTCACTGACAGGCATGCTGGGTTTGAAATGACCTCTGGAACACCTGAACCATCAGTGGTTCACTAGACAGTGTGCAGTCAGAACCATCACTGATGCATAACGTAGTGTGCAGTCAGAAGTTACATGTGGTGTGCAAGGCTGATCGACCACTGCTTCTTGCATGTTGCTTTGATGATGCTGACGGTGCCATGCTGCTTTCACGAACAAATAGATTAAGTGAAAGACACATGAACTAATTAGATACTACTCACTTCTCAATCCTGCTTTAACACACACATGCATTGTCAACTCATGTTGAAGCAGGAGTGTGGATGGTAGAGTGCTTTAAGATGTCGACTGTGGACCCTGCTTGGTTCATCTTCTCAGGTTGCTTCCCCCCATGTATTAAGAGTGGGTGCAGCAGCTTGCTCGCACAGAGGCTGAGGTTTAACTTATGTCTTTGATATTTTACTCCAGGGCAATCCAGGTGAACCAGGTGCACAAGGGCCCCCTGTGAGTAATGGTCATCTTTATGTTTATACAGTTTATCCCAATGTGGGAATGGGGAATTAATATCACACTATAATGTGGATGGGTGGTGGTGTGAAGAATGTTATCAAAGTCAGGACAGAGGCAGGCGATGGAACTGTACCATAGGTAAGGGCTGAGTCAACCACATGAGCTCATGATCTTGAGGAAGATAAAGAAAACCAAAAAAAGACAGGGGGAAGGAAAGGGAGGAGCGATATGGAATGTGGAAAGGTGTGGCAGCTGTAATATATGGAGCGGAGTTATGGGTGGTTGATAATTCAAATGAGTTGCAAGTGGTGGAAAACAACTTCGTAAGGTCATTGTTGAAGCTGGGTCCATGTACCTCATCATTAGCCCTATATTGGGCTCTAGCCGTTATCACGATTTCCGGCCTGGCTGCATTAATATCTGTGCTATATTAGATACAAATATATAGGAACCCACATGCTGCAATTCACTTAAAATCTGTATTAGAGTAGGTAAATAATCATGCATGGCAATAGACCTGATTCGGACAGGATTCTCCCAATTTCTTAAGCCAAAAATGGCTTTGTTTTGACTGTCTCCTACCTGAAATTGCCTCTGCTTCAGTATAAGTCAATGGGAGAAATATTTATCCTCCTGCTTCTATTGTGTTTTTTAAACCTCCCATTTTCCTCTTCTAAAATGTAGCCATTATAAATTATGGAGAAGTGGGTGGATTCAATTGATTGGCACATATTAAGACACTCTTAACAGCCCTGCAGTTAGGTACTTTTTGGAATGATCCTGCCTTAACTGGAGCAGATACAATAGAAACTGTGTCCTAAGTTAGAGGAAAACATTTCTGGTATGAGAGTTTGGAGCGAGTTGTCAGTTTACCTTCAATGTAAGGTTAACTGGGGTTTGATCAATATTTGTGTTTAATTTATCCTGAATTGAAACACAGTTTATACATCTAGTTTAGGCTGTGGATCCTCCCTACCAGAGGAAATTTGGTAAGAAGTGGAAGGTTCCAAGAACAAAGCAAATCTTGTGATAGCCCATTGGGTGAAAGACAAAATTATACACCTTTCACTATTTTGCACAAAGACTGATAAACTCACCAATGATGGTTACTCCCATTGTTTATGTTTTATCGTATTAGGACAACATCAGATGCTTAATCACTTTGTCATAGTACTGATAATGACATTTTTTTGTTCTGTGGCTTCTTATATCTGGGCAGTGTGGCCACCTATTAAGTATGGGAGGGGACAGTGGATTAGTTCAAGTATATTGTAGGCTTTATTTGTATATTTATATTATTTTCACGATGTAAAATGAATATATATGCTAAGTATTTCATTATTTATTTATTTTTAAGTTAATTTTACATTGTAAGGCTAGTGCAGATGAAGATAAATAAATATATAAATACAGGAAGTATGGAAGACATAAGGCAGGGATGAAATGCAGGACAGCAGGAGTAAGGAGAAGATTTAGGAGTGACGTAGCAAGGAAAGGAAGTAGCAGGGTAACAACAAATGGCAGACAATGAGCAAAAAAGAGGAAGGGATAAAGTAAGAAAGAAAGGATGTGAAAAAAAGCTGAAACGAAAGGAGGCCGGAAGGAATGAAGGATGGGCAGGGAGGACGGATAGAAGGCAGGTAGGTAGAAGTGGTGTAGAAAGGGAGGGAGAAAGGACATTAGCACATGGATGACGAAAAACATGAAATGTTCGGGGGAGGAGAGCGTACAGATAGACAGAAAGTTAGGACGAGAAAGGTGGTGGAAAGAAGAAAGGGAAACATAAAAAAAGATGAGAGGAAGCAGGGATGGCCATAGAAGGAAATTAGAATTTAAAACCCCATGTATCCACTTCTCCACCCCCATCCTCTGACAAACTCCAGTTGTGCTCCAATAGGTATAAATGCAGTTACTCATTCAAGCTTTTATATTTATTTAATATAGTATACAAATTTGCTAGATAACGTTGCTTCATTCTTCTTTTTTAGGGTCTTGCAGGACCCGCAGGTGCTCAGGGACCTCCAGGTATAAAGGTATGTTTCTAACTTTAGACTATACAGATCAGAGATTTGAGGCCAGACTCGCATAGACTTTCTGTGATTCACAAATCACAGGGTTTCCAACCACAAAACATAGCATTTTACAATGTGCAAAAAGCCTTGTTGTGAGTCAGATAAGTCCTTATGACTTTTGAATTGGCATTTCTGACCAATTTCAAATTACACTTAGGAGGGGCAGGAAAAGGGCGCCCACTCCTGTTTATTATTTGGGACATGCATTCATCAATAATACACTATTGATCAGATAACAACCCCCAAGCAGGTGATGGTAACTGATTCGCAGTTGAGGCTTACTCATTAGGGAATTGTGTTGGCAACTGTGGGAGGAGCAGACAGTGGAACAGGCGACCACTTCTTACAACCATTCCCTTCCCCCTGATGTCTTCCCAAAAGAAAAATATTTTTCTCAAGAGCAGATCCTATACCTTAAGTGAACAGGGCCTGCTATAGAAAAAAGGTTACTGTTTGGGAATGCAATTGCAGTGTCAGAGGACTACTGTCCATTGCAGGCTCTATCCCTGCAGTCAGAGCCAATCACAAAAGGGTCACAGTTTGTGACATACATAATTAATATTCCTTTCGCCTGTAATTTGGAACCCTCCCCGACACCCACACACACACACACTGTAAATGGACAATTTGTAACATATCCTTATAGATCGCATCATAAATTGGACACCTGTTTGGAAACCAGCTGGTGTGCAAACAGCAAATCTTGGTTTGTGAATGGGTGTCTGTACATCTGGCCCTTGACTCTGCACAAATTAGAATTAATGTTGTGCTCCCAGTGTAAGTCAAAACTTTGCAGAATTTTAGGAAAGTTGTTCATTCTCCATTTAATTACCTTATGAGCCATAAATTGTATTTATATTTTACACATTACAGTCTTGTTTCTGTCTTGTTTGTCAATCACCTTTGATGGTATCCACGTATGCCAACCGCATTTTGTATGTTTTCCTATAATCTAACGTTAAATGTCACCAGCCTACTTTCTTCAACTACTGTTTTCATCTTTGTTACGAATGTAATATTCTTGTTTCATTAAAACAGTACCCGGTACATACCTTCCCCAAAAACACATTGTCAAGTCGCACTCGTCAAAACAAATACCAAGCAGATATTGTGAGATTGATTGTGCCGTAGCTGAGCTAAACCTTCATCAGAGAAGGAGGTCAGCATTGAATTCAAGAGAGCATTACTGTAAAGTGATTATGTACCCAGACATCAGCTCTGTGGCTGGCTGACATGCACAGTGACAAACTTAACAGGGCTGCAGAAAACATCAAATAATCACAGTGTATTCAATATTATTGTTGGAAAGATAAACTGTGTATCTTCTATCTGCAGGGGAATCAAGGTGAACCAGGTCCCAGTATAAGAGTAAGTAATAATGTCTCTTAAAGCATTCCTCTTTCAGATGCTCATTGTTACATATTAGTTACTCCTTGTTTTTGTGACATTGGTCTTTTTTAGCAATAAAGCCACAATTATCTTTCCATTTGTTTCAGCTAATAAAAACACAAAATATGAAGCTATAAGTAGTAGAGGAAATGTCCGTAAAATAGTTTTTGCAAGAGAAGAACTTGCAAATTGATTTTTTTCCACAGATTTGCAGGCAAACATTTTGCTGAAAAGATAAACAACAAACATCAATTTGCTGATAATTTCAGCAAAATATTTAGTTGGAAATATCTAGATATTCATTTTTTGCTAATGTGTTTCATCAAAGTATTTAAAAAAAATTGTTCCTGCAGAAACCGAAACGTAAAATAAAAAAAATTATTATGATGGACTTGCAAACTGCTATATTTCACCCAATTATGCTGGCTGAATTATACTTTTGCAAACTTATGTTATTGGCCTAATCCTACATTTGTTCTACATAAGTGATTGATATTAGAAATTGGAACAAGTCACAAACTTTTCACCACAAATAATTATTGTGAATTTAAGAGCTATGATGTTTGTAGACAATATCTTTTTGGTGGATAGAATAGGAGTAGGTTTGCAGAGACTCTCACATGTGAAAACCAAGATAGTCATTTTGGAAAAAAACAATATGGTCCTTTGTGGTTTATTGATGCTGAATGAATAGAGCAAGTAAATGAGTACAGTTACTCAGAGCTTTTCTTTAAATTGTTGTAGAAAGATAAATATCTGAAATATTTAAGGGAAGGTTTTGCATCCATTTGGTGAAATTCAGCTGCACAAATGACTGCCTTTCATTATCCTCACTACTACGGGTGTATTACACATAAGCAATGCAAATTATTCTACATGTATTTCCACCTGGGCTCTTGATCTACTCTCCAAGTTATATATTATAGAAATGTAAAATATGTCTGCCTGTCTTTATATGCTAAGTGTAAATCATCAAGCTTTGACCTGATATAAGATTGGAAGGACAAAGGTATGCCTTATTGCACAAAATATAGTTATGTTATATAAATATGGCTTTAAACTCAGTAGCCCTTCATCAACATAGGGTGGATTGTCTTCAGACAGTGTTTTTGACACCCATTGGCTGTCATGTTAATTCAGATAAGTTACAATACTATGCAATGAAATATTAATATTTTTCAAATTTATATTGTTTTCCCAGGAGATAACAAAATATAATTAGGGAATCAACTGACGATAAAAATTAAAGATCTTTCTTAGTGTTCCAAATGTGGTACTTATTTCCAACAAGACAGAGAGATTACATTTCTTCTTTTTTTTAGCTGTCCTAAATTGTTCCATATTTCTGTTATTTTCTAAAGCCTATATTATGGTGCCCTACAGGAAATGAACTCTTTAGAGGTGCATGGTCAGAAAGTCAAATTAAACTTATGATTGAGTTGCCCAGGTTTTAAAACATTTATATTTCCCTAGAATAGATTGTAAAATATCCTAATATTTTGTAACCAGTCCACATATGAGTAGATTAAATGAGTGTAGTTTTATTTGAAATGCAGTTAACATAAGCATTTAAAAATGTTGAAATATTATTTAAAATGTAATCAAGGATTTCCTAAATTCAGGTTATGTAGGTTGGTGCTGTTATGGTTAAAACATATTCATATTGGTAATTTAGAAACAAAGATATATGTTAGTTAACACTTTCCAAAATGTATGTCATTCAAATGAGTAGATTTGCAGCAAAACTAAGTGCATACCAAAACCAATTTAAGTGTAATCAGATTTAAAAAATGCATTTTGAAAGTCAAGTGGAATGCTTCAAATATTGACAGATTGTGTTATTTGTCTAGAGTGCCTAGTAAGCTGCACTGTGGTACCTGACAGTAAGCCCCAAGTTTAAATTTAAAATGACTTGCCAAGCCCATAAATAACTTCAGTGGGATGCTACCATTAATAAAAGGACAAGGTACATACGTTCAACCTGACCAGATCACTGTGGTCTGAAAAGGGCGGACTAGACATGAACCAGATTTCAAGTTAACCTCAACTGGCCCATAAGGATTCCAGTCTTAAGCAGCTTCCATCTGTGATAATACAGATAGTGCCCAACGCTGAAAGCATAACTTTCTGCATTTCAGATAACGGGTGGAGTGGGCTGTAACCCAATGAAGTAACCAAGTTCAGATATCCTTCGTTGTGTTCAGCGTCTCCTGCACCTAGAGATACCTGGGTCTGGGAAAGCGTTCTATACAAATACTCAAACACTCACTTTCATACACATTTGGAGAGCAAGCATGTAATGGTACTTGTGTGGACTGTAGTCTAGTAAGCAACAGAGAGGTGTTTTAAGCATTATTGCATAAAAGTTTTTCAAAAATGGTATGATATTTTGCACAGTGCATGTATTTCTTTTTTCAAGATGTGTTTCTCAATTCATTTCTAGGGCTTGCCAGGTCCTCAAGGCAGTGTTGGACTCCCAGGTCCCACCGGACCTCCTGGTATTGTGGTAAGTAACTATGAATAATAGATGTTTATTGTTACTCAACTCAGTGATGCTTATTTTATGAACCTCTAAAGGATTAAGACTGAGTGGGTCCACCAGGATTTGAATCTCTGATGATCAGGACAAGCACAGATCTCTGACGTGGATACACTAGTCCTCTGAGCCACCAGATTCAGAAGATAGTTCCTTTATGCTTTTGTAATGTTTGGTTGTATTACATAAGGTCACTGTCAGCAGTAGTGTGTTTCTTGACTTGTTTCCTAACACTGTAATTTTTTTTACATTTACTCTTTCTCCACCCTAGGGACCACAGGGACCCCCAGGAGTACCAGGGCTAGCGGTAAGCTTTTTTGTATACTAAGGAAGCCTCACAATAACCTTTTCATTTCAGTTGGATGTCAAGCCAAGTATCTGGTTTTTAGAAGCAAGCAGTATTGTAAAGGAGGAGTGAAAGGACCGACTTACATCTTACCACTTATAAAAGAGCATAAGGTTTTGCAGGGTCGCAAACAGTGTTTAATGTATTGGGCCCAAGGAATGTGAGAAAGGTTAAACATCCAGTAAGAGCTGGCTCTGGAGCAACACAAGGCGAGGTAGGCACCTGTATGTCCACTGTAGAGGGGTGTCAAAGTGCTTCTACTAGTCAGGAGGTGCGAGTTTTCACTTTCCCAGTGTTTAAATTGTATTAATTTCAGAATATTGTGGATGTCAATATTGTTTGTAGGCAGAATATTGACCACCAAATATTGTGAAGGTAAAGACAAGTATATATTTACTTTTCTTAATTCCAAATCTGCAAACTTTGAATATGTATATATTGTTGTTGTCAAGGTAATTACATTTGGAGTTAAGTGTAGCTAATCTGTACATACCTATACACACTTACCTTCACATTACTTTGGTAGTCGTTCTGTTGGCTGCAATGTTTTTCCAAGATGATATCTAATTCATAATATTCTGGTAAATACCATATAACCTGTGCCAATAGTCACACAACAGGTGATAGGAAACTACTGTCCTCTGGGGTGCCTGGAACCACCACTGCCTCATGGATGTGGATCTATGCTGAGCTTTAGATTCTGCTTGAAGTTGAGTGTTACATGATGGAGAGCACAGGTACCCAGTCTAATGAAAGTGTGGTGAGTCACTGAGTTAAAGGGTGGGGACTCTATTCACAAAGGTAAATTTACACATGAGTACATCTACACATGTAAATTTACTCTTACACTTTGTAGTAAATGTTCTACTTTTGGTGAATCTCCATTTACAAGTGTACCTTTGCTTTGAGGTGTAGACATACATGTCTCAACCCCCTAAGTTCAGAGGGTGGCAATTCACAAGTAAAAGTTACTGCTAGTATGTTTTCACACATAGGCGAAGGTCTCTGCAACCAAACTAAGCTCTCCCTGTGGTAAAGTATATGGAAATTGTCAAATATTTCTTAACATAAAAAAATACTAAAAATATTTTATGTTAAATATTTGAATATTACACATTAATGTAAAATAATTCTCCATATATTTATTTATATTAAATGTGTAACAAAATAAAAACATGCTACAGTACTATTATTCTGAGTTAAATATTTAGCTAATTTAATTATATTAAAACAAATTAAATTAATATTTAAAGGTTTAAAGAAATTCCGACCTTCAGTAAAATGTCCATATGTATTTATTATGTGTTAAATGTTAACAAAATATATGTATAGAACTAATACAACTATATTTATTTTTGTTGCAAATGATGCATTTCATTTAAATGCTAAAATGTTTATTATTTTTATATAAGTTCTTAGACATTAAGGGCCTGATATAGATGTCGGCGGAGGGGAATACTCTGATATAAACATGACGGATATCCTGTCTGCCGTATTAAGATTCCATGATATCCTGATGGGATTGTAATGTGGCGGATGGGATACCCCGTCCATCCACCGACATCTAAATCAGGTCCTCAATTAAGTTTCTATATATATTTTAAAAAGTCAAAATTTTATTTTAACATTATTCCTGTGTGGTGCTAGACTTTCTCCAGATCTGAGCTGGAATACATTCACAACTATTTATTTTCAGTCTTTTTTAGCTGTAGAAACCATGGAAGTGCTGTTTGTGACTAACAATAGGCTTGCTTTTTTGTGGGAGGATCCACGTCCCTTACAAAATTTAAATACCTTTAAGGTATAAATGCAACAAAAAAAGTGAGGGCTTAAAAGAAAGTTTTACACACCCAGGGCTATAAATGCAATAGAGAAGAGCTGATATTTAAAGATCCCATGGCCATGAATAGAGTAGAGGGGGAGGGGTGCAATATGATTCTAGGTATGTGAATGCCATCGAGGTATAAATGCAGTGCATGAGAAAAGAGCATAAAGGCAGTAGATAAGAGAAGGGATATGATAGACACATTTAAAAAACTCTCTGATATACATACAGTAGAGAGAAGGGGTAAACATATTAGATCCATTTAAAAAGTTGCAGATACAAGTACAGTAGAGGGTTCATCAGAAAATAAGATAAAGAAATGTAAATACTTCCGCTGTCTAGAAGGGAGGAGGGGAGATAAGAGAGATATTTTAAAATCCCAGTAGTATTTAGTGGAGGACAATTGGGTGGGATAAGAGAGGCCTTAGATACCTCATAGCTACAACTACAGTAAAGAGAGAAAGTAGGAGAGAGGAGAGATAGGAGACAGATATGAGAAAGATGTTCAGATACTATAGGTAAAACAGAGGAGTTGAGTATGATCAAGTAGATAACAGTGGTGAATAAGAAAGAGGCAATAAAAAGAGTTAAAATGTAAGAAAGGCTCCAGAGTTACAAAAGAGAGATTTTCATCAATGCAAAAGTGGTAATATATGTAGATATGTGATTTTAACTCTGGAGCAATGTTCGTCTATGGGTCATCCGATGACACAAGACTGTCTATATCAAGAAGGGATTTTGCGCATTTTTAATTAAACAATTACATTTCACAGATGGATTCCAAGCATCATGTTATATTTTCCATTTTCACACATTTAGGCTCAGGAGATTACGTAATTTGCTCAGAATCATACAATTGCATTTAAGCACTGAAGCTTAGATTACAACCCAGGTCAAGTAGGTTCCAAAGAGAGCAGTTCAGCCACTAGACAACCTATTCCCCCTTTGTACGGTGCATCGGTTCACCCCCACCCCCAGCATGTGTGATGTGCCCAAGTAATCAAAAGAACCTTCTGGGACGGGCACTGGGGGTGAGGTTTTAAGGAGCGAGCAAAGACTGAGCTGGAAACGCAGAAGTGTTGTAGCAGTCTGAGGCATGGTAGGCTAAAGACACTGGCCGGTCCCTATCTGCACTTAAAGCCCAATGATTCATGTAATCTAAAAACCAGTCTCACTCTGTTGTATTTATCATGTTTCCATTTTTAGGGTGAATCAGGAAAACCTGGAATTCCTGGAAGAGATGGGGTTCCTGGCAAAGATGGGGAAATCGGTTTACCAGGAAAAATGGTACTGGGTGCTGTATTATACATTTTTTAATTTTGTACTTTTAAATCATCCTTTTGTTAGACAGGAAATCAACATAGCATAGAATATCATAGCCTTCATAGCTAGTGACATCACAAACAACTATGTGAGAGGTATCAATTTACAAGTGAGTAAACTCTCATTCATTCTGCTATGTGAAGAGACCTGATAACATTTATGGGAATGGCATTTGTAAGTGTTCTAATCACAACTCTCAGATTTTCTTATGTTTTATGGGCATGTCCTTGTCTGCTAGGTTGGTTCTTTCATGTTTGGGTCTCTGGTCATTCCTGGAAAACCATTCCACCCATAGGAATGTTAGATTAGGTTCTAGTATCAACAGATGTCTCTCTTTGCAAGCAGATACCTCAGGCCTCTGAATGTTTTCTCACCCTGAGTGCCACCATATCTTTTGTTGTCCCTAAATGTCTATATGTGTTCTAAATGTATTCTTGGTACTATTTCATAAGTGTGGGCAATAGTTTGTTAATAATGTCCATTTTCCCTACACTTCTGAAAGAAATCCCTCACTTGCCCATGACAACGAGCACAACAAGAGTCACTTAGAGGTGTAGTAGGCTCGATGTAGGTATTGAAATTCTATTAAAAACATAATTTTGATGATATGGCTAGTTCTGTGTGTGGCATTTTTGCCTCTCTCCACTCATATTCTTCTAAATGCCCTACATCTTGTTCTCATTTTAGATGCAACCCTGCATGTTGATCAGGAGCATTAATTTCCAGGGTACATTAAATCTTGGCAATCTCCCCCACTCTGGACAACAAAGTGTTATCTTGGTTTCTATGGGCTGAATTCTGGGAGGTCTGGCTAGCCTGTCTTGGTCATGACCAGAGCTTGCCTTAGTTGAAGATCAATCTCTTCAATTGGTTGTGTAAAGGAGTGACCTTTGTCCCACACATCGTCCAACTTTTTGATTCTTGTATTACCCAAGGATTTGAGGCCTGTCAAAGACATTGGATGTGCTAGTTGAATCCCTGGCCATAGCAGGCTCTCCTGTGTCAGAATAGTCGTGCATCCTGTCGAGCGTGAGGAATTGCATTAATAGCTCATGACCACTCTGGTAACAGGAGAAAGAAGTCTTTATAAAATTCCCAGCAGGTCCGTGTTTTTAAGAAGATTAAGTTTGAAACTAAAGTGAGGGTCTTCTCTACTGTTGAATAACCAGTCGCTTATCGGAATAGAATGGGCTGCCCAGTAATAAGGGTTTATGTCAGCCATGCCCAGTCCCTTGCCATGAACTGTTTGATGCCAACATATTAAATGCAACTATTGTCACCCTAGTCTCCCTAATGTTATTAAAGATTTATGGAATCTTCTGCAAAATGCAGTCAAGCTTCTTAAGAGCAATCCTAATCAACAAGGGCACTCGCCCATAATATTAACAAGGAAGGTGTTCCATCGCTGGCGATCTCATGCTGTCTTTCTAATATTGGTGTTATTTTGAGTTTCCAGCAGAGGGCAGGGTCAGTCGAGATGTGTACTGTGGTATTTTAAACTCTGGGACTGAGGGCTAAGCCTAGATGGCCATGCTTTTTTCAATCTCATCTCCAAATCTGTATTTGCCTTAATCAACTGACAGGTCTAAGTCTCTGAACCATCCATCAGGGATGTAAAAAAAAGAGTATATCATTTGCATGCACAATTTTTGATGTTCTTTCATTGAAAGCTGTGTGCCAAGGCATCGCACCTTATAGCCGCTGCAGGGGGTTCAAATACTAGGGTGAAAGGTTAGGGGAAAAGTGGGAATCATGTGTAGCTTCCCTTTCTATGGGAAAGGTGGCTGATATGACTCTGTTAACATGCACTCCACTTAGTGGATTCTTGTATAGGGGTTGGGCCAGTGCCAGAAACGGATAACCAGACCTAATTTTGTGGAGAACTTGGAAAATAAATCCCCAATCAACAAAATTAAGCACCTTCTGTGATCCACCAAGACCAGGAGGTTGGAGTATGGCAGCTCATTTACCTGCACCAGGGCCTTATAGATTATTATAACCTGGTCCTTAGACCCTCACCCTAGCATAAAGCCATTTTGGTCCTAATAAACCATCTCAACCTCTTCACCAGCACATTGGCGAGTATTTTGGTTTCAATGTTAATAAGAAAAATTGGGGGGGTAAGATGTGCATTGTTCTAAAGGCTACCCAGGTTTTAGCAGCAACAAAATGACTGCCGGTTGGAGAAGTCACAAGACCTTTTGAATATGTTACAACACTTGCTACCTTATCTTAGTGTCTCCATCGAAGAGGATGTTGAGCAATTCAAGCACAAGCTGACCACTGCTGCAGGAATATTGCCCGCACCCCAAAGGAGAACAAGCATACTCCCAAGGTGGTCTGCACCAGCCCCTTTGTTCTTTCCAGCATTGTTGAGGGCACAAATGTTCCATACACTTGTAGGGGAAATGGAGGGTAGGCTATAAAACAGGAGATATCTAGATACACAAAAAAAAAGCATTGAAACTTTATTATAAAGTAATACAAGTCGTACAAGTGGTGTTTAAGCAGGAAGGCTCAACGCAGCTAGCAACACCACACAAGAAACATTTCAAATTGTTGAAGCAATTCTCAGCCCTAAGGCTAGCATGGCAATGAACCCTCCCTCCAAATAGCTTTTTAATTATATCACAACTTTGTGGAGACTATGGGGGTGATTCTAACCTTGGCGGGCGGCGGAGGCCCCAAAGTACCCCCGCCAGAATCGTCAGACCGCTGCGGTGATTCTGGGATTTCCACTGGGCTGGCGGGCGACCGCCAAAAGGCCGCCCGCCAGCCCAGTGGAAATCAACCTTCCCACGAGGAAGCCGGCTCCGAATGGAGCCGGCGGAGTGGGAAGGTGCGACGGGTGCAGTTGCACCCGTCGCGTATTTCAGTGTCTACAGAGCAGACACTGAAATACAAAGTGGGGCCCTCTTACGGGGGCCCCTGCAGTGCCCATGCCAGTGGCATGGGCACTGCAGGGGCCCCCAGGGGCCCCGCGACACCCCATACCGCCATCCTGTTCCTGGCGGGAGACCCGCCAGGAACAGGATGGCGGTATGGGGTGTCAGAATCCCCATGGCGGCGGAGCGCGCTCCGCCGCCATGGAGGATTCTGATGGGCAGCGGAAAACCGGCGGGAGACCGCCGGTTTTCCGCATCTGACCGCGGCCAAACTGCTGCGGTCAGAATGCCCTGCGGGGCACCGCCAGCCTATCGGCGGTGCTCCCGCCGACCCTGGCCCCGGCGGTCAAAGAATGACCCCCTATGTCTATAATACAGCAGTCTTTGGCCTCCACAATGCCACAGGGGCTGTTATCTCTACATTTTATTTCCGGGACCTACAGCTCTCCTTCATAGTTCAGTCATATTTCCCTGGTGGATTTTAGGCTGGCTGTTTTGAACTGTAAATCAGGTTTCCAAAGTGACCCTTGTCCACCTGCAGTGGTAGCTTTGATGGTCGACATCATCAACCCGGTTTTGAATGAGGTGTTTAACACATCTTCAGCAATTTCACAACTTGGAAAGATGGAATAAGCAACAGTAGTACTACAACTTTAAAACCCCCTCAGCAGACCAATTGTGAAAAATTGGGTTGTTTGTTGACTGGGGTGTGAGCCCTTGTCAAGTAACACCAACAATTCTTTGCAGGGTGAAACACCAATAGTCACTAGATTAACTTGTGTTTAACCCTGTGTAGATTGGCACAAAAAGTAGTCATGCGCAACTTAGAGGCAATGTGTATTTATGCAGCACACAAACAGTAATAAAGTGAAAACACAGCACAAGAAAAATCCCATAACAATTTAGAAAAATACAGTAGATTTTAATAAATATTTTGACACCAAAACTCCAGTCATTAGAACAGGACTTATGAATTTTTAAGATTTTTAGTAAAAATGAACACCTAAACGATTAAAGCGCCAACCATGGACATCTAGTTGGGGAGGCTCCGTCAAAGTCAGAAAATGTGGCCAACTGCCAAAGAGTGCAGTTCAGATACAAGAAGTGTATTAGGCCCGGTCATCACTTACCTTTGGACTTAAAAGAAATTCTGAGAAAAAGTGTTATGAGAAGGTAAAGTTCAGAGGGGCAAGGTTGCATGAGTTGTCCAAGGAGGGAGGGTTGTCGCCAGATAGCATTTGGTCGAACCCACAGTGAAGATTTCTACATCTGGCTTAGTCTCTTGTTTGCAAGAAGAAAATCTTCAGCAGAACAAGGCAGAGTGTGGTAGCCGAAGACAGTTCTATGGGGCTGGATACCCCTTTGGTGTAGGACCGCTGTACAGAATTTGCTGCTGCGGAGAAGAACATAGTGGAAGAAGCTGCTAAGTCAATCTGAACGGCGATGTACCTCGAGTGGCTAGGTGAGCAGGTTAGTCTCCATCTCCTCCTAATTCTCAGAGCAGTTTTTGGTTAACATTTTCAAAGTCCTCCGTTTTGGGATTTGGTCATCTGGGCACTTTTAGAACCACAACCAAGGTTTTGGGACTCGTGGGGCACACCTTGGGGGTTCAGGACTCACTCAGCTTGGGTCCAGGCATCAGTTCAAAATGATGGGAAACTTTTGTGTCTCTGTAGCTGTGAACAGGAGTCCAACAAACTAGCCCTTGGAGTCACTCTGGTAGTCCCGGGTTCAGGTGAAGGTGCTGGGCTCAATAGCAGGGATGGCCTCTGAAGTAGTCCTTTCTGGTACAGCAAAACAGTCTTACAGAGAGCACAACAGCAGCAGGCAGTCCTCCAAGAGTTCTTTCGCAGTTCCAGATTGAACTGAATAGCTGGTGCCTGAAGCCCTATTTTCATACCCTGGTTTCCTCCTTCTGGAAGATAGAAGGCGCTTCTAGACAGTAGCTTTGAAGTGCATGGAATTTCCTGACTCCCCTACCCTGGCTCCCAGCAGGCTGCAGTGACAGTGTGGGGGTGATAGGTCCTTTTTGTAACAGCAGAACACTCCCTCTTCAGTTGCAATTGAGCCAGCAGATGGCCCATTCAGGTACAACTAATCCCTTCATTGTGTGGCTATCTAGGAGGAATTCACAAAGTCTGTCAGTTACACCCAGTCATGTGACTCAGAACAGACTGTAGGCACAAAGGACCAAGGGCAGGAAGATACCAACTTTCTAAAAGTGGCATTTCAAAATTGTAATAAAAAAGCGTACATTAGCATTAAATAGGGTTTTTCATTACAATTCCAGAGAAACCAAACATGAGAAAACTATCTGCCCCCAGTTGAAAGCTTATTAAATGTAATAAGGAATCTCCAATCTTATCCTATGGGAGGAGTAGGCCACACAGTAGTGAAAAACAAATTTATGTTTTTTTCACTACCAGGGCATGTAAAACTTGAAAGTACATGTCAAATATTTTAATTACATTGAACCTTGCATGATGGGCTACCGAGGGCCTACCTTAGGGGTGATTTATATATATATGAAAGGGGTAGTTTGAGGCTAGCAAAGGGAGTTATCTTGCCAAATCGACGTGGCTTTTTAAATCTGCACCCAGGATGCAGTGGCATGCCTGGAGCATGTTTTAAGGTGCTACTTAAGTGGATGGCACAAGAAGTGCTGCAGGCTCCACTGGTAGCATTTGATTTACAGACCTTGATATATAGTATACCACACTACAAGGGAATTATGAGTAAATTAAATATGCCAATTAGGTATAAGTCAATTTAACTATGTTTTAGTAGAGTGAGCACAAACTTCTGCACTGGTTAGCAGTGGTAAAGTACACAGAGTCCTAAGGCCAACAAATAAGAGTTCACTAAAATGGAGGAGGAAGACCACCCTAAAGCTGATAGGTCTAACACCCAGCCAACCCCACTAACTTGAGGCTGATTTCACTATTACCAGCCACCTCAAAAATGCTGCAAAAGCTCATTAACATTCAGCTATCGGGATACCAGGAGCATTTTGATCTGCTGCACCAATCTCAATCCAGCTTTAGGTTGAGACACAGCACCAAAACAACACTATTAGAGGTGACACAATCTATCAAGGCCTTTAGATCAAGGACAGACTGCTGCTTCTAGATGTGTCAGAGGCATTCAATATGGTGTCCCATCAAACACTTCTACAGTGGTCGGCAGAGATGGTGGTTTGTGGATCAACTCTGTAGTGGATTCACTCATTTCTCTCAGCCAGGGCAAACAGCATCCTAGAATCCTTCACATCGGCACCAAAAGCACTAAATTATGGTGTCCCACAAGGATTCTTATTGAGTCCCACTCTCTTTTATGTGTATTGGGCCCCTTTGGAATCTATCATTGAATTCTGTGGTATACAGATGATCTTGTACAACAGTGATACACAGATTATTAGTTCTTTAGGAAAGAAGGCAGCGATAGCTCACCTAGATGTCTGGTCCATGTAGCTGAGTGGATGAGGAAGAGTTGCTTGAAATACAACTCTGACAAAAGTGAGGTGTTATTGTTTGAACAGGTGACAGAGGGCTGGTCCAGGAACTGGTGGCCGAAGGATCTAGGCCCAGCGCCTGAGCCTGCAACAGTTGCCAGAAAAATGGGGGATACATTTGACCATAAGTTATCTTTTCACTGAAGATTCTGTCTATAGTGGGTTCATACTTCTCTTTGATCTGGGCTCTGAGAGAGACCTTGGATTTCATCCTAATAGAAACTTGAAAAAAAATTGTGCATGCGACAGTAACACCAAGGATTGACTATGCCAATGCCTTGTAGTTGGGGATCCCTAACTACTTAGTGGACCGACTACAAATAGTGCAAAAAGCTGCAGCCAGGCTGATTCTACAGATCCCACATGGATAACCTATAGCTCATCACCTTGCCGGTGAGAAAACAGATTCTTGTCAAAGCAATGGTAATTGTCCATCATGCTTTTTACAAGACTACTACAGAATTACCTTGGCAACAGGCTTAGTCATTACTGGCTGGCGAGATCTTTGAGATCTTCTGATGTCTCCTGCTGAAGATACCCAGGACTAAACTTGCTACTCATGGCGGCTAATCATTCACATACTTAGGGGGTCATTACAAGTTTGGGGGTCGAAAAGGCTGCCCCCCAAACTCTTGCGGTCAGGTTGCCGCCAGTGCAGCCACCTTCCCGCGGGCCCCATTACAAGTTCCGGAAACGGTGTTAGGATACAATAGAACTTCTAATACGGCGGGCGGGATATCCGTCACATTTGTGACAGTATTTCATCCGCCAAGGTCCTAATCTGGCCCTAAATCTTTTTCTGTTTTATGTCAAGCTCTCACCCTGGATCGATTTAGTTCAATGAGTAGTCTGATTAGGCCTTTTTCTCTCTGAAAATGCCTATCCAGGCTCTGTGAACCGAGTGATGTAATACTGTGGATTGCATTGTACTGTGCCCTGTGCTAATTAGAAGGTGCCTACCCCCCTATGGACGTCTTGACACTAAGTGGGACAAGTCATATCAGACTTTAAAAGAAGCTAAACTATATTCTCATTTGAAATTTGAGACGCAAGGGCATATTGTGCAGATTCAGTGGTAGAAAATGCATTAAACAGAGAAAGCGCAGATAAGAAACGTCCTACTTTTCATTGACTGTTGAAAGGAAGCACAGCCGACATTCACTGAGTAGCATCTTAAGGGTCTGCGGGTGCATGAGGAGACAGTTTGTCCTGATAAAGGAGGGATCTGTTCCACATCTGGTTCTGTAGCACACAGATGTTCCTATGATGGATCCTGAGGTTACAAGGAGCCCTTTAGTAGCAAGGCATGATCGAACAGTCGAGTAGCCTAGGGCTTCTGCCTCATCTGTAAACATAACAGTAAAGGTTTTGAAATGTTCAAATAAAGGGTATTGCCATAGTCCGTTATTCAGGGTATTAAATGCTGCCACTGCATAGATGATGCACCCTCTATAACAACAAATGTGCTCTTGTATCAAAAGAACATATACAGTATGTTTTCAAGTTACTGATTGTGGTGTGGAATGTGATATGTACTAATTCCAGAATGCACAAAATAGTGTATGCCATTGACTATGTAAATGTGGCATGCATGTGTGTATGGGCATTTTTTTTAATTTATTCACAGCCAGGAGTTTGATTGGATAGAAAGGCTTCTACTTTGCAAAAATGAAATTAATAATTGATTGTGTTCCATTTGTCACATATGTCTTTGATAACAATACAATGTTTTACTATGCTTGACATTTTTAAACTCTGCAAAACCATCTATGATTAAGATGCTTTGAGGATTCTGATACTGGTGGAATAAAGGGAAAACTGTTACTGAAGACTTGAGGCACACGTTTGTCACTTGCCATCCTTCTTGTTTACACCTAAAGTCTCACTAGGCAGGAATTACAGCCTTGTCCCCCCAAGATTAAAAAATATGTAATCCACGTCTCCTACAGATATGGCACCTCTGTTCCTTTTTGTCCCTCAGGCGTACTCTCAAGCCCTGTTTGAAATGAATGGACAATGGTCTTCAAAACACAAAAGTGGTAAAGCGTTGTCTACTAGAGCGGTCTCTCCCCCCTTACCCACTCATTCTAACCTTACGTTACCTTTCCAGGTTATACTTTATCAAGTTGCTATACAATGGATTGTAATTGAAGAGTTCAAGGTTCTGCCAGTGATGCACTCCTTTTCTGTCATTGTTTTTTAGGGTATTCAAGGTCCACCAGGCCCTGCAGGCCCAAAAGGCATGATGGGGGATTCGGGACCACCTGGTGAGGTAAGTCGGCTGCTTTTCGGTCTGTTGCCATACTCATCTGATCTCTTATCAGTCTGTGAGTTCCCATGCACCATCCACTATGAATGATTGTTGTGCTCATTAATGTACATCTTACATTATATTTTTCAGGTAATATTTTTTCTTTGCAATTTAAAATGTTGTCAATAATGATGGGACCACACAGTGCTGAAAGAAGCGGTAAAATCACAAAGCCTTTCTGTGTGTTCAAAGGTCCTAACAGACTATCCATGTGACACAAACTCAGCAGAAGGTCTGACACTGTACCCATGGGGCTGCCATACTGTTCATGTTCCCAAGCAACTTGCTGGTGGTGCGCTGTGTTTGTGATCTCAACCAAGAATGCTGTCAAATGTTCAGAAGCACAATTATAATACTAAGATGATTGTTCCCTTAAAACAATTTCTATTCTCTTTTGTGGTACTGTGAAAAGCACCAATAATACTGAATTAAAAATAAAACAAAAGGTATGTAAGATAGTTCAATGAATAGTCAATATAAAATTAAACCAGTAGTTATCTACAATGCTACAGAAATAATGCATCACTTGGTTATTGTAAATAAATGTGCGGGAAAGGGACAGGTTTGTTTATAATAAACTCTCAAATGTTCTGATTCAAATTAGAGACTTATTTGTGGCAATCCCAGCAGACAGGGCTCTAGTTGTGATCTCATGATCTAGCCTTCAGCCCTTCTCATGGTCAGATGTGTCTAAGTGAAAAGCTGAACATTGGATTCCTTCCTCTGAACTGAATTGTCAGCTGTTACAGCCATGCCTGTCACAGCTCATCAAAGCTCTCAAAAAGTGATGGGCAGCCTTAGATTCTGAATCTGCCATGTCCTTTGTCTGGAGTTGCAGTGCCCAAAAATCAGCCTTCTGAATATGTGAACAATGAGAAAGTATAAGTATAAAATAACTAGTAAGAACCTTGCAAGAAAAGGTTATAAAACCCATACTGTCTCTTCAAAATAAAAATATGCTTTCAGTACTCTGTACTTCAGAATTGTAGATCAAAATCATTCAGCTCTGAGGATTTTGGCCTGCTGGCTTCATGCATCTTGCTTGTCCACTTCACCAGATGCCACATGCAGGCTTTGCTGTGGGATCTGAAGTCTGCGTGGGCTCAGAAACAAGGAAACACCAGACTTCATCCAGGTTTTGAGGGAGACTGTTCAAGCTCTGTGATGGTGGCAGCACGATCTCAACCTGACCAGCAGCAGATCCCTTTCCCTTCCCCATCCAGAACGACAGTGGTGATGGATGTGTCTTTGCTGGGCAGAGAAGGTCATCTGGGAGAGACGGAGATCAGAGGACCCTGGTCTCTGGCAGCACATAAATCTGTTGCAGCTGTGGGCCATCCTTGTGGCGGTAAAGGCCACCCTGCCATCCATCAATAGACGGCTGGTGCAGGTTCTCATGGGCAACACCACTGCCTTGTGGTACTGCAACAAGCAGGGTGTAGTAGGATCCTGGGTCCTGTGCCAAGAGGCTTTTGATGTCAGCTGGGACATCAGAGCATCTCTCTGATCATGAACCACCTGGCAGGATCTTGAAATGCTAGGACGGACAAGCTCAGCTGGCGACACCAGGTGGATCACGAATAGCTGCTGCATCCCATGGTGACACAGGACATCTTCCAACACTGGGGAGAGTCCTGGCTGGAACTTTTTCACCACCGTCGAGAACATGTAGAATCAGAACTTCTATGCATTGGAGTGTGGCACCCCGAACATCTAGGCTCTGATCAGGCTATCGGAGGATCATCGGTCACAGCAGCAAGGCAGGATTCTGCACCCAAATCTGTGCAGTCTACACTTCCAAGAGTGGAATAAACAGAGGCGGTTGAATGCATTGGATGTACCAGCTAAGGTTGTGGGTGTCATCCTCGTGGCTAGGCGCCCCTCCACAAACTCCATTTGTGCCGGATATTGGGACAAATTTGTGGCCTGTTTTGGAGTCTGCAACACAGACCTCTTACAAGCCAAACTTTTGAATGTTTTACTTTTGTTTTATCTTTAGCCCAGCTAGGTCTTACCGTAGTCATTATTAAAGATTATTTATTGACCCTGACAGCTTTTCTGTGTTTGCCAGACCAAACATACTTGTTGGTATCACCTGTTGTGATGTGTTTTATTAAAGGTTTGACAAACACGTTCCCTTCCAAAACTGTTTGTGGTGCCATAGTGGGATCTTAATTTGGTTATGATGTTCCTCATGTGTACCCGCTTCAAGCCAATGCACAGCTGCTTTTTTGCATCTACTAACTCTCAAAATTATCTTCCTTCCAATCACTTCAGCTTGTCATACGAGTGACACTCTTGGTGCAGCTGCTCTACACCACCTTTTTCCCATACAAACTGATGTTATGGACTAGGGTGGCCTTCTTGCCTAAATTGGTGACCCCTTTTCACATCGATCAATCCATCATCCTCCCAACGCTCTTTGCCCCCACCTCACTTCTCAAAAGAGGAGGAGAGACTTCATAGACTGGACCCCATAACAGCCTTGAGCTTTTACATCGATTGCACCAGAAACCATCTGTTGGAGGATAAGCTTTTTGTGGGGTACTCTGGTGCAAATAAAGGTAAGACAGTGGAGAAAGGGACTCTGTCATCATGGCTAGTCCTCTGCATTACGATCTACTACACACTGGCCAAAAATCAGCTCAGGAAGGACTGAGGGCCCATTTTGCCAAGGCTACCAACACTGCATTGGAATGTGAAGTGCCCCATCTGGACATCTGCTAGGCCATGACTTGGGTGACGATGAAAACCTTCACAAAGTACTACCACCCTGACAGTCAGGTCCACCAGGAAGGGCGTTTCACCTGTTTGTCCTACAGGACATTTTGATCTGAGCCCATTCCACAGATCCTCCATCTTGGGAAGTACTGCTTTGGAACCTGTTCTGCAGGTGAGAAATCTGCAGTTAGCAGTATCCATTAGAGGAACAAGTTACTTACCTTACCTAAAGCTATTTCTTGTGGATACCCTATTTAACTACAGATTTACCATGCCCTCCCACCTCCTTGTTCTGTGGAGTGGTCTCTTTTTACCATTTAAAACTTTTCAGATTCCAGATCTGCACACTGGTACGTCCAATTGTTTTGTGCTTTGTGCCCCAGGACATGGAAAGAGTCGAGCAAGAAACTGCAGTTGATGCACTGGGGTGTGGCGCTTGCATGTGGCTCTGCTCTGTCACTCTCGGGGTGTAAGAAGGCCAGCACAGAGCCACAAAATGCTACCAAACGCAGAGTGGGAGCACAGCTGTGAAAATGTTTGAATCTAGTCTGGTGTCTGGGGAATGGTCTAAATGTGAGGAATCGTAGTTAGAGCATCCATAGTGTTAACGAAGATCCGTAACTTATTCAGTATAGACCTATCTCTCTTCTTTCTTGCATATGGATAGTAGTTACACCCTATCAGAGAATCTTTCAATTTATTTATTAGATTTCACTGTAATTGGAAAACCGGGAACAGAATTAGGGACCAACAGCGAGTATCAGTTTTGAGGGCACTATTTGCCCAGGACTGAATTGGTAACATTATATCAACTACATTCATATTTATAGAAGAAATACCAAATCTAGTTCCATAGGTGGGCATGCAACAGGATTGGCATAAAGTGAGGTCAAACGAGTGACCCACAAATACTCAGACGTGGAAAATTACTCTGAGGAACACCTACAGAAGTGCTTTTCTTTGAAGAAAGGGCAGATTTGTGAGCAAATTTCTACATTTCTGCTTTTCATAATTTACACCAAGAGAAATTATTATATCATGTAAACATTGTTACCTTTAAATTTACTGGGCGATGTGGAATAAATGTCTATGCACATCGCCTTGTACTTTAATGAACCATTCTTGCTTAAAGTGATCACTTGACGCCTCAGTATGCAAGAACAGGTATCAGATAAATATTGTTGGGTAATATGACAGCAAGAAGTGTACAGCAAAAGTGAATCAGTAGCATTGCTTACATTTAATGAATTAGTCCTTAAAGAAGATACATGTTGTAAAAGATCTTTCATCTTCTCAAGGGCTGAATTAGTTCACATATATTTTCAGTAACTTATCCCTCACTGAGGAAGTATTTGTCTGATGAAGTACCTTTGCTGTAATATCGTGAGTGCTCTCTATCCTATCATTATTTAAAAATCTGCACAATTATTAATGCATTTTTAAGAAAGAAATATATAATCAAGCAAACCTCCGCATCGAACCCTGAGATGGGTGTTGTGGGCAGAAATGTCAACAGGGCAGCAGCCAAATAAATATACATTCATACAGGTTACAATCATTACATGTGCTGTCACTCTTTAAGATTGCCATCTGATGGGATGGGGTATTCCAATAGAGATCTAATTCATTGGAACCTGGACCACTCATCTAAAAGGTGGAAGTTTTAAAATTAAAGTAGCCTAAGCAAGTCAGTAGATCATCTGGATACTTTTTTCAGTATTTCCTAGCATAAGACCTCAAGCCGCTTACTGGCCCGTTTTTTGGAAATTTTTTATTTGGAAACATTTATTTCCCAATGGCCAGCTCAATATTAGGTCACATTGAGCATTAGTGTTTTAACATATGTCAGTTAGTGGCTTGTTGTAACCTATATCTGCATGCATTTTTGATTGTGATTGCAATAAGGTACTAGAACACGTTATAAGATTATAAATTCAGAAACCTTTGACATTTCACATCTTGTGGTGTGTAATATTGACAGACTTTTATTTCAGAAATAGGGACATTTATGGTCAAATATATTTTTGAATTCTTGACTCAGCTCAGTTTGAAAAAATGCAAATGGAAAGACATACTTTTTATTACAAATATTGTTTAGGGGAGTTTCTGAAAACAAATCTTTCAGCTTTGGCTGTAGTCCTTAACATGTCTTCATACAAATCTAATATTTGGCCAATGTTTATATTTCCATTGATTCTATATATACATAAGAAAAAGCTACATGTGTCAGATTCTATGTGTGATTTCCCGCTATCCAATTAATGTAATATTTTACAATATGCTTTGTCAGTTACAAGAATGGATGACAATCAATTATTGAGATTCTTTTGAGCATCCTGGAAACATGACTGGTTCAACCATGTAAACTGTATCCCTTGAATTAATCTAACTTCACATTATCCACATGCCCAATGTCCACCCACTTGCTTTTTGCTCCAAGCTATTAATCCTGTCCGTTCGAATGGCCCAAGTAACCTCATAATGTCTTTCCAGGAGCTCACAGCTTTCCACAGTAGTTACCTGTGCGCTCCAACCTCCCTTACCCCATCAGTGCATGTGTTCCAAGGGCCTTCCATTCTCCCTTAATGTGTGGTTGTGTGTCAAAATTTTGAGAACAAAAATATCACACAACAAAACCATCAAAGCCAAAATCGACTACCAGAATGCCGTGAAGGTAGGTATATACAGGTAAGCATAGGTTTATGAGTCTTAACTCCACATCTGTGTACCTTGCAGATATATAGCCTCATGGCACAAATGTGAGAGAGTAAAGTCTAGTAAACGTATACCAACTTACATATATTTATCTTAACTGTATGTTGGTAATTGATACGCAGGCTACAATATTTTTGGAGCACTATAGTTGCGACTTTATACTGTCTTCGAATGGTCTGTAAGATCCCACACTGCCTGTCCATATGAATATCTAAATCAAGTCTTGCTTTCATAACGTCAGTCTTTGTCCTGCAGGCCCCTCATTGTCTGACCTCTTTTTCAAAATGTGCACTGTCATTTAAGTGCTCTATGTCTGCTTGGATTGGTGATAAGATGTTGTTTTTAATGCAGTTAAGAAGAGAGTCTTCTGTCCACCCAGAATGTTGAAGTAATAGTCATCCTACTGCCCTCCTCTGAAGGTGGTTGAAGACATTTCACTTTCTTCTGCCTACAAGTCACTAATTCAGACATCATACTCTCCACCATACAAAACAGATGGACGACTTGAGACCACCCTCCTCCACATACCCACAAATTCGTAAAGATCCTGAGGTTCTTTAAGCATCTTAGGCATGAAAGATTGACAACCCTCCTAGATGAGGCAGGGTTTGGTCTAGTGGGCCTGCCACAGTAGGGGTTTATCCATAACGGCATGTCAGATCAAACGAAGTAGAACTCCTGTAGTATTCTTTTACAAACTCTTACATGCCTTTGTAAACTCAAATAATTTAAAATGGGAATAAACTAGGAATATTCAGGTAATAGCCACTGACAATGCTACAAATAGAAATACCTGTGCTCTTTTTTGCACATTTACCAATAGAGAAAGTTGGACCTTAAGGGTCGATTGACATACACATGTAAGGGTACGTACAAGAGAACTCCTCTAATACTAAATCTTGTACTTATAAATATTTTTGTGAATCAGCCCCTGTTGCCTGGCGGCTGCCATGATTAACTGGAAACTTTGTGGGTCATGTGCTGACACGTTGACATTCTCCTTCTTTATTTTGAACTCCATCTGTTGGGGTTTGTTTGCTGTTTTTGGTCTGTGATGGTATTTCCTTGAGGAAGAGGATGCAGAGATTTGAGCTTTAGTTCCACCCATTGTTTGTGTCATTTGGATACACTGGTTGTTTTTAGCTCTACAAGGGAAAACAAGCCATCATGATTTAAAGCAAACTTTTTATTACAAAGATCACATTTTTAAACAATGCATACCTCACAAAACCAGGATCTAAGGTACATTTGTAGTGGCAAATGTGTTTTCATTGTCTATTACTGCACACCCTAAAAACGTATTTTAGTAACTCAGCCTCTTATTCACATTATGAAGCTCAAAGCCAATATACTCAATGGTATTAAAAGTAAGTTAGCCAGTTTTTACACACAGAAACCTAAAGCAATTAACATTTTAACGATGCAGTCTTTCTTCTTCCAATCTGCAGTTCGTGGTTGGACCCCCTGGGCCAAAAGGCGAAAAGGTAAGAATAGAAGAAATACACTCCACAAAATTGGTGCTTCAAGGAAATCTGTACTTCTGCAACAGGGTCTTCCTTCATGCTGAGAAATTAGTTTATTATAATACCTAGAAAATGTGCATGAACTGTCACTTTACATACCCTGTGTACCCTTTGCTTAAAGGCTACTCAGTGACGTTTGCACTGCGGTTGTCTCAGCTTAGAATTAAAGATGTGGCCACAGGATCCCTCTTTTGTTTTTCGTTTTTTGTACTAGCGCACCTTTTTCATATTTGTACTTGGTATTAATGCAAAAGTACCTTAAATATATGGCACAATTTGAAAGAATTTTGGGGTCGCTGAAGTTCACAAAATCAGAAAACCCAAAGTTGGAATGTATCAAAATAGTGTTGCAAGTTGGAAATGCCTTTGCGAGTCACACTTTGCTACGCATCACGAATCATGATGACAAGGGGGTCTGATATGGGTGTCCCTTGTCACGTCCCTAGCAGCTCTCAATGGAATGTATCAAAGGTTTGCAACCTTAGTTGCAGTTTGGTTTCAAACCTTTGATTGCTTATAGACGCCCGAAAGAGAGTGGTATTCATTTGTTAAGTGGAAGAGACCCAGCTTTCAGACTGTTGACTTTGGTATGTATGTATGTACATGGGATATGTATAGCGCAAACCTGGCCTAGGGCAGCAAGTGGACCACAGAGCAGTCCAAGATTCTTCAAACGTGACTTCAACGATGGATGTCAGTTGCCCATCCGGGCTTCCATTGCTGTAGTTGCAGGCCTTTTTGTAACAAAATGCTCAAACCTTTTTGGGCACTTTGGCCCTGATTTAGATCTTGGTGGAGAGGAATACTCCATCACAAATATGACGGATATCCTGTCCACTCTGTTACAATCCAATTATATTCTATTGAGTTCATAATGCTGCGGACGGGCTATCCGTCATGTTTGTGACAGAGTATTCCATCCGCCGAGATCTAAATAAGGCCCTTTGTCTCCTTCTGCAGTCTCTCTCTTTGCATTCATCCATTCTCCCTCTGCCGCTCTCTCTCTCTTTTACCTCTCTGATCGCTTTGTCTCTACCTTCCTCCTAATTCCACCTCCTTCCCTGTCTCTCTACCTTCCTCCTCCTTCCCTCCTCTCTCTTGAAGCCTCCCCGTGCCTGCTGCACTTAGCCTCGAGACCTGAGCAGTACCAGGCTTTCAAATACAGCCTCTTTTTGATTGAAAATGAAAACCTGCTCCACTGTGTTATTCAGTTGTTTTGACTTCAACAATTAATATGACATGATATTTTAGATGAGCGGCTAATTAGTTAATATGTCTGGATAATAAATGTCAGTAGATTCTAAAAAAGATAAACCTAAATACGTTTTCATTTATTTTTAGGGAGTTCCAGGCACCCAAGCAGAGGTCACCATAGGCGAACGTGTGAGTTATTTTAATTATCTTTACAATTGTTAAAATAATTTTGAATTGCAGATCTAGCATTGTCTATTTGTGTTAATCATTTGTTACTTCAAAAAGGAAGACTTAGAGTAATTGTTAGAGTGCTCATTGTTGCTGATGTCCTGTTTTGAGGGATGCTACTGGGAGGAAAAGGGGACTCTAGAACAAGAAAAGTAATCATTGTCTTTTTTTATTAATATTTTTTAGGGTGAAAAAGGTGATCGAGGAGTGCCAGGCCCTAGGGGAGAAAAGGTGAATAGCCAACCAATTTAAAAATACTTCTATTATGATGATGGTGATAATTACTATTATAATTATTATAATTATTATTATATTATTATTATTATTATTATCCATTGTCATTATGCAAAATACATTTGTTTCAAAACCCAGATTTTCTGAAATTTGCACCATATTTGTGAATCATAATCGATAGTTCATGGAAATGGCATCATAATGAGCCTGTAAGTAGGATGCCTTTGGATAGTGAAAACATCCCAATAGACACACTGCTACTCATTGACATTTGTCAAATCAGTGTTGCCTCTGTGAACAATAAAAGTTCAAGTAGTGTTTGCTGTGTGGTGTATTCTCTTGTCTAAAGGCTTCTTTTTTATTTTTTTCTTTTCTGTACGTTTTTTTAGTAGTCCTCTTTTTTATTTTTATTTTTTAACATAACCATGCCGTTCTTCCTCTTTCCTCACTGTTTTGGGAGTATTGCAAGAGCAGCACAGCATTGTGGGATCAGGGGTAGGGTGCGACCCGGATGTCTTTGTGGCCTCTGCTGCCACCGGCCCTTGTGCTACTTTCTTTTTAATTGACAGGATTTCCCCTCATAACCCTGCTTCTTTGTTTATATACGTGGGGTGCCCTCCCTCTGATGCCATCTCCTGTTCTGCATTCCCTACTACACCCCTAAGCCATTTCCCCCGCCTCCAACTCCTCCAGTGGAATGCAGGCGGTGAAATGTACACATATGCACCAAGCATCTGAAAAGATAGGAGTTCAAACGGAGGTCTTATAAGGAAGGTGCCTAACAGAAGCTTTCATACTGAAGCCTCTTCAGAGTTACGTGGGGCCTCTCTTCAGCTATCCTGAAGGAGGCCTCAGGTTCCTGGAAAACACAGTGTATGCTTCAGTGAACCTCATTCAGTGAGCCTTAATTAGATGGC
This sequence comes from Pleurodeles waltl, assembly GCF_031143425.1. NCBI lineage: Eukaryota > Metazoa > Chordata > Amphibia > Caudata > Salamandridae > Pleurodeles > Pleurodeles waltl. Next base: position 40,435,496 of record NC_090448.1, read on the forward strand.
TGCAGACGAGAGGTGGACCATTAGATAAACATTATTTCAAGTGATCTGCTAGGAGTCTAGCCATCATGCAATGCTGGGTGAGAGTCATCCCCTTGAGTCTGGCAGGTGTAACTGGTAGGAGAATGTAGAGTTAGTATGAAACAAGAACAAGTCTTTCAAAGGTTGTGCCTGCAGGTGCATTCACCCCTATATTCACCTTTTTAAGTTCAGATGGGAAAAATGTAATAGTATTATTCAATATTGAAAGTCTGTAGCCAGCAAACTCTGGTGAATGATGCATATGTTTTACGGTAGTCAGGCATCAAGAATCATTGAATACATGAGTTATTTCACACGTCTGTATCAAATGTGTAACATAAATGTAGCTTACATTGTGTTCCACTTCCAAAGAGAATGTGAGAAGTGTCTATAATATTGTGAACATTGTGTGGTCATGAAAAGGTAAACCAGGAGAACAGGATACACATGATAAGGATTTTGCAAAAGCCTTAATTTATTAAATATGTAAGTTTCTCCTATGTATGCAGGGAAAATTGGACACTTTGGTTATTCACATGTCAACATGGCTACCTGGCATAAGCAACTCATTGCATTTGTTGCACAGGTATTTTTTAGGGTCATCACATAAAACAGTACGCAACCTTGTCCTAAAATACAATGCATGTCGCATGCCAACTGCTAGGATTGAGAGCAGAGTAGTCCTGATGCAGACGTTTGTGCTTCTTAACTGAATGTGTCACTATTTCTATTAGTATAAGTTCAAATTTAGTCGCCGAAACATTCTTGTAAGAATGACAGACAAGGGTTGTCGTTTCACAGCTTTATATAAAGAACTAATGTGCAGATTGCATAGAGTATGACATTAGTAGATTTAGTAGCAGCATACAAATCATAAGTGCAAGACCTTGATACAGCTGTAAGTGAATACCGTCATAGATTCACCATCTAAAGGTGGAGAAAAATGGGGTCTCTTATGTAGGACTTTAGATAAAGACATTCAAACTTACTACGTAAGTACATGACTCTCAGGATCTACACCAATAGGGAAATAGCAAGAAGAGACATTTCACTACAGAACACATTTGAATATTCACTCATGGTAGTGATACATTGGATTTTAGTCATTCTCACATTTTACTTGAAAAATTCAATTGATACATTGTCGGACAATAGCCTGAGACGACTGAAATGTCCTTCATTTGGTACAGAGAGAAAGTCTCTGGTAACACACTCTGTTTAGTAGTGTGGATCCTAGCAATGCTTTATATAGAACAAAAAGATAGCAATAGTCATCACGTGATATTGTGACGTCGGTACAAGATGGAGGACAGTGTAAACACAATCTAAGTTAATGTAGGAAGTTGGCTCTGTATGTGCTATTTCAAAGTAAGGAATAGCATGCACAGAGTCCAAGGGTTCCCCTTAGAGGTAAAGTAGTGGTAAAAATAGATCATACTAATGCTCTATTTTGTGGTAGTGTGGTCGAGCAGTAGGCTTATCCAAGGAGTAGTGTTAAGCATTTGTTGTACATACACATAGACAATAAATGAGGTACACACACTCAGAGACAAATCCAGCCAATAGGTTTTTATATAGAAAAATATCTTTTCTTAGTTTATTTTAAGAACCACAGGTTCAAATTCTACATGTAATAGCTCATTTGAAAGGTATTGCAGGTAAGTACTTTAGGAACTTTAAATCATAAAAATTGCATGTATACTTTTCAAGTTATTCACAAATAGCTGTTTTAAAAGTGGACACAGTGCAATTTTCACAGTTCCTAGGGGAGGTAAGTATTTGTTAGGTTAACCAGGTAAGTAAGACACTTACAGGGCTTAGTTCTTGGTCCAAGGTAGCCCACCGTTGGGGGTTCAGAGCAACCCCAAAGTCACCACACCAGCAGCTCAGGGCCGGTCAGGTGCAGAGTTCAAAGTGGTGCCCCAAACACATAGGCTAGAATGGAGAGAAGGGGGTGCCCCGGTTCCGGTCTGCTTGCAGGTAAGTACCCGCGTCTTCGGAGGGCAGACCAGGGGGGTTTTGTAGGGCACCGGGGGGGACACAAGTCCACACAGAAATTTCACCCTCAGCAGCGCGGGGGCGGCCGGGTGCAGTGTAGAAACAAGCGTCGGGTTTGTAATGTTAGTCTATGAGAGATCTCGGGATCTCTTCAGCGCTGCAGGCAGGCAAGGGGGGGATTCCTCGGGGAAACCTCCACTTGGGCAAGGGAGAGGGACTCCTGGGGGTCACTTCTCCAGTGAAAGTCCGGTCCTTCAGGTCCAGGGGGGCTGCGGGTGCAGGGTCTCTCCCAGGCGTCGGGACTTTAGGTTCAAAGAGTCGCGGTCAGGGGAAGCCTCGGGATTCCCTCTGCAGGCGGCGCTGTGGGGGCTCAGGGGGGACAGGTTTTTGTACTCACAGTCTTAGAGTAGTCCTGGGGTCCCTCCTGAGGTGTTGGATCGCCACCAGCCGAGTCGGGGTCGCCGGGTGCAGTGTTGCAAGTCTCACGCTTCTTGCGGGGAGCTTGCAGGGTTCTTTAAAGCTGCTGGAAACAAAGTTGCAGCTTTTCTTGGAGCAGGTCCGCTGTCCTCGGGAGTTTCTTGTCTTTTCGAAGCAGGGGCAGTCCTCAGAGGATGTCGAGGTCGCTGGTCCCTTTGGAAGGCGTCGCTGGAGCAGGATCTTTGGAAGGCAGGAGACAGGCCGGTGAGTTTCTGGAGCCAAGGCAGTTGTCGTCTTCTGGTCTTCCTCTGCAGGGGTTTTCAGCTAGGCAGTCCTCCTTCTTGTAGTTGCAGGAATCTAATCTTCTAGGGTTCAGGGTAGCCCTTAAATACTAAATTTAAGGGCGTGTTTTAGGTCTGGGGGGTTAGTAGCCAATGGCTACTAGCCCTGAGGGTGGGTACACCCTCTTTGTGCCTCCTCCCAAGGGGAGGGGGTCACAATCCTAACCCTATTGGGGGAATCCTCCATCTGCAAGATGGAGGATTTCTAAAAGTTAGAGTCACTTCAGCTCAGGACACCTTAGGGGCTGTCCTGACTGGCCAGTGACTCCGCCTTGTTGCTTTCTTTGTTCCCTCCAGCCTTGCCGCCAAAAGTGGGGGCTGTGGCCGGAGGGGGCGGGCAACTCCACTAAGCTGGAGTGCCCTGCTGGGCTGTGACAAAGGGGTGAGCCTTTGAGGCTCACCGCCAGGTGTCACAGCTCCTGCCTGGGGGAGGTGTTAGCATCTCCACCCAGTGCAGGCTTTGTTACTGGCCTCAGAGTGACAAAGGCACTCTCCCCATGGGGCCAGCAACATGTCTCTAGTGTGGCAGGCTGCTGGAACCAGTCAGCCTACACAGATAGTTGGTTAAGTTTCAGGGGGCACCTCTAAGGTGCCCTCTGTGGTGTATTTTACAATAAAATGTACACTGGCATCAGTGTGCATTTATTGTGCTGAGAAGTTTGATACCAAACTTCCCAGTTTTCAGGGTAGCCATTATGGTGCTGTGGAGTTCGTGTAAAACAGACTCCCAGACCATATACTCTTATGGCTACCCTGCACTTACAATGTCTAAGGTTTTGTTTAGACACTGTAGGGGCACAGTGCTCATGCACTGGTACCCTCGCCTATGGTATAGTGCACCCTGCCTTAGGGCTGTAAGGCCTGCTAGAGGGGTGTCTTACCTATACTGCATAGGCAGTGAGAGGCTGGCATGGCACCCTGAGGGGAGTGCCATGTCGACTTACTCATTTTGTTCTCACAAGCACACACAGGCTTGTAAGCAGTGTGTCTGTGCTGAGTGAGGGGTCTCTAGGGTGGCATAAGACATGCTGCAGCCCTTAGAGACCTTTCTTGGCATCAGGGCCCTTGGTACTAGAAGTACCAGTTACAAGGGACTTATCTGAATGCCAGGGTGTGCCAATTGTGGATACAATGGTACATTTTAGGTGAAGGAACACTGGTGCTGGGGCCTGGTTAGCAGGGTCCCAGCACACTTCTCAGTCAAGTCAGCATCAGTATCAGGCAAAAAGTGGGGGGTAACTGCAACAGGGAGCCATTTCTTTACACAAGCCCCCCCCAGCCCACAGGCCAGGAGACTCAGCCAACGCTGGAAGAGTCTTCCTAGTCTGTCAGGCGAGGAAGAGTAGAGGAAATGGCTGGTTTGTTGCAGGGCCTACTCTGCCTTACATCCTCCTGTTCAGGTCATTCCCTCTGGGGAACTGACCCACTTCCACAGTGATAGGACCTAGTCTGAACTGCCTCTTGTCTGTGCTTTTTATGTCTTCACCCATTCTCTCTATTATGAGGTCAGAGGTATCCACCTCTGCTAATCTGATCTTAGCCAGGGTCACCCCTAGCTTACCCAAAGAGGTTACCCAGAGCTGGAGTAACCCCACCATGACCAACAGGGTCAGGGGGCCTAACTTGTTATTTGGCATGGGGTCAGACCACCATGCCAAGGATAGTGCAGCCATAAAGGCTAACACCCAGCAGAGGCCACTGACAGCTGTCAGTGCCCAGAACCACACCTTTAGCTCTTCACCTACAAGGGAAGGGGCTAAGTTACAGGCTCCTTTGGGTTCAGGGTGCCTGTCTGCTGTATTAGAGTGGGGGGTTACCACATCTTGTAGTAAACACCCTTCTTCCACTCTTTCTTCTGTTAGCTGAGGAGCCACCCACTCAGGCTTAACAGTTGCCTGACTAGCCAGGACTTCTTGTGGGTCAGGTTGGACTTTATCAGAGCCATTTTTGGAGTTCTCCCCTACTGGAGTAGAATCTCCTTGGCTTGCTGGAACCTTGGCTAAAGGTTGTCCACCTTTCCTACTCTGTTTCCTTTTCTTTTTCCTCTGGGGCCTACTTGCATTTACTGCAGAGGCAGGCACTCCAGAATCCTTGGGAGAGGACTGGCACTGGACCAGTTCCTCTCTTGGGCTCTGACTAACCTCTGGGAAGTCATTTCCAAGGAGACAATCAAGGGGGAGGTCTGTACTGACTACTACCCTTCTCCAGCTAAGAGTGCCACCCACTTCTATGGGCACTAAAGCCACAGGCCTCTTAGTGACCCTGTCTAGGCTAACTCTTACCCTGGCAGTCTCACCTGGGATGTACTGGTTTGAGAGCACCAGCCTGTCATGCACAATAGTGTGACTGGCACAAGTGTCTCTCAGGGCAGTGGTTGGGATTCCATTCACCAGTAGGTGGTGGAAGTGTCTACTTCCCTCTGGAATCTCCAACTCACCTGTTGGGCCCTGTTTCCAGTTGAAGGCTATGAAGACCTCCTCATCTGAGGAGTCATCTCCCATGGCTACACTGGTTACCCCTGGAATTTTGTTCTGGGGTTTGTTTTTGGGACAAGAAGTGTCCTTGGTGTGGTGCCCAGACTGTTTACAGTTGTGGCACCATGCCTTAGTGGCATCCCAGTTCTTACCCTGGTACCCACCTTTGTTTTGGGTTGTGTCTTGGGGCCCACCCACCTGTTCTGGTTTTTGGGGGCCTACAGAGGACTCTTTTTCTTTGTTTCTAGTGTCACCCACTTTCTCCTGGGGAGTTTTTGTAACCCCTTTCTTTTGGTCACCCCCAGTGGAAGTTTTGGTTACCCTAGTCTTGACCCAGTGGTCTGCCTTCTTTCCCAATTCTTGGGGAGAAATTGGACCTAGGTCTACCAGATACTGATGCAACTTTTCATTGAAGCAGTTACTTAAAATGTGTTCTTTCATAAACAAATTATAAAGCCCAACATAGTCACACACTTCATTTCCAGTTAACCAACCATCTAGTGTTTTTACTGAGTAGTCTACAAAATCAACCCAGGTCTGGCTCGAGGATTTTTGAGCCCCCCTGAATCTAATTCTATACTCCTCAGTGGAGAATCCAAAGCCCTCAATCAGGGTACCCTTCATGAGGTCATAAGATTCTGCATCTTTTCCAGAGAGTGTGAGGAGTCTATCCCTACACTTTCCAGTGAACATTTCCCAAAGGAGAGCACCCCAGTGAGATCTGTTTACTTTTCTGGTTACACAAGCCCTCTCAAAAGCTGTGAACCATTTGGTGATGTCATCACCATCTTCATATTTTGTTACAATCCCTTTGGGGATTTTTAGGATGTCAGGAGAATCTCTGACCCTATTTAAGTTGCTGCCACCATCGATGGGACCTAGGCCCATCTCTTTTCTTTCCCTTTCTATGGCTAGGAGCTGCTTTTCCAAAGCCAATCTTTTGACCATCCTGGCTAACAGGGGGTCATCTTCACTGGAGTTATCCTCAGTGATTTCAGAGGTGTTGGTCTCTCCTGTGAGGGAACCAGCATCTCTGACTATTATTTTTGGAGTCAGGGTTTGAGGGACCCTGTTCTCCCTAGATAGGACTGGTAGGGGGGAATTTTCCTCCAAGTCACTATCCTCTTCCTCTGAGTTGCCACCCTCAGAGGGGTTGGCCTTTTCAAACTCTGCCAAAAGCTCCTGGAGCTGTATTTTGGTAGGTTTGGGGCCCATTGTTATTTTCTTTATTTTACAGAGTGACCTTAGCTCCCTCATCTTAAGATAGAGGTAAGGTGTGGTGTCGAGTTCCACCACAGTCACATCTGTGCTAGACATTTTGCTTCTAAAAGTTGGAATACTTTTTAAGAATCTACAACTGGTTCTAGAATCTAATTCAAACTTTTACAGACTTTTAAACTCTAAAAGAAGTGCTAAACAGGATCTAACACAAGGCCCTAGCAGGTCTTTTAAGAATTTAGAAAACTTTTCAAATTGCAAAAATCAATTTCTAATGACAATTTTGGAATTTGTCGTGTGATCAGGTATTGGCTGAGTAGTCCAGCAAATGCAAAGTCTTGTACCCCACCGCTGATCCACCAATGTAGGAAGTTGGCTCTGTATGTGCTATTTCAAAGTAAGGAATAGCATGCACAGAGTCCAAGGGTTCCCCTTAGAGGTAAAGTAGTGGTAAAAATAGATCATACTAATGCTCTATTTTGTGGTAGTGTGGTCGAGCAGTAGGCTTATCCAAGGAGTAGTGTTAAGCATTTGTTGTACATACACATAGACAATAAATGAGGTACACACACTCAGAGACAAATCCAGCCAATAGGTTTTTATATAGAAAAATATCTTTTCTTAGTTTATTTTAAGAACCACAGGTTCAAATTCTACATGTAATAGCTCATTTGAAAGGTATTGCAGGTAAGTACTTTAGGAACTTTAAATCATAAAAATTGCATGTATACTTTTCAAGTTATTCACAAATAGCTGTTTTAAAAGTGGACACAGTGCAATTTTCACAGTTCCTAGGGGAGGTAAGTATTTGTTAGGTTAACCAGGTAAGTAAGACACTTACAGGGCTTAGTTCTTGGTCCAAGGTAGCCCACCGTTGGGGGTTCAGAGCAACCCCAAAGTCACCACACCAGCAGCTCAGGGCCGGTCAGGTGCAGAGTTCAAAGTGGTGCCCCAAACACATAGGCTAGAATGGAGAGAAGGGGGTGCCCCGGTTCCGGTCTGCTTGCAGGTAAGTACCCGCGTCTTCGGAGGGCAGACCAGGGGGGTTTTGTAGGGCACCGGGGGGGACACAAGTCCACACAGAAATTTCACCCTCAGCAGCGCGGGGGCGGCCGGGTGCAGTGTAGAAACAAGCGTCGGGTTTGTAATGTTAGTCTATGAGAGATCTCGGGATCTCTTCAGCGCTGCAGGCAGGCAAGGGGGGGATTCCTCGGGGAAACCTCCACTTGGGCAAGGGAGAGGGACTCCTGGGGGTCACTTCTCCAGTGAAAGTCCGGTCCTTCAGGTCCAGGGGGGCTGCGGGTGCAGGGTCTCTCCCAGGCGTCGGGACTTTAGGTTCAAAGAGTCGCGGTCAGGGGAAGCCTCGGGATTCCCTCTGCAGGCGGCGCTGTGGGGGCTCAGGGGGGACAGGTTTTTGTACTCACAGTCTTAGAGTAGTCCTGGGGTCCCTCCTGAGGTGTTGGATCGCCACCAGCCGAGTCGGGGTCGCCGGGTGCAGTGTTGCAAGTCTCACGCTTCTTGCGGGGAGCTTGCAGGGTTCTTTAAAGCTGCTGGAAACAAAGTTGCAGCTTTTCTTGGAGCAGGTCCGCTGTCCTCGGGAGTTTCTTGTCTTTTCGAAGCAGGGGCAGTCCTCAGAGGATGTCGAGGTCGCTGGTCCCTTTGGAAGGCGTCGCTGGAGCAGGATCTTTGGAAGGCAGGAGACAGGCCGGTGAGTTTCTGGAGCCAAGGCAGTTGTCGTCTTCTGGTCTTCCTCTGCAGGGGTTTTCAGCTAGGCAGTCCTCCTTCTTGTAGTTGCAGGAATCTAATCTTCTAGGGTTCAGGGTAGCCCTTAAATACTAAATTTAAGGGCGTGTTTTAGGTCTGGGGGGTTAGTAGCCAATGGCTACTAGCCCTGAGGGTGGGTACACCCTCTTTGTGCCTCCTCCCAAGGGGAGGGGGTCACAATCCTAACCCTATTGGGGGAATCCTCCATCTGCAAGATGGAGGATTTCTAAAAGTTAGAGTCACTTCAGCTCAGGACACCTTAGGGGCTGTCCTGACTGGCCAGTGACTCCGCCTTGTTGCTTTCTTTGTTCCCTCCAGCCTTGCCGCCAAAAGTGGGGGCTGTGGCCGGAGGGGGCGGGCAACTCCACTAAGCTGGAGTGCCCTGCTGGGCTGTGACAAAGGGGTGAGCCTTTGAGGCTCACCGCCAGGTGTCACAGCTCCTGCCTGGGGGAGGTGTTAGCATCTCCACCCAGTGCAGGCTTTGTTACTGGCCTCAGAGTGACAAAGGCACTCTCCCCATGGGGCCAGCAACATGTCTCTAGTGTGGCAGGCTGCTGGAACCAGTCAGCCTACACAGATAGTTGGTTAAGTTTCAGGGGGCACCTCTAAGGTGCCCTCTGTGGTGTATTTTACAATAAAATGTACACTGGCATCAGTGTGCATTTATTGTGCTGAGAAGTTTGATACCAAACTTCCCAGTTTTCAGGGTAGCCATTATGGTGCTGTGGAGTTCGTGTAAAACAGACTCCCAGACCATATACTCTTATGGCTACCCTGCACTTACAATGTCTAAGGTTTTGTTTAGACACTGTAGGGGCACAGTGCTCATGCACTGGTACCCTCGCCTATGGTATAGTGCACCCTGCCTTAGGGCTGTAAGGCCTGCTAGAGGGGTGTCTTACCTATACTGCATAGGCAGTGAGAGGCTGGCATGGCACCCTGAGGGGAGTGCCATGTCGACTTACTCATTTTGTTCTCACAAGCACACACAGGCTTGTAAGCAGTGTGTCTGTGCTGAGTGAGGGGTCTCTAGGGTGGCATAAGACATGCTGCAGCCCTTAGAGACCTTTCTTGGCATCAGGGCCCTTGGTACTAGAAGTACCAGTTACAAGGGACTTATCTGAATGCCAGGGTGTGCCAATTGTGGATACAATGGTACATTTTAGGTGAAGGAACACTGGTGCTGGGGCCTGGTTAGCAGGGTCCCAGCACACTTCTCAGTCAAGTCAGCATCAGTATCAGGCAAAAAGTGGGGGGTAACTGCAACAGGGAGCCATTTCTTTACAGTTAGTATAAGCTCAAGTTATAATGCGTTTAATGTGAAAGAAAAAACTACTCCCACACATTTAATGGTGACTTATTCTGCTCAGTAATCTTACGAACATATGGTGTCTGCAACCTTCGCATTAGCATTCACAAAAGCATATTTTGTTCTTTTCTGATTATTCTTTCAATTGTTATATTTCCCGATACATGCTTCACTTTCCTACACACATCTTGTAAATACTGGAGTTTTTTGTGTGTATTAATACTGCCTTTTTACTATTTATTACTACTGCTATTGTGTATACAAGTTCAAACAGGTGTACATTGGTTAGTCTGAGAAGGGTGGTATGTATATTTCTTTACATCTATGGTTGAGCCACAGCTTTGTGACTTTTGAGGGTTTGAATTACATTAGCAATCTCCCCTCCTCAGACACCACCTTTTGCCCCAGGTTGTTCCATAGGGACCACAAACTGTTATGCCTATGCAGAAGTGATGAATATGTATATCGCATGATCATGACATGTATTACACACAGGCAGCATATGCTGAGTTGGTTAAGCGTTAGACATAAGAATGGGAATTTTTGACATATCTCCCTTTTCTGGACCTTCCTTTATTTCTGTCCAGGCAGAAGGTTTGTGAGTCAGGCTTTTGGTTGATAAACTCTTTCCACCCCAGTTGGAAGAACTGTTTTATCATAAGGCAGTCTGCTTTAGTCTTTGTAATTCCAGAAATTCTGTAAATCTCAATGTTGTCTCTTCTCTTAGGGAGAAATTGGAAGAACTGGTGAAGCTGGAGATCCTGGCGAAGATGTAAGTGATTTGACACAATATAAGGACCAGAGCATACGTCTGGGAACTGACACATGTTTATAACTAAGATATGCCAACTGGGTCTCATTTGATGAACAGCGATCTCTCTATAATGCTAGCGGCATACAAGTAGATCTTTCCCATCTACTCAGGAGCTAGCTCAATTGAACAAATTGAAAGCCAAAAGCACTTTTTGGGGCCAATGATTGCATCACACACCTTTCTGTAGTGTGGTGTATGCAAACGTAAGGAATCTCCCAACTATTATGGGGCTCATTATGAACCCGGCGGTTCAGACAGCCATGCCGCAGTGGCAGTAAATACCGCCACCAGCATAGCGGTCTGCACCGCCATATTATGTACACAGGAAGGGCCGCCTGTGGCAGCCCTCCGCCACCGCCAGGCTACCGCCGACAGGCAGCCTGACGATGGCGGATATCATTATCCATCAGGGCAACTCTGCAAGCAGCGCTGCCCTCCGGATAATGATCCCTGTTTCCCCCAGCCTTTCCCTGGCGGGTTCACCTGCCAGGGAAAGGCTGGTGGAAGGGGTGCTCCGGGGCCCCCCTGGGGGCCCCTGCACTGACCATGCATTTGGCATGGGCAGTGCAGGGGCCCCTTTGCAGTGCCCCGTCGCACACGTCACTGCCCGATTTACGGGCAGTGATCTGCGCGACGGGTGCTGCTGCACCTGCCGCACTGAGGCATTGACGACGGCTCCATGTGGATCCGTCGGCAATGTCCCGGCCCTTCATTCTGCTGGGCCAGCAGGCGGAAACACTGTTTCCACCCGCCGGCCCAGCAGAACGTTCATAATTTGGCCAGCGGGGTCTCAAGGGGGCTGGCAGTCTATGAAAAGACCGCCAGCATGAACACGGCTGGGTTTCCCGCCGTGTTCATAATGAGCCCCTATGTCCTTAGTGTACTACAAGCCCTGTCGGAGACACATCGTAATAGTAATGAATATGTTTGTTCCTCACAAATGTAATAAAGAGGAAGCAATATATCATGAGTATTTTAACATCACCTTTGATTGTTGCATGAGAATTCGCCAAAATGCATTTCTAGTGTAAAATAATTTATCCCATTGGAAGGACTATGAATTATTTGTTAATTCTCAGGCTCTTCAAGGTTTATGAGCAATGCATGAGCTGAATGTGGTACCTCAATCTGTTTTGTGCTTTTTTTCCTGGTGCAAATATATTTCTTTGATGTAAATCTGCTTGTTCCATTCTGCATTATGTAAACAGTAAAACTGCTGCAAAAAGGTTTTCACCAATAAAAAGCACCTGTAATGTTACACACACACACACACACACATACAAATATACACACAAAACACACAGACACACACACACACACACACATACAAATATACACACAAAACACACAGACACACAACCACATAGGCATGTGCACGCACATGAGTGTGCAAGGATGTGCAAAAATTCTTGTTTTACTTCACATTTACATTAAATTCAAGCTCCTGATTCACATTTATGAAGGAAATACTTCAAAATATGGAATTGTAAACCATGGCAAACATATTGTGCAATATGAATACTTTCATAAAGCCTGGTCGATGTGTATTGTGTTTGATTGATGAAATACAACCGATACAATAGAGCACATGCTCTTCATTGCAAGATTGCAGGGAATACCTGAACTTTAATTCATCTTCACATCTCTTTGTCCTATACTACTGTATTTTCTGAGAATATATAGAAGTAGCTGATTTTGTAATGAGCCTTTTACATGTCTGTTCCAATGCTTACAGGGTGCTAAAGGGTCCTCTGGAGCTAAAGGTGACAAGGTAAGTTTTGAAACGTGTTAATCTGCTTGGACGTTGGAGGGGAGGTGGTTCTAAAGTGTCTTTATAAACAGGTCCCAATGAGAACCTGTCCTCACTACCCTCCTCCCCAGCCCTGAAGAATGATAATCTTTGCTCTCACACTGTCATCTGCTAGACACTTTCAGTACAAATGCAGTACTGCATGGTGTCATTCCAACTCTTCCATCCCAATATGCACCATAAGTGACCTGTGGACCATTATGGCCTGTACACAGAGATCAGGCTCTGCTTAGTGTCTACCTCTATCCTTGTCTTTCTACGGCTGTATCCCTCAGCTTCTGTCTCCTGCAGCGGTAAACTAGTCAATTTGAAGGCCAGATATAGCAACAGGCTACATTGTTTGAAAGCCAAAAAGTGCTGATGAAAAATCAAATACGTGTCGTACATGCCTGACTTGTGTCCGACCGATTCCTCCCAATCTGTCCCTGAGATTCACCTGGTGTTGGAAATTGTTCTAATTACCAGTTAGGCTATTCCGTCTCTTGAACTTACCTTTGCGTACAGGGTTATGTCCATAAACTGTTCTATTTATTCACTGCTTGCTTCTTTAGAAGAAACTGTGCTTGTATTGCTCCCAAATCTTGATCATGTCAATTCTTTTGTAAAGGATTCTCTCCAGTTCCCAAGAACACATTAGGAATTGCATTAGTTATTGTAAGTGGGTGTAGCATAGAATTACAGCATCATTATTGAAATTTACAAACTAACCCATGTGGATCAGGCAACGTCTCATTTCCCTAAGGTCTGGATGTTCTGGATTTTAAAATAATGGAGGCTTTTTTTTTAGCTATAGCTGTTGTTCTCTGGATTTAGATTGTCTTATTTTTACAAAGTTTGTTTTTTAATTACATGAGCTTTAAGACATTCCTCAGAGTCTTTTTGTGCCTTAAGATAGTATTGCAGGCTGTATTTTCACCCTTAAAACTATTTTATACTTCTTAAGCTAGAGAAATACTCACGTATTTTGTTCCTATTAGTTGCATTCACTAACCTGTGGTTTGTGGTTGTCCATAATAATAGCAGTTATAATGATACATGATTGTTTATTCATTCTCAAAGGGTGAAGCAGGAGTTGGGTTGCAGGGTCCACCAGGACAGACAGGACCCCCAGGACTAAAGGTACATTCTGTTTACATTTTGTAATTGCTATCTGTCTTTTAGTGAATTTAGACAGGTGTACACATGTAACTTGAAGAAAATTCGCAGCAAAGGCAAACTTGTACCAAATCTGAAAACATTAAAATCGTTATGTCAAAATTGTATGAATTTTTCAGAAGTTAACAAAGGGCAGATAAGAAACTGAACTCAAACAAGGCAGGGAAGGGAATACTGTGTACAAATGTAGGAGAACAGAGACAAGAGACAAAAGGTGAAATTTTCTTGAGAGGGCACAATTTTGAGGGATAAGGGAGCTATTAGGAGCAAAGAGAAGAGGAAGAGTGTTTATACGGGTTCAATCAAAATCATCTGAACTAATCAAATTACAGCAAAATAGTTTAGTGGACAGAAGAGGACAGTAGACATAAACAAGAGAGTATGGACAATATTTTGAATATCTGATGGAAGTCATTCAGTAAGTTTTTAAAAGATGCAAGAAGGATAGGTACTTGGTGAGGATGCTCTTATATCTCAGTACTTCGGTGAAGTACATCTAGGATGTAGTCCTGGGTTTCTTGTGACAAGAAATCCTCATTGATGGTTAGTTAAGTGGATTGTTTGCATTTCATGGCTTCCATAATGACGTAAGAAAGCTTGAAGAGAGTCTCCAAGTCTAACAGCTGAGTATAAAAATTGGAGTTGTGCAGCATCAATAATTAGAAATGCCAATATAAAGGCTTTTTAATGTATTGTGTCACTTTCATGGTTACTGTTCTGGATAAGCCTCTATTATAGATTTGAAGGTGTTGTTGTAAAATGACAATAGGCTGAAAAATACTAGTTTTGATCAGCAATGGGACTTGCAAGTCATTCTGTAATCAACTTTCAGAGGTACTGATACAGTCAGAGGCACTGATCAGTCAAGAAAGTCCACAACCTCTTAATTTAATACTCGGATTATTGATATGGCTTTACTTGCTACTGTTAGCCTTGATTGATGAATCATACCGCTAGCATTACCCTGTTCGAAGCTCTTATGCATCACCTTATAGTTATATTATTGCTAGGGCCATCCTTTAGGGTTGCCAAATGAAGATCACATAAAATGTTGAAGGATCCTAATCCAGGTAAGCGAGTGTATCTGTAATCTAAGGTTCTCCAATCACTTTATGCCATCCTTCATGCTACTTCACTGGTTACACATCAAAGAAAGAATGCAGCTCAAATCACTGTGCTTGGTCCACAAAGTGATACTTAGAATTACTCCTAGACATTTTTGGTGGATTTTACAGCCTTAGCGGCCTCCATGAGTATTAGGTTCACCAACTTGCACCTTCTTGCCATCCCTCCCACCAGGCCTTATAGCTACAAACTATTTGGGGTATATGGGAGGCTTGAAAAAGGGTACATGAGACTCCACAATGACTTGAAAATCTCCCTTTTCCCATCAGCCTAGGGCTAAGACTTGACCACGCTAAAGATGCTTCCAGACACTGCGTCTGTACTGTTAATCTGATCAGATGCGTATGACTATCCTTTGGACCCCACTGAAAGACCTCTCAATCTTACTAATAGCACTGCTTGGAGTTTGTAATATTCTTGAGCAAATTGATGCCTGTTCTCTGCTTTTTTGAACACTGTAAACTTTATGTTTTTTGTCTATGGACATACATCTGATGTTGCTTCCAGTTGTGTGATGGACTTTAAAAAATCCTAAACACAGTATTAATTTCCCAGGTCACTTTGAGTTTCCTTCTGCAATACAATACTTGAGATTTTAATGACTATGATATAAATTAAAAAGCTGATATTTTATTCTTCAACAGTACATGTTGCACTGATATGTTATGTTACAATGCTGACACATAGACTCTCCCCTCTGACATTGTCATGCCACATATTGCTTTTCACGTAGAAAAGCAAGTAGATATATCTAACTCTGGAAACAAAATCCTCAATTTGCACTCATATGTGAATTTTCTTAGACTTAAAATTATTCCTGTGTAGCATAATGTCAAATATGAGTGAATTTCAAAGAGGCACATTGTGGGCAGTTCGGGGTAGGGACACCAGCAGAAAGTGGTGAACACCACAAACTCCTAGGTTTATGGTATCCAGAGAACTTTTGACATTTCTTTCCCAACCTGAAAACAGTTGTGACTTAATTCTGTTAAGGAGAGAAGTAAATCTGTTTTCGTATGGGACACCCCTAAAATTGGGGAGTGTAGTGAAAAAAAATTCTGAATGGGGACAATATAGAGAAGACAATCAACTTTCAAGTGTAAATACACTTGGGTGGTTCATTTAGACATGCACAATTGCACACTTTATGCATCGGAGTAACACAGAATTCACAGAGAATTCAAGACGCAGTCTCTGGAATCTACAGCTGGCATGGCTTCCTGGGAAAGCTCCTGGATCTCTTTGTGAGTTCCATGATTACTGGAAATCTACCCCAGACCTAGATATAAGCCCAAGTGAGTAAATGTCTGATAAAAAAAGTCATTAAAATGTTCTTACTGAAAACTGTTTCTTCTATATTTCAGGGTGACTCTGGTTTACCAGGCCCGCCAGGCCCTCCTGGTCTCCCTGGTATTGCTGGGACCCCTGGACAGTCTGGTCCGAGAGGAGAAAATGGACAAGCAGGCAGCCCTGGAGTACCAGGAGAAAGGGTACAGAGTCTTCCTTTGTTGGCATTTATTTTTTATTACAAGGTTTGGCATGTTTTGTATGATTCCAAGGCAGCTAAATAAAGTGGGATTTAAGAAGTGATGATCTTAAAGACACACAGTCACTAGTGAAACGTACTTCCTTGTCCTCCCTGGCTTATTGAGCTCTAAGGTGCCCTCGCTTGATAAAGTGAACGTAGTATGCTGACCAGTGACCTTTGTCAATGTACCCACATTTCCAGGGAAGCTCCCAAACAAGTAAAGCAACCTCATAGTTGATTTCACATCTTTTACAGACGACAAAAGTCCTTCATCTTCCTGCAATGAGTCGGCGTCTATCCATCACCAATTTTCTAGCAAGCCAGTGCGACATAGCCAGGGCGTCATTGCTCCTAATGCAAGAAAGAAAAATGGATCCACCTTTCCCCAATCACACAGTGAAAGGCAGTCATATTTGCCGTGGAAATGGCTCCTGACTCCGCAGGCCCTGGTGCCACTGCACATGCTGCACTTATGTTAGCTATGCCTCTGGCAAGCCAGTTGACTTTTCTTCTTCCTCTCCTTGTTGTAGTTCCATTTTTTGCATTTAATTTGCCCTCCATCTCCATTCAAAATGCTTTCAGTGGAATGTGGCTCAATGAAAACACATCACCAGCCATATCATGACCAGTGTTCCTTGTTCCCATAGTGTTTAGAAATATTTCCATATCTACTGTTCGCTTTAACCATGTCCTGAGCAATGGCGGAACTAAATAGGGATGAGGAAAGTAGTTCTAATAAATAAATAAAAGTACTTACAATTTAAATAAGATCAGCTGGTCTATTACCCTTTCCACCACTCAGGATACTGATCATTCGTACATGGTATTATGGGTCAACGTCCTGCTTTTGATCACACACACACTAACTCCCCTCCCTAAATCTATAATTATAGAAACTGAGATTGTTATTGCCTGAGCCATGACAAATGCATCCCGGTGTTTTACTTGGCTTCTGCGCTGGCTACAGTTTTCAATAATTGTGTTTTTTTCTGTTAGGGTTTGATTGGTTTTCCTGGCAGAGATGGTAGCCCTGGGCCACAAGGCCCACCAGGCCCCGCCGGAGTGCTGGTAAGTATTCTCACTGATGATGCATGGAGCATACCTGAACTACGCATTGATCAATCACCGAAAATCAGCCAGTGGCGCTCTGGCCACAAATTCACTACCCATGTTTTTTCATGATCCCAGATGTTTTATTGATATTGACTCACAGGTTGACTAATTAGTTAGCAAAAATCTCCACTGATAT
Organism: Pleurodeles waltl; assembly: GCF_031143425.1. Classification (NCBI taxonomy): domain Eukaryota; kingdom Metazoa; phylum Chordata; class Amphibia; order Caudata; family Salamandridae; genus Pleurodeles; species Pleurodeles waltl. Next base: position 40,452,716 of record NC_090448.1, read on the forward strand.
GTTTTCAGATGTAGACATGTGCAACATTCTAATTTTCTGGTCAAAGTAGGGCCAATTTCACAACTTTTGCCCACAACGAATTTGCAAAATTAGTGTACTTTTCTCAGGATTTGATTTGACTCACACTTTTTCTTTTAAAAAATAAAACTTTCTAAATTTAGTAAGTTAGCGAATGAAAAAGAAAAACAACAAATGTGTGAAGTTGGGTGAGGGACAGGTACACAACATTACCCCCCCTAAATGATATGCAAATAGTTCTCCTGTATATTCATTGTGTGCAGCCTGAACACCCTATCTGGATTTTATTATCTGATGGATCAACATCTCCATCTCTTAAAAGTTCGTATAAATCAAATGCTTAATATAATTTGTGTTTCAATTAATGATTCTCCTTGTCTTCTAGGGGGCGCCCGGTCCTGCTGGGCTGAAAGGTGATAAGGTAGGAACCTGCTTAATATGCAGATGGTCTCAGTATCTGTTGAACTCTATTGTTTTTGCTGGGATAAGGTGACTTTGTTATTATCCTTGCTATTCCTAGAGTTATCCTCACAACCTGATGCCCTGTAAGCTTCGATGTGTGCCTTCAAAACCCACATTATTGAAATCCACAGCCATGATAAAGTACACAGCTTACAGTATAATACATCTTCAAAAGATGAGTAAGCTTCATATACAAAAAACTAAAAGCATAGACTAGTCAGTCTACTACAATATATGATTTTCCCTTCATTTAAAGTTCATTATAAAACACTGAGGAACACATTTAGTACCCAGGCTCAGGTTCAATACAAGACTCTCCTGTTTGAAGAAAGATCATTAAAACTACAGCACACAAACCTAAGTTTGCCAAGAGATTATGTAACTCCATCACCTTAATTATGGTTGTTAACCAGAATTTACATTAAAAATATAGTGGGCTCAGGGAAGTAGCATGCAGAAGGCTTTTCTTTTGATAAACATATAAGCTTCAACTCCTGCTACTTCCACTGAAGCAATTAAAAGATCTTGAATAGAAGAAACTTGTGGCATTCAATGTGGTGCTTAGGTTTGTACAGATAACCCTGCAATTTTTTATCTGCAATGTCTGCAAAACTGCATTAAATCAGCTTGATGCAAAAGTTCTAGAAAATTAGCTCTTTCTGCTGCTTTGATATATTGTATGATGTAGCGCTATTCCATGCCATGCTCCAAAGTATTGAGGTGTTGTCTTAAATAAGCTGACCAAATTGGTATTCTTTAGGAAGAGTTTTTTTTTTTTTTCAAAGGGCAGAGCTCTAGGAGATGAATCTGTATCTCTTTTCCTGTTTAGGGTTAAGGGAAGCAAAAACTGATTTGAACACAATTTTTTGTACAAGGTTGTATGTTCTTCACACTTCTTTTATTTCACCCCGTCTCCACCAGCTTTTACATGGCTGTTCAACCGCCATGTGAAAGTGGGCGAGAGGGGGGTCGTAATCCCCAGGGCAGCGCTGCATACAGTGCTGCCCTGGTGGATTGGGACCTCCAGCACCGCCAGTCCCTCCAGTGGAGAGAAACTGGCGGTGCTGGTGGTCCGACCGTGGCCCAACCGCCATGGCCATAATGTGGCGGTCTGTCTGCCGCCAAAGCGGTCAGACCACCGCTTTGGCGGCGGTCAGACCACCACTGCAGCCCTGGCGGTCGTAATTAGGGCCAATATGTCCACTTTTCGAACTTCAGAAGAGTTTCTCTCTCTCTGCAGCAATGTTAGTGTACCAGGATTCAACAAAACACTAACAGACAACAGGCGCTATATCATGAATTGGAGTTAATGGATATTATTTATGGCAGGCACTTACAAAAAATACCAAACATCAATGGAGGGGCAGTAGGTTGAAATGCCACTGCCCAATAAAAGATCTGTTTGAGCAAAATTAAGAATATTCTTAGAACTCTTTTTCAAAGATTTCAAAGATGAGATTTTTCTCAGCACTCCATGTTAGTCCAATTATTTAAGTTGTATGAGAATTCTATTTAATAAGCACTCTCAATTTTAAGGGGTCTAGAAAACCATTGCTTTAGAGCGTCAACAGAAGAGCTAAAAACAAACAATTCCTTTATTATGGGGCAACATCATGGTTGCAAAGAGTAATTACGGCCCCTTATGCTGTTTGATGTTATGTTATGTGTAACACTGGACAGCAGAAGCCCAGCTTGATTCACTAAGGACTCAACATAAGAAAGGTCTTAGAGAAGGACCCGTATTGCAGTTCTAGTAGGCACAGCAAAAATACTGAGTTGTGGTCAACTCAATGCTCTATTCCTCAAAATGGTCATATCATACTTGAATAAACAAACGTAGCACAACAAAATGCCTCGTTCACTTCGTAAACCTATTTCACTTAGATCCATCAGTCTACCTTTGTTTTTCTTACAGGGGGACTCAGGAGTGGGCCAGCCGGGATCCAGAGGAGACAGAGGGGACCCAGGCCCAAGGGTATGTCAGCTTCTCTTTCCTAACTACAGTTGAGATGCCAAGTTCTCAACTATCTTGTCTTATCATTAACGCTTGTTCTTACATCGCCTGCCTGTGTCGTCTCTTTTCGTTTCAGGCATTCCCTCTAGTTTCCCTTCCTCTCAGTAATTGTTATGTCTCCTTTCATCCAAGAATGACCTTGAAATTCCTGTGTCTTCCTTATTACCTGTTGGTTATCACACATTTTCATTTTGATTTTAGGGTGAAGATGGTCGCCCAGGACTGGAGGGGGATCGTGGTCCAGCTGTAAATATTTTGACTGATTCTTAAGTTACTTGTCATTTTATTTAAGGGTGAATGTATTTTGCATCTGTAGTGAACACCCTTGCCTTTATATTTTTATTTTAGGGTCCTCCTGGAAACCGAGGAGAACGTGGTGACAAGGTACTGAAAGGAAAACTGTGTTTTTTTATTTAAACCGCACAATCTTTCTGAGCGTTTAGGAGCTTCTTTCTTATTTGGTAGGCTGTACTCTGTTCCGTCAGGTCAGCAGAGAGGGATATTCTTTGGTGTGCTGACATTCCATCCCCTCTGAAATTTGGGGGATGGAAATTGCCAGATGTGTAATAGTAAATGAAAATTCAAAATTAGGGGTTGGCTCACCAGTCCATGGCACTGAAGTGCACTTTTTTTTTGCCACCGTGCACATGTGTTCAAATAAAATGTTGACCAAAACAGTGCAGAAGGGCCACTAGCTGCAGTGGGCTGACCCATTGCCCCATTCTGTATGCAGTGGTGGGTGGAAGCAAAATGTAATTGACAACTGAACAGATATGTGTGTGTGTGTGTATATATATAAAATGTATTTACTTTTTTTTTTAGTACACAAGGCTGTGAATTAGCTCAAGCTGTACCTAGACCAAATCTAATAAAAGGTTAATCAGGGAAGAGAGTGGGTTTTAAGTAGATAACAATAATGTAAAGCAGAATAAGGAATCTGTAAGAGGCTGAACATTTAAAGGCAATGATTTGAGGTCAGTATTAGATGAATACTTGCTCGATTGAGGCCTACTTCTGAGGATTTAAGACATATTAACACCATCATTTGTAACATTAGTCTATCCAAATGAAAATATTGTGAGCATGAAAATACTAAAACAAAGTTCACGAGTAATATATTCTCTCTCATTATTATTCTCAGAGACTCAATGAGCCATCACATTAGCACTTCATTGCTTTGATTTAGAAACTGGCAGCAATCATCACTGTCTCCTTCCACCAAACTTCACTCTAATCCTGGATGCTAGATTCATAGTTGTTCGAAAGGTGGTGATTCTGCCAATCCTATAAAGAATCCCCCCGCCTGTGCTTTTAAGCTGACGGTTATAAACGTCTCGAGATCAGGTGGTACTTACTATTCGACGGCTGACTAGGGACATTGGTGAATGGCTGCCGGTGGGTCCACCATCTCACAGCGTATCCCTTGCAGGCCCTCAGGGAGTTGCTTGTGTTTCCTCTGTGACACCCTTGACATCCCCAGACCTAGCAAGACAGGCAATGGCACTCATTACGCCTACAATCAGAATAAATTGGTAATGGCTAGTAGTGGGTCTAACTCGCATAATTCCTCGTAGCATAATCATGTGGAATTACCCAAACATTCTGCATGATTACCTGGAATTACTTGAGAAGAGTTATTTAGCATTTAGTGCCATTTTCTTAGTGAAACAAATGCCCCCTCAGATGTCGGTGGCAGTGAGGATGCATTATGTGCTAAGAAATCATTTTAAATGCAACAGAACATTGAGTGCGAGCAGCTGCTCATGCTTGCTGAACGTGCACTTGTGATAAGATTTTCCCCCAACTTACTCCCAACATTTAACACTAGTTTAGTAGTGCACAATGCCCCCATGTGTCCAAAATGGATGCAAAGATGCATTTTATTCTAAGAAAGTAGAGCTAAATTCAAGAGAACATAAACAGCAGCACAAGTGGTAGCTCACCCTCTCTAAACTTGCTTTTCTCCCAAATTACTCTTAATCATGCAGACTGGTATAATCATGTTATTATCAGTAATTCTGTATCAAAGAGTAACACATATTTACTGAAATTACTCTGAGTACTCTGGCGTAATTTAAATTCCATGCGGGCCTAGTAATGACTTGGATTTCTGGGTATAATAAAAAGTGTTTGGCCGGGCCCACTGTGACATCGTGCAAGATCAGTGTTTCATTTGGTAGTCCTGCAGGGCCACGTGGATATGGGTCATTACAACAAGCATTTGAAACCTTCAAAAATGTTAATCGTTATAACTATATGAATAGTCATTAAATTGATTAAAAAGTACTTTCTCATTAACTCATACCTTCTTCATGGGATATGTATATATATTGCACAAGATGAATACAAAAATTAAGTCAGGTATAATCCATAAATAAAGAACAAATATCCGGGTCTGTTAAAACAAAGCAACACCGGAACGCACAATTCACAAGTATATACATTCAACAACAAATGTGGAGAAAAAAAAAAAGCTGTTCCCTCTCACAAGAACACCATTGTAAATTCAATGTTCTAGTTTTAGGACACAGACAGAAAAAATGCTGCAACATAAACTGCTATAAGACAAGAAAGTCCTTCTCCCAGCTGGCCGTTAAAATGTGCATGTTATTTTATTAACCAGTTTTACCAAGAAGGGCAGTTCTCCTGCATGTGTTTTACTACAGATCGAAATTGTATGTGTGCAATTCAGTTTTCTGTGGAACCAGTGGAATATGGTGACCAGAACATGAAATCTACAGTGGTCTTCTTGTGAAAAGGAACTGTGATTGCCATACTGTATAACTCTTTGTTCGTATACATTTGTAGATCTAGGCACTTTATGGCCATAGTTCTAGACTGTAGAGTTATATGATGGAGACGGTTACTGAGTTTTGAATCTTGTATGCAATAAATATTTCTGAATTATATAACTCTGTGATATAGTGGACTCCTGGCTTGTGAAATTCCCCTGTTGTAGTCTCTTTTGTGGTAAAGATTCTTAGACAATGTTACTCTCTGGCTGCAGAGAGTTATTGAGTGTAGACCTGTTTGCTATTTCAGCTTCATAGACCAATGAAGTCACTGCCTCTGTACTAATCTAGACTGCAGCAGTCTCTTCCACTGACCATTGCTGGGACTGTGAACAAAAGTGCATGTTGCTTCAGAACTAGACCATGGATGTTTGTGGGTTCCCTCTTCCAATACTGCAAGAACTCACTTGTTTGATGTACTGTCTGAAATGCACTCCTAATGGGGGTGGTTTTAAATTTTTTTGTTTTTACTTTTGCTAGGGCCATGGCAAATCATTTTAAATTAATGCTAGATTAATCCTATTATGTTGACATGTTTTCACCTCTTCTCTATTTTAAACTAGGGAGAGACAGGACTTGCAGGAATGAAGGGAGATAAGGTAAGTGGCTGTGCTGCTGCTCTCTATGATAAACTTTGACTTCCGGAAAAGAGTTGGGCAGAGCATTATGGACAGCAGGAGGTTTCCTGATAATTTATTATCTGATAGGGCTAAGCAGTCCAGTTGTTGGTTGTGGCCTTGCACCATAATTACGGGAGATGTTGGGGTTCTTTAGTTAAGTATTCAACCCTAGACTGTAAATACGTTTGTAAAAAGGTCTGTGGGAGACAGACGGAAGTCAGTGTATAAAGACCAACTATGAGTGAATGAACTATGTGATTCTGCTATAAAACTTTTGAAGGAATCCTTGAACTATCACCATCTCATTCAACTGAATGAATGGTAACGTTTGACTAAGAGAGTGAGGGGGATAAAGAAACATAAGCAAAATAAATTAGGGAATGACTGAATCTGTGACTCAACATTGGGACAGTGTGCAATTGGGTGAATTAATAAATGAACAGACACACACATAAGTGTGAATCAGTGTGAAGTATTGGAGGAGGTCTACTGTGGATATTAGCATTTTTGCATAATGTAATTCAAGCTCCTACCTGCGGCATCTCCCGGTATATCATGAATTCTACTGTTGGTTTTATATTTATATATCTTTCCAGCATCTCATAGTCCTCTGTGCTAATAAATCATAATATGTGGCAGCAAAACAAAACACTTAAAGTCTTGCTTTCTTCCGACTTGCTTTTTGTCTTTGCCCTTTTATCACTTTTTTTAGTTGTCCTCTTCCCTTTGCCCCCTTCTTCCACTCCTTCCCTTGCTCTTCCTCCAACCCTCTGTCCCTAGCCATGAGGCCTTTTTCTTCCACTGCCTTGTCGTTCTTTATTCGTCTTTGATTTTGTCCTTGTCCAGACTCCCTTGTCATACTCTAAGACATCTTAGATTCTTTCTCTATATGGTCTATACCCATTCCAACAAATATGTGATGGAACAACTAGGTCCTAAATAACTACTTGCCTAAACCACTACTGCTAAACAACTAAAAAGTCTCTACAACAAAGTACTGAACAACTACTGTCTAAACAACGATTTTGCCTGAATAAGGATTGCCTGAACAACTAATTTTAAGGTAAGTTTTTCTTTTTTTTATGGTTTCATAGTTGTTTAGAATTTATATATATATATATATATATATATATATATATGTATATATATATATATATATATATATATATTTATTTATTTATTTATTTATATATATATTTTTTCAGCCAATTTAACACTCAAGTTAAAGATGCCGCACTCACAGGATTCCGTCAATCCTCTTTTATTCAATAAGAAAAACCCCACCAACTAACACCAACGCGTTTCGACCTATATATATATATATATATATATATATATATAAATAAATTCTAATATATATATATAAATTCTAAACAACTTATATATAAATATATAAATTCCTAATTACTAATAAACCATAACAAAAAGAAAAACTTACCTTAAAATTAGTTGTTCAGGCAATCCTTATTCAGGCAAAATCGTTGTTTAGACAGTAGTTGTTCAGTACTTCGTTGAAGAGACTTTTTAGTTGTTTAGCAGTAGTGGTTTAGGCAAGTAGTTGTTAAGGACCTAGTTGTTCAGGATGTTTCCCCATTCCTACCACTCCCTTGCGATACACTGGTAATACTCCAAAAAAGCTCTATGCAGCACCTTGGTACCTTTAACACTCTGAATATAAACTAATGAATATGTAACAGAAATGCTTAAAGTGAACCTTGTTCCTAACTGGTACGATCTTGCAGGGGGATACCGTGGCAGTTGAAGGACCAGCGGGAGTCAAAGGAAACAGGGGCGAGCCGGTATGTTACTCATACATTTTTGTTGAGTGTGCTAGGACCCCAGGCCTCAGGAGGCTTAGGTCGTTTTCAAAATGATGCACTAGTTCAACACCCAAATGTCAATGACTGATTGGTGACGACTTAGAGTAAAGCAAAATTACGCTTTGAGCGATTACAAACACTACACACTCTGGAATAGCCCGAAGTTTATGGACAAAATATAAACAATCAATTGCATATTTTACATTTGTTTTAGCATTTATTCAGGAACTTTTGGTATTTTTAAATATTTACAGCTTTTTTTGAAGGCTGGAGTCAATAAATCACAAGTCCCTGAATAAATGATAGATGAGCATTTCAGAAAGTGTGGAGAGCTTTTCAAATGTGTTAAACTCTCACTTGACTGAAACCCTCACATAGGTTTTTGTTCTTTTTATTAAACACATCAATTGTGTTTAAATGTTGTTAACGAACCTCTAAATATTAGGACACATTATACTAACATACCTTTTCTAAACTCACAATTATTCCTTCTAATTGTTTAAATACACATTTAAGCTTTTTTCAAAACCAATCTTAGCTAGTCAAAAACTGTTTCACAATATTTAGCGAGAATTTGCAACTGATAGCAGGTTTTTAAATAGTGCCAACTGATTTTAGCATTATTTAACTATCACGCCTTGATGTTCACAAACGTTACCTTATGTGAACCTGTGTGAAGATTTCCTGCCTGGCCCAGCTTTTTTAAAAAAAAATCCTTAGCTAGTAAAAAAATCTTTAAATTGTTATCGGCTGTTTAACTACACATTTTACTTACTTATAAAATCAGAATTCCCTGTGAACTAAATACACTAAATACAAAAAGAACAAGTCAAGTAAACCTTTTAAACTAACCCCAAGATATCTCAGTTTTTTAAACCACGTATTAGAGCTTTTGAACTGTCAACAGTTGTTGTTCCCAAAGGAGAGTAGGTTTTTACTTATCTTTAGCTTGCCCCTTAATTTACAGGCATTATGCCACCTATATTCATAGGAAAACACTTTGGCCCATATGTATACTTTTTTAGCGCCGCGTTTGCGCCGTTTTTTTGATGCATCAAAAAACGACGCAAACGCGGCGCTAAAAAAGTATAAATATGGGCCTTTGAGAGTAGAGCCCAAAGATACTGACATTCCCTTGAAATCAGTGTTTGAAAATAAAACCAAAGATTGACTAATCTTATAATAAATTAACATGTGTCTGATGTTCTTCTAGAAATTATCTATGCTGAAATGGAAGAAAATGTCTTCTCATACTTGTGAACCTGCTGCTGGGCATCTGCCTGTTTTATTTCAAAGAATCCCTGTTATGACAAAAAACTGCAAAGCCAAGAATTGAAAGTCAGTGTTGTAATGTTCAATATTCCCCATACAGCAGGGATACCAGGTCAATGAAATTGGAAGAATGGGGGTGGCATCATCTTCATAATGTTCTCAACTTCTGCTATCACTGAATTGTTTGACTTTGTTTAATAAGTCTTTCCTTATGAAAATACATGATTAATGAAAACCCATTTAATTTTGTATATAACTTTCTTGTCATAGTCCTGTATAGCGTTTAGACTGCATACCAACCTGTACATCTTGGTGTATATCATTATGTAACATCCTCTCATTTCATGTCTACCCTAAATGTAAGGTTCCTGTCATCCTTCTGTATTATTTACTTTTTTCCTCTTTTCTTCCATGGCAGGGAGAGCGTGGAATGAAAGGATCTGAAGGAGAAAAGGGGGACAAAGGAGACCAAGGAATAACAGGGGAAAAGGTAGGAGAAAATGATTTCCTAAAACAAGTTGTAGCCAACTGGCAATTAATTAAAAGAAATATATACATTTTTCACATTATAGCACTAGAGCTAATTATGAAATGAATGGACATTATAGAACTTTTGAATTGACATTTCAGTAGCACCTGAAAGTATCTTCCGTAGTCCTGGCAATATACTAAAACATAGACTACAGAAACATGTTTTTCCCAAAAAATTTACTCCCATTCTCCCAGTCATTTTTGAGTGCGTATCCAGGTTTGAATTTCACAAAATCTGAATTCACACTGGTAAAGTAATTTGCCCATCTGTAATGTTACCACATGATTGTGTGACATTACACATAAGTAAATCTAAGTAAATCCTACTCCTGGAAAAGGAATGGTTTGCAACCCAAAGCGAGTCTGGAAATAGTAGAGATTAACTCCTGTGAAGGACTGAAGTAAATCACTTTCCAGGGCACGAATGCAAAGGGAGAAACCGAAAAATTGGTGGTGGTACATGGAGGTGAGTTTCTCCACAAGAAAATGATTTTTCCTGTACAGAGAAAAAAAAAGTTGGAATTACACATGTGCTTAGGAGAGTGGCCCCCATGGGGAAAAGATTTCCCATTGGAGAAACATGAAAAAGTTTTAAATACACTCAAGATGAGGCATTTTCACATCCACAGTTGTCATGAACAATTGTGCATTACGCCCCTCTGCATAAAGAGAAAAAGGAATTTTAGCAAGTATTTTGGACTGTTGAGATTTTTGCAGTTTAAATTTTGAAGACTAGGGGCTGGATTAACAAAACATTTTTAATTAGTATTTTGTGACACAGGATGTGATGGGAGGAATGCTTGTAGTAAGTCTAACAACTGGCAGTCACTTGGGGTACCATTCCAACCATTGTTTTTTTGCTCATCGTGCCACCTCAGTTTTGACCCCGCCATATCTAAATCAGTCTTGACCCTTCTACAGAAAAAGTCCACTCCATACTGCCAGGCCTGGCCCTTCCTGAATCAGCAGAGAAGCAATCCAAGACCGTTTTTACCATGTTTGGGGTTCATCAGTCAGGTGTAACTTGGTTGCAGTAGCAAAGTGAGCATGGAACCCACATCTGGGCATACCCTTGCCACTTAGGGCGTTACAGCAAACACACAAAAGTTGATGGGAGGAATGCATTCAATAAGTCTAATCACTGGCAATCGCTCAGAGCAGTATTTAAACCCATCGTTCTTTAGCCACCATGCCACCTCAGTTGGACCCATCATATGCAAATCAGTTCTGACCCTGCTCCAGTAGGATTAGTCCAGCCTGAACTCCCAGGCCAGGTCCTTCCTGAAAAGGAACACAAGCAACGCAAGACCGGTTTTGCCCTGATTAGCGTCTGTCAGTTTGGTGTAGCTTGCTTCCGAATTATTAAATTGGATAACTTTGATAACTTTAAGACTGTAGTTAGGCACACTGTTGCCAAATAGTCGACTGAACTTCTTGTTTCATCACCATCATAAATACTTTATTTCAGCTTAAAAGCAGCAAATATATAATAAACTTGGCATCATTCCTTTTTCCATGCAAAGCGGCAATTCTAACAAACAAATTGTAAACCTTTATTTTTGGATTTTGTATCATATAACATACAAAAGTAAACATTGTGAGCAATGCAGAGTGAGCAGGTCCAATTACAGCAATAACAATTACTTTCAGTCCGAGGAATTGCACATGATACCGTTAATGAAGACAACTGAAAAATAAGCAATAGAGGCACAGAGAAAAGAGCGGGGAGAATGATTCAGTAATGAATGACTGTGTTGTGGCAATGTCAGCGGAGAGAGAGAAAGAGAAGAGGTGTGAGGAAGGTGGAAGGCTCCCACTTACCTGGCTTACCAGAGGAACAGCGTGTTCAGGGGTCTGCAACAAAGAATGTGCAGGAGGTGGCACAGTATTAAGGTGATGGAGCATCATCCGGGGCATCAGTTGACGGATCAGACAGGGTCAGTAGATAGTTACGAACTGGTTGTTGTAGGAAGGGTGGCCTGGTATACCATGTCCAGCAACCCCTTATTAGTGAATGAGACAGTGTCTAGGAAGCCAGAGCTCTCTAGTTGTAGCTGTGGTGAGCAGCCAGTACTTATCTAGGAGACATGCAAAGCTCTTGTAATACCACAATAGTCACACAGCTACTTATCACACATGATAGAAACCACTCAGTGTTACAAAAATAAAGGTAGTTTATTACAGTAGCACTAGACTACATTACATATAGGCAGTCTGCCAACTGAAGGTATGTACACACTATATATACACAGTGAATATTAGGCACTAGCACATAGAAACAAGCATTGGCACGAAATGGTGAAAAATAGTTAGGACCCTATGGGGAGGCCAAACCATATACTAAAATAGTGGAATGCGAGGTGAAGTTCCCCACCCACGGATGTGGACTAGGTAGAGAGGAGCTGGGGGAACTCATGACCCCAAGAGGTGAGTGCCTTGGTAACCCCTTGTGACCAGGAGAGAGGAGGTAATTAACCGGGTTTTCCCAGAGACTACCAAGGGGACTTGGAGGAAGAAGATTGCAAGACCAGAACCAGTCCAGTGGAGCCCACCAGTGGATTTCCGAAGAAGACGACCTGCAAAGGAAGGGGACAGAGTCCGGTCCACACAGAAGTGTCCAGGTGGGGCAGGAGCCAATGCCCTCCCGTCTGAGAATGCAAATCCGGGTCGACGGTGGATGAAGGTCAGCTCGGAGTCCAGGAGCTGCAGAGGAGTCCTTTGAGTCATGCAGGTGATGCTGGTCGCTGGGTCCTCGATGGTCCGTGGTTAGCAGGACCACCAACAGGCCTTGGCAAATGCATGGCCAGTCAGAAAAAAGTGTGCAAAGAAGAAGAGAACCAGCAAGGTCCAGGGGACTCAACCCTTGGAGGGGAGTCCAGACTGACTCTCAGCAGTCAGAAGAGCCAGCAGAAACAATTGCAGCCCCCACATGCAATCCACTGTCAGCAGGCACAGTAAGTCACATTGAGGCCCAGTCAGCACACCTGGAGAGAAGTCCCACATCACTGGAGCAGCTGAATGGAGACTGTCTTTGCAAGGATGAAGTGGTGGAGGCCAGGTCTACTTTGAGCCTGAAGATCCTTCGGAGCAGGTGTCAACAAGCCTTGGTTGCTGCAAGAGTCGCAGTGCACAGGGGTACTGTCCTGCAAGGAGAGGCAAGGCTCACCATCTCCCAAGTTGGACAGAGGGCAGAGAGGACCAAGGAGACCACTCAGCACCACCACCTGTGTTGGACGATCCACGCGGTTCCTGTGGAAAGCAGATCCCAGCTGCCAGACATCGTTGCCTTAGGTGCCTGCGGATGCAGGGGAGTGACCCCTTCACTCCAGGGGAGATTCCTTCTTGCTTCTTTGGTGCAGCGGAAGTCTTGCCGACCCCAGAGGATGCACAGCCGTGGAAATGTTGCAGATTCTGGAAGTAGCTGGAGAAACAATGTTGCAAGGAAAGGTCATCGCAGAGTTGCAGGCTTGTTCGGTCCTTGTGAAGTCCAGCAGCGGTTCCGGTGGCCAGGAGCAGAAGAGGTCGATGCAGAAGAGTCCTGGTGGAATCTTGCATGCTGAATCTGGGGACTCACCCTCAAGGGAGTCCCTAAATAGCCCTAACTGGGGGCTTGGTCACTCTACAGGGGGACCACCTATTAGAGGCGGTCACTGCTGTTAGTCACCTGTCCTGACCAACCAGTTGCTCCAAGGGGCCTCTGCACACCTTGCTTTCAAGATGGCAGAATCAAGTTGCCACCTGGAAGAGCTCTGGGCAACACCCCTGGGGTGGTAATGGACAGGGGATTGGTCACTACCCTTTCCTTTGTTAGGTTTCACGCCAGAGCAGGGAGCGAAGGTCCCTGGACTGGTGAAAACTGGCTTATGCACAGAGGGCCTCCAAATGTGCCCTTTAAAGGAAGCCGGTGGCATGGGGAGGCTACCCCTCCCCAGCAATGTAACACTTATTTCCAAAGGAGAGGGTGTAGCATCCCGTCTCCCGCAGGAAATCCTTTGTTCTGCCTTCCCCTGCTTGAGCTGGTCAAGCAGTCTGAGGGGTGGCAGTAGTGTGGGCTGCCCGTAAACCCTGTACGACTGGTAGGAGCAATACTGGGGGGTCCTCTAAGGAGGCTCCAGATTGTATGGAATCATGCCACCAATACTTGCATTAGTATTGCGGTATGATTCTGAAATGTTTGATACCAAACATGCCCAGGTTAGTTACAATTATCTAGCTAGAACACAGGTAGTAGTGACCTGTGGCCAGTACACGCATAAAATGGCTTTCCCGCACTTACGAAGTCCAGTGCATTGGAACTGGAGTTTGTAGGGCTACCTCTGCTCATGCAGGGGTGCCCTCACACATAGGATCCTGCACCCTGCCCTTTGGGCTAAAAGAGCCTACCATAGGGGTGACTTACACTGACCTGGAGTAGTAACCTGTAGTGAAAGGGTGCATGCACCTTTTCACGCAGGCTGCAGCGGCAGGCCTGCAGACACATTTTGCATGGGCTCCCATGGGTGGCATAATACATGCTGCAGCCCATGGGGGACCCCGGGTGTACCAATGGCCTGGGTACCTAGGTACCATATACTATAGACTTACAGGGGTAAACCAGTATGCCAATTGTGGGGTGTAAAGGGTACCAAGCAACCAAATTTAGAGAAGAGAGCACAATCCTCGGGGTCCTGTTTAGCAGGATCTCAGTGAAAACAGTCTAAGAATACTGATAGCAGGCAAAAAGTGGGGTAACCATGCCAAAATGAGGGTACTTTCCTACAGTTGCCATATATCTTTAGGTCATGAAGATGGTGGTTGCAGTGTTGCATACATTTTGCTAGTTGTGTCGCAATAGGACATGTCTTTCACCCAGCCCGATATAGAAGGTAGAGTACTGTTGCCCTAATGGAGTGCAATCTGGCGCTTCACAAAAAGTAGGGCCAGTACTACCAAGCGATGGGAGTGCAGGGGTAGTGGTTTCACATATCCCAGTAATGCTAGTAGTGGGGCTGAGGTGAGTGGGTGCCCTGTCATTTGTGCGAGGGTAGTGTGAATGGAATTCCCAGTACACGCATGTCAGGGAGCAGTTCCAAGTAAGGTGTGCAAAGTCTGCATTGTCAGCCGAACATTTCGGGCAAGAGTGTGGTCGGGAGGGGTCCAGTTTGGCCCACAGCTACATATGTGCGATGTAAACCTTTGTAATGCAGCAACTAATCTCGATGGTTGTTAGAGACAAGCTTGGTTTGGATACTGCAGTAGTTCCACTGCTTATCAGACAAGTGTGTCCTAAGTCGTGTTCCCATGAAGTTCTGGACCTCTCCGCCCCCACAGGTTGTAATTGGACAGAGGTATTGTAAAGGCGGGATATCAAATGCATGCTGTCAGGGGCCACAATAAGCAGGGAGAGAGGAGAAAAGTCAGTTTTACTCCGGGTACTTGGGCAAAATAGCACACAGTGTGCAGTGTGGGCAGTGGAGGATAAATCTATCTATGTATGTCGCGTTGTGCCCCTCAAGGAGAGTGATTACAGTTTTCAGGGTAGCTCCACTATAAAGGTCACCCACTGTGTGGAGTTGGTGGGTAGTTTAGGTGCAGTGTCACCTTTTCTAAACTGAGTGAAATCCACGGATTACTAGCTAAGGGGAGGTGTGGAGAGTACATAGCAGTATGCCCCAATTAGCAGAGTAACTTGGTCCACGCCCAATATGTAGTGGGGAGTGTCTGGATTGCCGTTGGATTCCTAGCGAGACCAGGAGGTAATAGTGTAGAGAGGAAGTATGGGAGAGCTTGCATGTGCTTGGGTTTGAGATAGGGAACCCGCACATCCAGGTGACACCAGAAATAAGCAAAGCATGCTTGGACCACTAGGCAGTAGAGACGTAGTTCAGGAACTGCAAATCCACACTTTTCATAAGGGAGGGTTAAGGGCGATGACCTGCCCAAACAAGCTTTATAAGCAGACTTCAGAGAGTATCAAAAAAACTATTATATAGCGCAACGGGAATGATAATAAACAAATACAAAAATCAAGACAGAACCACCATTTTGATGATAGCTATTCTACCAGCCACGGGAAGAGGAAGTGCATTCCACCAATTGATCTGAGATATGAGTTTGTCAATGACAGGGCCGTAGTTCAATCAGACCACCTCAGCACTGTCTCTGTGAGGATAGATGCCCAGGTGCTCGGGTGGGTCCACGCACCAGCACAGTGGGTATTCAAAAGAACATGGGGTGGTGGCATCTATCAATAGAAACAGCTCAGTTTTGCTCCAATTTATACCTAGCCCTAAGTAGGCTCCACAGTATATAACCTCACAGATCAAGGGGGGTAGATTTGTGGCGGGGTTTTGCGTGAATAAGAGGATATCATCCGCGTACAGTGACACCAAGAGCGGCCCCCAATGGTACGTCAACCCCAGAGCAAGGTGACGCTCCTGGAAGTTGCGCACTAACGGGTCCATGGCTATGATGAACAGTAATGGGGACAGCGAGCACCATGAGTAGGTAGAAAGGGATCCGAGAGGGTGCCATTTAACCGAAGGCACGCTAGGGTGGCTGTATAGAGTAATGTGACCAGGTCTCTGAATCCCTTAGGGATTTCCAAGTTCGCTAGAGTAGCATGCAGGAAGGACCATTTGAGCGAGTCAAATGCCTTTCCAGCATCCAACATCACCACCGCAGATGGCAAACTAGTTGATATTTGGTTAATCACAGGGAAAATAGTGCAGAGGTTAATCACAGTCAGAAGATGAGGGACAAACCCAGACTGCATGGGAGAAATTATTTTGTCCATAAGGAGGGCCAATCGTGTAGCTATGACCTTTGCCAGAATCTTAGTGTCACAATTCAACAATGACAACGGCCTGAACAACACGCATAAATTAGGAGGCTTACCAGGCTTCAAGAGCAGGGTGAATACAGCTTCCCGTAAAGTAGGAGGAAGTGTGCCCAGCTGTAAAGATTTAGCTTAAACTTCGAGGAGTTGTGGGGTCAGAATATCCTTGTAGGCTTTATAAAGGACCCCCGTGAAACCATCCAACCCCAGGAACTTTGATCCGCTCAGCGAGTCTATGGCCTTGAATATCTCTTCGCATGTAATAGGAACAGCTAGGAAATGTGGTTGGCCATTGTCGAGCCACACCATGGCGATCTCCGACAGGTAATCCGCCAATGCTCTGGAAGATGTATCAACGTGAGAGGTATATCAGTGCCATTAGTATGTAGTGAATTCAGAGACTATGTCGGCAGTAGTTGTGAGGTCTGTGCCGTCCCAGGTCTCTCGCCCTCTCTGTAGCGGCTGGCCCCTATGTGCTTACAAACGTGGGCGACCTCACGAAGGGCTAGGTTATGAAATTCATGCAAAGCTCAACTCTCCTATGTGCAGATGTGTGATCTGTGTGCAGTTGGGACTGGCTGTCGATGTGAGTGAGCTGATAGTGGGGAGCACACTACTTTGCTAAACGAATGCCTCTCATGTACACCTTAAAGGCTTCCCATAATGTGGAGTGGTGTTGGACTGAGCCAGAATTCACTGTGAAATATTCAACAATAGCTTCACGTATTTCAGCACGAAATGTCCTAGAAATCAGGGTGGAGCAAGGAATACTGAGTTTGGCAACCACAGGGGAATGATCTGACGAGGTGCGGGAAGGTGGAGTATGTCAGTAAGCCATAAAAGGACTGATGGGGGAAAGTGCCAATTGTCAATTTGAGTCCAAACATCATGTGGTGAGGAATAAAATGTATAGCCAGATGTGTGTGGATGTCGGACCCACCGAGCGTCTGACAGTTGAAATATGCCTAGTAGGCTGGAGAATGTATGTACAGCATGTGGTCTTGTAACTCCCACAGATCCAGCCGAGTCTAAAAGGGGCTCAAGAGTAATATTAAAATCGCCACCCAGTAAAACATGGTCAGAAGCCATGAGATCCGTGGGGGTTTGAAGATTGGAAAATAACTTTAGGGAGTCGATATTTGGGGTGTAAACATTAGCTAGCAAAACCGTGACATCTACCAGAGTGCCATGAATCAACAAGTATCACCCTTCAGGGTCAGAATCAATGGCATGGCATGTAAAAGGTATACTCTTATGAATTAAAATATGGACCCCGTGAGAATAGGAGCTATAACATGCAAAGTACCGGTGTGTACCCCATTGTACACCGTAGGAGCATTCAGTACGGGGCTATAGGTAGTTTCCTGGAGGAACGCTTGCTTCACGCCATGTCTGTTAAGCTAGGATAATACCTTCTTCCCCTTCTTTGGGTTGTTAAGGCCTCTCATATTCGGGTTATGTCACGTGGGTACCAGTGTTACGTGATAGTGTTGCAAGTGAGTGAGATGCGGACTGACCAATGGACAGAAAGGGATACAGGGCCAGATGTACCAAAGGATTTTACCCATTCTGTGTCTATGGGAAAATGCTTTAGTACATATGGCTCACAGTTCCTGTATTGCTAACATAACAAACCCACCCAACTCCCTCCTCCCACACCGATGGATATGGTCCCCAGTGGATCCCCATGCATAAAGAAAACCACAAACAATTAAACCAATGTACACCATAGGGGTGCCCAAATCTGAACAGGATTCAAAAACTAGCAAGTGAGATGCAGTCAGATGGAATGGATTGACTGCATCAAGTGTAATGTACTATTTTTCATCAGGCCTAAAATCAAAGTAAGAAAACAAAAAGAAAAAAAAAAGGCAGCATGATGAGGGAGAAGGATCTCAGGCATTATGCATCGTTGGAGATGATGGTGGAGATACAGAAGCGGAGCCCGCAGAGCCACAGTGATGGCGGGGAGATGTTTCCAGCTGACGTTGCTTGCAGAAGGGTGCGGCCTCAGCGGGGGTGGAAAAGATATGGTTCACCATGGAGTTCTATGCGCAGTTTTGCTGGGCACAAAGCATTGCATATCAAATATTGCATTTTTGAAGTAGTGTTTTACTGTCAATATATTTGTGTCACACCTCTTGCAACAGCTGAGTAAAATCTGGATAAATAGAAATGGACATGCCCTGATACTGTAAAGGTCCTTTCTTGCGGGCCAGGCGCAGGGTGGTGTCTTGGTCTCAAATGTTCAAAGACGAGCAATGATGGGTCACGGGGGGCCCCGAATCGGGTGCTGACCCAGCGACCTGTGGGCCCTCTCAATAACAAAGGTGTCTGTAAAGGCTTCCCTGCCGAACAGGTCCTCCAGGAGCTTTTCCAGAAAGCAGCCCATACGACCAGTTTTAGTAGACTCAGCCACCTGTGTTATGCGAATGTTATTTCGGCGCGAGCACACCTCCAAGGTTTCATTCTTTGATGCAACAATTTTTGGGAGCCATTCCACCCTTTCCAGGCGCTTTTGAGTGTGTGAAGAGCCATCCTCAATTTCAGATATTCAGCGCTCTGCCTCCTCCATTATAGTAGCATGGCGGTCCATACATTCGTTCATGCGATCCAGCTGCGCAGTAAGAGAGTCAAAGCAAGAGTCAATGACCTGAAATTCATCTCATAGCTCTGCCATTATAGCCTCTGCATTGTCTGAGGAGGAGAGCGATGTAGCACCAGAAACAGTGCCATCAGATGTTTGCCCATCCATAGTGGTGCGCTTGGGAGTTTTATTATTGTCAAATGACAATTGTCTCTGCCGGGGGTCGCATATCCACAATCCAGAAGTAGTGATACTGTACCAATACCAGGGCTGTATGCTGGACAGTATTGCACTGGGAGGTCGGGCCTAGGAGCACAATGTGTAAAAGTGGAGGTGTTTAATCAGTCTACGATATGCCCGTCCGTAGCGTGCCCAGGGCAAAGAGGGATGTAGGGTTCACCAGGCTCTCTGCAGGTAAGTGATACTGGTGTGGCGGGATCACAGCCGGTTAATGCACAGGTGAGGAAGCTCTATGCGCTAGGAAGCTGTGGGAGCCGGCGCTGTTCATCGAGGGTTCCAGGTTGCTGTGCAGGTATGGACAATGGTGGCACCGGAGGGTCGGGGGACCAATCAGGAACTCATCGCTTTGTGCAGGGCAGGCCAGATGCACAATCCACAAGGGGGGAAGTCAGGAGCATGTGGTGGTGCCCAGAGTGCCTGATGGTAATGGCGAAAGCACCGCTTATTCCTCAGTGATGCACGGCACGCGTCGGGCCCCGCACCGCCCAGGCCCTGCCGCACCTTGGCACTGGGCCCATGAGGCCAGCCACAAGGTAGTAACACAGCAGATTCGCTGCAGGCCCCAGGACAGCAGCTGCACAGGGGCTGGGGGGAGCACTGCCGATGGCAGGAACAGAGCGCACAAATCAGAGCGTCAACCGCTCAAGTATCCCACAGCAATCAGGCCTATGTCCAGCCCAGGTCTGGGAGTCTCGTCAGGTAGAGCCCTGGGCCCCAAAAGGTGGGTAAAAACGGGGTTCACCTCGCCCTCTCCAGAGGTTGCCGGATGTTTCATTCAGGTGCTACATTGTGTTAAACCTTCATCTGCACAAAAAGGGCCTGCTGCGACCCCGCCCTCAGGCTCAACCGGGCCCCCTTCGCCGTGGGGCCTCCGAGGGCTATGTCAGGCCGCAGCACCCAGCACTCCCCTCCGTTGTGAAGTAAGCCTGATTCTCTTGACCAAGTAGGGCATTTTAGGCTCCAGGTAGTACAGGGTTACAGCGCATGGCAGGTATCGCGCTGTAAATACAGTTGTAGCATCTGCCAATCACATCTTGGGCAGAGTCCCCAGCAGCTTCACAACCGTGTGGCCATGTTGGTCGACGGTCAGGCCACGCCCCACCAACAAACACGTTTTAAAATCAAAGCTTAGCCAAGAACACAAATATAAAATTATTTATTTTAAATAGTTGTATTAGCTTTTAATATACAGTGTTGAATTATCAACAGTTTGCAGGTAGATATTATTCATACTAACACTTTTTACAATGCCTTGGTGGTCATATTTTCTAGCAAGGCATTATTGGTGAAAGTAAGAGGTGTATTTTTATAAATATAAATATATATATATATGGGGGCAAGACATTGGTGAGAGATTTTGTTTGCGTAAATCTGTATTTTTGTACTCATTACTTCACAACCATTCAGAGTTTCAACCTATTAATGATACAGAGTGAGCTTAATTTCTAAGTCCATAACATTTTTTGAAAAAAGCCTGGTATTCAGTACATCTGCCCAGTCAATTCAGCATACAGAGCGAAGAGTATTGACGTTTTTCAAATTCTAAACAGCACGTTCAAAACATTTACCAAGTGAACCCAACTTTTGCCATATACCCACGAACACTGAAGTATATCTCTTTCTTACATCAAAAAGAAACAATATTTTATCCTTTTAAAACATCTTTTCAGGAAAAATGTAGATAACTTTTTTCTGTATAGTAGTTAAAGTGAATTGTTACACATTATTGAGCAATTGTGAAAAAATATTAACAGAAGCATTTTGTACACATTCAATTTTGATATCACTTCCGGTTTATAGGTGCTGTCAATGCGTATGTTATGTCACTTCCCAAGGTGAAATTAAATAAAGGAGAGAGGATTCAAGCACATTTATCAGAAGCACCAGATATTGGAGTATATAGTTTGCATTCCACAGACTTTACATACATACTCTATTGTCTAAGGAATGGTTCCTCATTTTCATGTGGCATTTGTACACAAATGAACACTGCTGGACAGTGAAATGCACTTGTGTTGGAAACACTAACCGTTTTATCAATTTGGTTCACAGGGAGTGAAAGGCGAGCAGGGCGAGAAAGGGTCTGCAGGCTTCCCTGGAGCTCGAGGTCCTGGAGGACAAAAGGTAAGACATTTTACCACGAAACATGAGGACCTGTACACCTGTACACCTTAGAGCTGTCATGACTTTTTTGCATATGTGACATTGCCATGGCTGGGTATTAGACACTCAAACCCAGCCATTGCTAGTCTGTATAAAAAGACTACTGTGTGTTGAAGAAACCTTACTTTTCACCTGTAATCCTTATTAACAATGATTGTGAATAATTCTAGAATAAAAAGTAAAATTAGCATTTGGTCCAAGGTGAGATTATGTGTGAACCAATGACCAGGAATGTCAGGCAGCTACCAACTGAGAACCTCATTGCTGACCCATCAGTGACGATACCAGGAACTAGTCGATAATTGAAACTTTGTCAACAACTATACTATCAATTGCCTGCAGAAGGCTAGATGATTGGCTTGTGTGCCGATTTGTGATGACTTCTGATCCATGTCCCACTGATTTTCTGCAAATTTCATAGGCAAAGTGGATGGGCAGTTACCTAGAATAAAAATGATTAACAAGAAAAAATGGGCACTTCACTGAACTAATTTGTTCATTACACAGAGAGCCTTGAACGTCACTCTCTGGCAGGCTTTGAGCCAATGAAGGCTGGTGAAAAAGCCTTTCACTGGCTGCAACAGGTGCTGCAGGTTCCTGAAGTCACTGTGGATGACTGATCATGTAGTGAGGAAAGCACAAGCAAAGGACATTGCAATATTCTATCTAGAAGAAATTATTCCACTGACAGTTACCCCTTTGCTCAGACTGGGGTAACGAATGAAAGACACAGCTCAGAATTCTAAGCTGTTAAAGGTAAGACTTTGTATCTCCTCAATAGAAGCATGAGAAGTGAGTAATTCATCACGTTAAAGACACAAAGGGGGACATTACAACCTCGGCGGTCTGCATGGCAGACCGCCGAGGTTGCGGGCGCCAGAATACCACCATTGCTGGCGGTATGGCTTGCTCCCTATTTTGACATTTCCGCTGGGCCAGCGGACGGTAGCAGAGTTACCATCCGCTGGCCCAGCGGAAAAGTCACATCAACATTGCCGCCGGCTCGTAATTGAGTCAGCGGCAATGCTGATGTGCAGCGGGTGCAGTAGCTCCCGTCGCGCATTTCACTGCCCGAAATTCGGGTAGTGAAATGCGCAATGGGGCTCTGCCTGGGGGCCCCTGCACTGCCCATGCCAAGTGCATGGGCAGTGCAGGGGCCTCCAGGGGCCCCCTAAGTCCCCTTACCGCCAGCCTCTCCTGGCGGTGCAAACCGTCAGTTACAGGCTGGCGGTAGGGGAGTCATAATCAGCGCTGCCCTGGCGGATTATCACCGCCGGGGCTAAAATGGCGGTATACCGCGCGGTCCAAATACGCCGGGAGGCACCGCCAGCCTGTTGGTGGTTCTCCAGTCGAAGTACTTAATATTTGTAGGGATTAGACCTAAATCAATGCAATTGGCTAAAATTTAGGGACCCATGGATTTTCAATACTAAGCACAACCACCACAGTTTTGGTACTGCATAAGAAAGTTATGTTTCTTATTTTAATACCCAACTCTAACAAGCTTTTGTTTCTGAGAATTATTTTTTAGTAGTTGTCCCTCAGCATCAGCAAGCACAGACATCTCAAACTAATTGGCACAATAAAGTCTGTAATATCATCTATGTATGGAATCAGTACCAAAAAGACTGGAGAAAACCAACATGACTTCAAGCCGCGCAACAGCAACCTTTGATAATATAGTTTTCATTTAAAGCAATAGCTGTGGCCGCAGGGCCTGGGGTAAGCAAGACATCTTAGGCCACATGAACATAGACAGAGAGCTGCCCTGCTGTCCTTTTAGAACCATGTCTGTCAAACAGATGCTGCACTCAGATTGGCATACTGTGCCATTGACTCTCAGGAGGGCACATCAATAGAGTAGACCTAATGCAGCCTCAATGTGCCCAGATCCAGACCTAGCTTACTCTGCCTGGCAACTTCTGGCACATTTGAGGGTTTAGCATTGCATGTTAGCTCTTAGAGGTGCAAAAATGGAGAGACAACTCATGCTGGGGAAGAGGATGTTACTGATTGCATCCCATTGGTGTTTACATCAGAAGTTCAATGTCACAGACTCGCAAGGTAAGTGTAACATAGTTAATGAAAAGCATTCTGCTCTCTTCCACGCCCTCCCAGCTGGAGAGGAGAACAAGAACAAGCTCAGATATTAACATAGAACATGCTCGAGCAAAATCTTCTTCAACCAGAACAAATGTTGGTATACAGTGCACTGGCTTTGGTGAAACCTATACAGTCAAGCACATAGAATGGTTCATTATGTAATCAGATTGAGCTTTCTGTTGTTGTGAGATGCCCAATTATTAGCACTAGACATGCTACAACACCTTAATGAGCATATCATAGGAGAAATCAAGGTTTTCTGAATCAGCAAAGACAGGATAAGGAGGACGGAGAGCAACTTGGTTGACTGCCTAACTCTGCTAATGTATATGTCAAGGCAAAGCTCTCTGCTCTGGAAATCCAGATTAAGACTTTGAATATATGTAAATAACCGCAACGAGAAGTAACACCAGATAGAAATATTTCCTAACCCCTTTTCCTTTTTTTGACAGGGAGAAGTTGGAGAGTCTGGACTTCCTGGTGAGCCAGTAAGGTTCCTTTCTAACTTAAATTTTCACTCCTTCTGCATGGACACATGATGAACCAGCCAGTCACTAACACTCTATTAATGATCCTTGTTTAGGGACTACCAGGAAAAGAAGGCATACCAGGAGCCAGAGGAGAGAAAGGAGATCTGGGACCCTTTGGGATGCGAGGACCGAAGGTCAGTGACCCCCTCCTGTTTTCTCTCTGTCTCTCGATCTCTTTCGGTCACTCTCACTCTTTCTCTAGTTTTGCTCTCATTCTTGGTACTGTTTATGAAACTGAAGATTCCAAGCCACAGATGTGACTATGGCATTGTAGAAGGTGTACATCTGGTATCACTGTGAGACTCCAGCTGGAATAACCACATCAGTCCTTCCAGTACATTCTCGTAAGGAACACTCCAGTGTTACACATTCAGCAACCAGTACATTTAATCAAGTGACTGTAAACAAGTTCAAGGAATGCAGTACCATTAGTCAGGGTTCTACAGAGCAGCTGTATTACAACCACAAAAAGTCAAAAGAAAGTAAATGTCATAAGGGACAAGAAGAAAGATGTTCTGTAAAAGGCCCAGGATACAGTGTTGTTGATGGTGGATCAAGTAGAGACCAGTTGGTAGTGTGAGTTGAACAGTAGCGCTTTCTTCCCGGATCCTATAGCCTCAGGGACAAGCAAGTACTATCAGTACTGGGAGTGTTGGCTCCCTTTTAGCTACAACAACTGGGTACTCAGTCTGTGATAAAAAGTTAGCCTTTCAAGCACTCTTGTTACTCTGACTAGACATGGGCAAGAAGTCAAGGATCAACTCAGAAGTTGTGCAGGGTGAGTCTTTGTACAGTACAAGACAAATCAATCTGCGAAAAGATGTAAGTCAGTCGCCCCCCACAAACTCCTGCCAAAACCAAAATAACAGAACTTGTAGGGACAGAGGAAAAATGAAGGGATGGTACATCTGCAAGGGTGGTCTGGGAATTCCACCTTTATAGGAATGCCATAAGAGTGCATACTACCTCAGGATCCCTGGTAATTATAAATCTAGGACATCTGTGCATACAGAACTTAACAATGTGTGTTGGAAGTTGGACGAAGAGTGATGCAAGTCCTGGTACTGATGGACGAATGAAAAGCGAAATCCTGAGGTACTTTGAATCAAGTGTTAAGAGCAATTAAAATAAGATGGGAACAAAATTACACGTGGCATAAAGGGGTCTGCCAAATCATACTTGAAACAACAAGGAGTCACAAGAATACAATTGGATCCATGTTCAGAAAATCAGAGACTGATACAAAACAATGATGGAAAATCACAAGGGGTCGCCAGAGTAAGAGGTGCTGCTGGCAGAGACTATGCTGACAGAAACACAGCAGTTCTCCCACCTCTAAGGCCCTAGTTACAAGTTGCACAGTACTGGGAGCAAATTTACTGCAAGGTGAAATTCACATACAAATTTACTGTTACCATATTGTACATCCGACCCAGTACCGTGCAGTTAAAAGTTCAACCCCATGGTATGGGGAATTATTGTGTGGAACTGATTTTTCTGGTCGGTAATACCACTTGGGTTTCCGCAGTGAAAGGGTCATGTGATTTTACTGTGCAGAATTAGAACACAGTTAAAATTGGGTCTGGTTTTCCTACATTTGAAAAAACTGAGTATGAAATAACTGAATTCCATTAGGTGGTTCCGCTTCGCTTGAGTCCTAATAAGGGCCTAAGTAGTGTGAGGGAAACGTGGGTTTGGCACCGCTGGAAAGTTGGGTTCAAGCAATTTCCATGGCATCCTTAATATAAATATCTCATTGCTTACTCATATTTTATACTGCACTGCCCCCATTTTAAGCACTGTAAATAATAGGTGTTCCTGCTGTCCAGTTTCATACTACTCAATGGACTGACCCCAAAACGATGTAAGGGCAAAATGCCTTTGCAAAAACATTTTTATTTAATGTGCATATGTGTGCAGGTGTACATGATCATACATCAAATTGCAAAAAAACCAACATATTATATGATTGATTGATGCCGAATTGCCTTTTGTAATAGAAAATAAAGACATTTATCTGCAATATAATACCTTGGAATTATCAAATGTCTAGCATATCACTTAAAAAAACATCTTTGGATGGCTCTTGTTTTCATTACCCATTCCCTACAACTACTTCAGACACCCCTTGCCCTGGACGCATTGCGTTACTTCCCCAAATGCGATGGTATTTCCAAGTAGCCTCAGTTCTATGGGCATAAAGTCATTCTTTGAACTGGACCAATTTCATTTTGCGTTCCCAACAGTCATATGACGGAGGCGAGGTTGTTCTCCATTGCTGCAAGATCGAGGATTTTCCAATAAAGATGCAATGAAGAAAAGCTGTTTTGATTGTATTGACAACTCCGAGCAACTAGATATTCTAAACAAGGCCCCAATGGGATCCGGCACAAGAAATACCTGAATTTGTTTGCTAATCCACTGGAAGGCCTTGTCCCAAAAAACAGTTATAAGAGAGCAAAGGAAACAAATCTTTAGCCAGTCGCCAACATCATAATGACATCTGAAGCATTCATGTGAAATTGATGAGAACATCTTGTTAACCCGCAGGGGTGTATAATAAAGCATCCATTTTGTATAAAAGGCCATTAGATTATACTTTGCACTCCTTAGAGCTTTATGGGAAAGTAAATTATGCTGCTTCCAGGACTGGGGATCTATAACGCAACCTGTTGCCGTCGTTATTCTATTTGAAGCAGATGGGAGGATTCTTGCCCATAGCCCTTGCTGGAGAATTCAGCACCAATTCCCGACCCCTAATTGTCTTTGAAAAGAGGGCTTGAGTGATTGTAGAGCACAGTGTTTTGGTTGATTTATGCATTAGAGGAAGCATTGAATGAATGTAATAGGAATTCTGCAGAAAGGAAAAGCTTAAATAATCTGGAACAGCAGGATTATTGGTTTTGAGTTGCTCCCATGTTTTCACGTTCCCTGTTAATATAAAATCTTCAAATTTGGAGAACCCCAAGCCCCCCCAATCAGATATAACTTTCCTAGGGACCTGGAGCCCAAGTGCCCCAGATTCCTTTAATGAGATTGATGGATGAAAGCGAATAAAGTGATAGGACTGTTGCATTTCAACACCTCGAAACCATAAAAGGTGTGGCAGTTTAGATCTGGTACGTTTCGGGAGCCATGGGATTTTAAGAAAATGGGATAATTGCATATTGTTCTCAAAGAGCATTTGATTGAGATAAAAATCAGAGTCGCATTGAGCTGTGCTGGCAGAATTAACAATCCAGTCCATAAATGCTGCCTCGTAATATTTCTTCATATGGGGTAAAGCTAAACCTCCATCTTAGACGGTCAGCTGGAGTGATTCCAGCTGAAAGCAAGGCTTTTTGTTTGCCCAGATAAAGTGACAGAGCATTGAGTTTAATTCCTTAAAAAATTTCTGGAGGACTTTTTTCATAACGTTCACAAAGATGAATAGACATAGTGGCAATATCATCAATTTAACCAAAGCAGTGCGACAAATTACTGTCAACAAGATATTCTGCCAATTATGCAAAAGAGTTTGGGCTTTCTTAAGGGTGGAAAGATAATTCAGCAGGTAAAGATCTGAGATATTACGGGAAACATAGGCGCCAGGATATCTGATTGGATGAGAGACCCGGTAGTTTATCTACATTTTGTGTGGCAGTACTGAGTTGGAGCTGTTGAAAAGTAGTGCCTCGGATTTAAATTGGTTGATCCGATAGCCTCCTAAGTCAGAGAACGCTTTGATCTTTTTGAAGGAACGCACAATATTCTTTGTATCTGTGGCGAGATACAATATCATCTCATCTGCTTCCAACTCATTAGAGGTGACAGCAGAGGTACGTGCATTTGTAAGTTACATCATCTGGGAACTGAGACCGCGGGCAAATAGGATGCGCTTGAAGATGAGTTTTCACACCGATCCCAGTTCTTTCAAGTGATAAATGCTTGTCTGATCCACACCTGTCCTGGGGATATCCTTTACTTGTTAAGAATGTTTTCTCCTGCTAATGAGCATGCTTTCTGGTTTTTCCTGGGGGAGGGTTGAAATGTTCCCTGGCCAAAAAATCAGATCCTGCTTGACATCATTTTTTCAATGGCTGGCTCACCACCAGTTTAAATGTAATACGGGAAAGACGAAGCTGCTCTTTTTTGGTGGAAGAACAGATGAGTCCTTGCAGTGCTTTTGACCAGTGGTTGCTTCTCTTCCAATATGCCATACTAGCTCCCTCAAAAATCTAGGCATTAAGGTTGATGGTGAGCTCTCTTTTTTGTCTCAAATCAGCGCAGTAGTAGAGACCTGTTTTGGTCTGTTATGTGTGCTTAAGAAGTTCTTGCATTTTCTTTCTCATTCTGCTTGAAACCTAGTAGTACAGGCCTTAATAACATCTAGGCATGACTACGCAATGCACTATATTTGGGCCTGCCCGATTACTTGATTAGTAAGTTGCAGTGGTCCAAAATGCAGCAGCCCGTACTCTTCAAAGCCTGCCCTTGAGGACTCACGTATCTCCTTACCTTAGGGAGCTGCACTGGCTTCCTGTCAGGAAAAGGATCCTTTTCAAGACCTTGCTCCTGGTATATAAGGCACTTCATTAGTCTGGCGCTGGTTACCTCACAGCAAGGATATGTTTTTATGCTCCATCCAGGCATTGGAGTTCTGACAACTTCTTTCTGGCTAAACTCTCAAGGATTTGGTGCCCCAGAACGGGAGCAGGTCCCTTTCACGCTTAAGACCTTCATTATGGAACAAACTTCCTCTGGAGTTATGGCGCAATTCAGCTACCTCCCAGTTTCAGAACAAACTGAAAACATGGCTTTTTAAGGAGGATTCGTGTTAATTTTCTCAGTCGGTTATCACCGGAGGTGCAGAGCACCAGGACACTCCTTGGAGTAACAGAGTGCATTAGAAATGCCCTTTACATTTACATTAATGACGTGGTTCAGGAAATGCCCTGGAAATAAAGATCTAATAGTGGATTTAACAGACACAAGAACTAAATGAAATAAGGGGAATGTATACCTTTGCAAATCTATGGTCACTTGGATTCTTCCTGGACACCAACCTCACCCTCAAGGAACATGTTGCCAAATAAACACAAAGACAGGTTGGTAGTAGCTCTCTCTCCTGAAGAAAGTTAAACTTTTACTTCCAGAAAGCAACTCCACAACTCCTGTTCAAGCCCTTGTACTCTCACATCTGGATGTTGGTGATGCCCCTCTCCATGATCTCACAGACTCCACCCTGGCACCCCTTTAGGTCACCTTCAGCACGTCTCATCCAGGGCCTGAAGAAATATAATTACATCACCCTTACCCTGGTGGAACTCAATTGGCTTTCTTTGCCAGCCAGCACTATTTTCAAATACAGCTGCAGATTTGCAAAGCCATCACGACCCGCGCCCCCACTTATCTTGCAGACAAGCTCACCATTTCTGGTGGTTCTCAGCACACCTGCAGCCAGGGCACCAACAGATGTAGACTAAGAAGTGTAAAAAGAAAAAAACAAGGCAGCAGACATTTTCTATGAAAACAGCCAGGACCTAAAACAACATCCCCATATACATCAGGACTGCCCCAACGCAGCTCCAACTTAACTAAGAGGTGAAGATGCACGACTTCAAAGATCACTGTATCACAATGCATGAACCATTCACAAACCAGCTGTTGACTTTATGCTTATCTTTGAACATGTACAGCACTCCAATATCTTTTGGCTAGTTTGATGCTATAGAAATACCAAATAAATACATACAGACATATATACATATATACATACATAAATACATACATAAAGAGCAGAAGTGTCCAGCCTCAACTCAGAATGACTGAATCCCAGATTTACAACTTATCCATAAGAGATACATTTACATTCAGTGAATCTAAATGACATCACCATAATAGTCAGT
Source organism: Pleurodeles waltl (assembly GCF_031143425.1). NCBI lineage: Eukaryota > Metazoa > Chordata > Amphibia > Caudata > Salamandridae > Pleurodeles > Pleurodeles waltl. The sequence continues at coordinate 40,482,573 of NC_090448.1, forward strand.
GGTTATCCGAATGATCCCAGCCCTTCTGGATCCGCCACGCTGGACACCAATTCTTTAAACAAATGCCACTGCCCCTCAAGAGATAAATGAAAGATGTCAAACCTACATCTTGGCCTTAGGAGGATCATCTACCCAAAGGGAGGAGGAGATGAGGCATTTCAGAATACAATGTCAGTGATGAAACTTATACATTTTCTGCCACATTGCTGGAAGGCAATTATATCCAGTGGGGGTGGCTGGGGAGCAACAAGACGAATAACCACTTTGTCAGAGGGTTATGAGCTAAATGATGAGTTAAACATACCCAACAGCAGGCTGAACTATAGGAAAAATTGTATTTCTCCATAAGATGGAGCTCATCGGGAAGTCATCATAAGTCAGGTGTTTGGGAAACATTTTTCTTCTGGTATCATTTTTAAGAAGTTTGTTATATTACTGCCTTGGATAAGTGTAGAAGGTAGATATGTAGAGTCATCAAGAATCTCACTCAAGCAGAAGGGGGAACCCACCAGAGAAGCCTTACCTTGTAGTGGCATAAAAGTGCTACATGCTTGGGTTGTAGTAGCGAGAGCTGGATGCAAAGGTGGGCTGTTGAAATAACAAAAAAAATCAAGAGTGTGTCACTATATTCAATGGTACAAGGAACAAAAAGAACAGGACATTGACGTGGTTCTTGTATAGTACAGCCATCTGATGGTCACTTAAGGAGAAAGTATGAAAGGTCAGTGCATGGATTTGTTGCTAGTAGTTGACAGTGTACTGATGGTCGCTATATTCAAGGTAATGAAGTAACATGACCCGGATGTGTTGACAGGCAAGGATCAATAATTCAGTATTTTGATAGTCTAGAAGAGCACATTGATTGTCACTACATTCCAGGTACAGAAGAAGCTTAGATGTGATCTTGATGTTGTGCAGCTTATGATTAATCGTTATTGTGTTTTAGGGTGATCGGGGGATGAAAGGAGCCTGTGGTCAGGACGGCGAAAAAGGCGACAAGGTAAGAATGAGCAAACAGTCACATGGAACTAAACTGTTGCACAACTATCATGTGCACCTGTACAGATTTGCCTCACTGCTGTGCTTCATTCTCCAAATGTGATTCTTACTGAAGCCTTCTCCACCAAGACTAGAAGGAGCCTCTTAGGGACCTCACCCTGAACCTAATATTTGCACCTTTTTTTGGCCCAGCCACAGCACAGTAATGGTGTGATTTGGAGCAGATCAGCAATGTTGCTCCTGTTGTAAAATCACAGATGGGACTTCTGGCCCCTTCTGTTATCTTTCGGTACATCACAAGGGCTTTGTGGTTTGATGTATCAGATGGCAGAGCAACCACCGGCTTTGCCACGGGGTCCACCAGAAGCAATGATGATGCCACTGAAAATGGTGTCAGATGAAGCACCCAACTTAAGATGGCCACCTTTGTGGAAGAGCATTGTGTAAATCGTAGCAAATCTTTGATGGAACGCCCTACAAGTGCCAGTGATGTGCATGGAAAAAGCTCCCAGCATGGTAATGGCACTTGCGGTGTAGGTATTCAAAATACACCTCCATTTTGTGGGCACAATTTCTTTCACTACATTTTTGGAGGAATTCTGCCAAACTGCACTAGTGTGGCGGAGTCTTCATCAGTATGTTTCCCCTGAGGTGGTTCTTGCCACACTGCCTAAAGCTCACTTGAGAGAAGATCACCCGCCGCCATTACAGTGCAGGTAAAATAAGGAAGACCCTCCTCTGCAAGCGGTCGTCTGTGCTGCTGACACGTTAATGAAAATTCACACCTGTTCCTTTCTTTTAGGGAGATGCTGGCATTCCTGGCAGAATGGGACTTCAAGGAAGGAAGGGAGACATGGTAAGGCAACACAGTCAGTTCCATGTGTATTTGTATTTTATTAAATTTATGGAAAAAAATAGCACAATAAACCACATGCCAGGATAAAAACCTGCAACAAGAATGAAAAGGAAGAAATAGAGCTGATGGGAACGGAGGTGCCCTTTTAGAAAAACTCTGAAGGACTAAACAGTGACGGACAATTGTACATGGGTAGGAAGAGCATTTCAAAGGTTTGTGGACATGAATAAAACAAACATTGGCAATGCCAATGGGTCTTGCATATAAAATATCTGTTGGGTTTGTCAATGTTTTTTAGAAAGGTTGTGGCGTAATGGCCTGAGCTGTCGACTTTAGAGCTGGCGAACCAGGTTTGAGTTTTGGCGAGGGCTCATCATCCTGTGATTCTGGGCAAATCACAGATGGCCCAATTATGAGTTTGGCAGACGGAGACACCCGTCTACCAAACTCCTAACAGGGCGGTTGCCACCGTGCTGGCTACTTCCCCGCCGGCCCCATTAGTACTTTCCAGCTGGGCTGACCAGCAGAAAGTGGTGGCAGCATTGACAGTGCGCATCATGAGGGTGCTGAGCAGGGGAACCCCTGCAGTGACCATGCCACAGGCATGGGCAGTACAGGGCCCCCGTGACTCTCTGCACCTGTTCTCCGCCAGCATTATCATGGCAGTAAAAATAGCATGAAAAGGCTGGCAGAGAACCAGGTCAGTGCTGCCCTCGCTGATTCCAACCTGCATTGCCGTCACCCCTTTGGGATCTCCGATCCCGGAGGAGATGGCGGTAGGTTGGCGGGGCTGCCGGGCCAACCTGGTAATGTGGTGGTCGGACCACCACAACTGCGGCGGTCTGACAGCCAACTGTGAGTGTGGTGGTCCTCGAACCGCAACACTCCTAATTAGGCCTTTAATCTCCCCGTGTCTACCAAAAAATGAATGTGCCCATGCGTAACGTAACTGGTGCTAATGTAAATTGCTCCAATACCTTTGGGTCGAGTTTGCGCCATATGAAATTGCAAACAAAACTCTGTTGAACGGCAGCATGGCAGCTGTGCAACACATCCGAAAGTAAACAAAACATGAAAGCAGTAGGAAGCAGTCAACACTTGCCACAGATTTTTTTATTTTATTTTACAGTCAGCTATGTCACAGAGTGGCCATGCTGCTATGCAACATGGTTAAAACATATTAACAATGCTAATAGATCTTGTATAGGTGAGACCTTTTGGCTTTGCCATTGCTTGTTTACCTTTCCACCAGTTCTCCCAGACTTTTGAGGTGACTTTACGCCTTTGTTGATGCATGTGGGTAGATTACTAAGGATGGAGTGTCCAGCAAACATATGTCTCTATTTGAACTGAAGATTCACTTGTGTCCTCTCCTGCCTGAGTCCGTGAACATTTGAAGCTTTCCTGAGCGTGTCAAACGAATATACACAACACAAGTGGGTGTAAAGAGAATGTAGTTTATACCACAACCATTTCAGTATCCACCAAGTTCCTGTGTGGGCAGCTTTGCCCTGATTCCAGAGCACCAATGAAACCATCTCTAGAGTTTCTGTGCTGGACTGGGTGGCTGAGAACGGCACTGTGACCAGATTGCAAAGGACTGTGGTGATGTGTGGGAACTCTCCACATTATGAGACCATCCAGAATTAAATAGTTTGTGAACATAATTACGCTCTGTAGACAATGTACATGGACAAAGTATGACCTAGTTGTATGATTAGTTAAGGCGTAAACAGGTGGCAGCGTATACATCTTGTCATCCCCACTTACACAAATTGTGTGCTCCTCTACAAATGATTAATTTCTGGTGATCTGATAGTGCTCCATTGTGAGGTGTGCGATGCCCAAATCACCTTGCATTGAAAGCCTTGCAGAGGTCCCTTTCTCATCATAAATACACATCTACAATAACTGAGGTGTAAAAGCAACAATCATCCTTTGGCAACATCAAACATAAATTAGACAACTTGAGATAGTTGGATGCAGGTTAAACCAGAGAGCACAGTCTTTTCTAGCACGTGTACATAGCTCGGCACCCCAGATTTATTAGTCTCAAGCTGTGATTTATAATGGTGAAAAATGATTACAACTACCAGAATACAGCTGGGTTGATGACTTTGGAACCTGCACACCTTGGTTGTCAGGACTAAATAAAAAAACACCTAGCCCTGCTCTGATCCTTCTATCTTCATGGACCTCAAATTGAAAAAAGTGTTGTAACAGTCATATAAAGGTATTAATATTAGGACCGTAAACAATAACTGCGGTGTTCAGTCCGAAATACACTTGCGCACAACACCCTAATATTTTTGTGCAGGACCTTATGTTTAATAAAAACAGTCTATAGAACGCTCAGCACTTCAATTAGCTATTGCAGCATAACATCAGATGGTTGAAATAAATGAATACTAAAACAAAGTACTTCCATCAGACATCAGCCAATGTGAACCTCTGGCTCCACACCAGGATAAAGTGTTATTTATATATTAAATAACGTCTACGTACAACGGCAAGATGCCAAACGGCAAACGCAGTGCTTTGCAAACACCCACGGACTTAATAGCAAATGTTGACTTTATTTATACCCCGAATAGGGCAGGCACCATCCCTCATACTCCAAGCAGGAGTGGCTCCTCCATAAGAGCGGAGGAGTGCCGACTCCCGCCAGCAGCGGCAGCGGCAGCTGCAAAACCTCTAAAAGTAATAGATAATAAACTTAGTTTATTATTGTTTTCTCCTAGAGGGGGAAGACCACAGGGTGAGGAGTGTATGGGGATGTGCTCAGCTCTCCCCCTCAAAGTGCATGTGTGTTTTGCCGGCCTGTCTCGCACATGCGCACAGGGCTCTCTCCAGCCCAGCAACACAGTCGCCGGGCTGGAGAGAGTCTGCACAGGCTCCCCATCTGCCTGGGAGCGCCCTGGCTGGGCGCTCCTAGCCAATCCTGACGCTGCCCTAAGCAGCATCACCCCATTTAGGAGCCGCGACTGACTCCAAGACCTTCTTTGTGCACTTTTGCAGCCTCTGCAGTGCTTTAAATGGTAATGTAGAAGTGCAGGTTCCCACTATTTAGAGTACCTGTCGGACAGTACCTGCCCGTTTAAAGCACTGAGCCTCAAGTAGGTACATCTAAACGCTAGAAATATGAAGGCTCGCCCCTTTGCCCCTTCCCTCCTCACAATCCTCTGCTCTTGCCCTGCTCACCGTGTGTGGTCGGGCGACAAAGTGCAGGTACTGCCGAAGCTGCCATAAAATTGCAATCTGCTTCAGTGAGCAAGATTACTTGATGTAATTAAGTGATGGCAAAGCCCCCACACCATACATGTTGAGACTGGCCCATTGTGTGTGCCGGGACACCAAGAAAGAAAAAAAAGCAACACTGCTTAATGAAAAAAAACAACAACAAAGAAACGCTATAGTGTGGCCGTCATTTACTGCGTCCCAGCCCTTTTTTTTTTTTTTTTTTTTTTTTAAATTTAGATCTAGTTTTATAAAGCTGTGTCCCACAGCAGCTCATGCTGCCGTGCAATAGGGTAAAAAAAAACAGCTGGCAGTATAGACTAATAGACAAAACGAGGGAGGGAATGGGGGGGAGGAGTGAGTGGGGAGGTGTTTAGAAGAAATAGTAACCCAATCACGTTGGGAGCAGGGGACGGGCACCTATTAAGATTGATCAATAAGTGCTTGGTTCCTGCTCCACAGAGACGAACGGACGTGACGTATTGCTGGGATTGATCACTTAGCAGACACCAAAGAAGAGCGAAACAAAAGCCAACATATAGTAAGCAATATGCGGGCTGCAAGCCTTTTAGTGATCACAATAGTGTCTCACAAGCGAGCGCATGCGCTAGCGCATGGACTCGCAGGCTCGACCCTAAAAATGAATAGGAAGTGTATTGACTGTTTGGGGGAAGAAGAGATGTCAGCAATAATTTGATGCAAGGTTCTCTTATCAGTCAAAAATATGTGGTTATGCCTACTTAACGTTGTGTCATCTATTTATGTCTAGGGAGAAGCTGGATCTCCAGGAATGCCGGGTGCACCAGGCAACGAAGGTCTCATTGGTCCCAAGGTGAGAGTCCTTTAAAACTAATTCAAAGTTACTATCTCTCAGTATTGTATGTGGTTTTCTTCAGATTCATTCACAGAAAGTGGTAAGTATATCATTCATTTTCTCAATCCAATTCAGTTTCCCTTCTGCTGCATGCCCTTCACCATCAGTTCTATCCTGAAAGGTTGTGGGTATGACCAGGGATGCCATGACAATACATAGAACATCTACTCGCTCTCACAGCGCACCCAATAACTTGTCGACCAGAACAATAGATCTAGATGTACACAGGGCACGCTTTGCAAGTAGTCATATATTTATACTACACACTAAAGGGCCAGTTGAAGCAATGAAATTTCATTTATTACATAATCACCCACACTTGCCAAGTAGTTGAAGAAAACAGCAGTAGATACTCATGCAAAGCCACCCAGGGAGCTGTCACAAAAGACTCCTGATAACAATTGCAGTGTCAATATTTACCTTCTTCCTTTGCGAAGTTTTAAGTAAAATTGTTTTTCAGGTAATAAAACAGTTGATGCTCTTGCACAACAGTATTATTAGCCAAGCAAAAGTGTATTGTCGGGAAAATATGTACACTTTACCTGGACTGCAGAATAGGTGAAACTGTGTATTTTGAGTCTATTTTCAGGTCATACAGTTGCTGATCTCTTCCTTGGAGATTTTTGCACACGTATCCTAACTAGTTAATACATGCACACTCACTGGCACTGTCCTCTCCATTTGGTAATTCCTTCACAATTATATTTCTCCAAAAATGACGTTCCAAAATCTCTTTTGATTATTAAATAGATATTTTTAGTTTGTGATCATTTAATTTTATTATCCTTTGTCAAGAGTTACATTCTTACATCTTTATTTGAAAATTAATTCAAAATGTATATTAGAAGAACAGTTCTTATTACAGTTTATAAACCACATTACAATAGTCTAACATTCCAGATACCTGTTGTCCATGCAAACAGTCATCTCAACTATTTCCCTGTATATCAGCAGTAGGATATAAAATCTCGCAATTGCATTTGCAGGTGTTTGAAGCAGGAGCTAAATCTAACAGCGGAGTTAAAAGTGTGAAGTTGACAGTGTGACTATTACTCCACAGAGAGTCATGTTGGATTGCCTTTCTTAATAATATAATGACAATCTTACTGACATGCAGGATTTTAATTTCTTATGAAGCTCTTTGTAAAGAGTTTTTGTCACTCTAGTATGGTAGCGAGAGTTGGACTAAAGATGTGGTATTTAAGAAGTACCCTAAATTGATATCACATACATTCTATTGCAAGAAATGTAGAAAGGAAGAGTCAGTGGAATTCTGAGCAGATCTAGATGGCACATCAAAGGGGGCCTTTTAGTTATCTCAAGATGGTGGTGATGATATGTGACTTCATGGAATAGCCTTGGAACGTTAGAAAGAGAAAGGTCATCTTTGCCATGTTAGACATACTAGGTTGAGGCGAGCACAAGTTTATGCCATTCTTGACTTTTTGTGGATGTCAGATGTGAGGAGGCCTAATTGTGCAGAACATCATCTACTCCACACGTAGGGCCTTATTTTGAGTTTGGCGGATGGGAATACCCTGTCGCAAACTTGGTGGATGTATTAGGGCCAGATGTACAAAGCCATTTAGCATTTCTTGATGGTCTGAATTGTTATTTTTGGCAGTTGAGAAATTTTAAATGCGCTTCTCAGATGTACAAAACTCTTTAGGGAATTGTCACTTGCATTTTCTACCCAGTAGAAATCGCAATATGCTATCCTTCAAATAGGAAATAGCAAATAGGGATTACCTATTTGTGATTCCTATTCAGATGTAGAAAGCATTTCCTAAATGTGAACTGGGCATTTAGGAAAGCCAATGGTAGCCATGTGCAATTTAAAAACACAACTAAAGATGCTCTATATGTGCAATAAGAAACCCTATTTTAGAAATGCAAAACCAGCCCATTGTCGCAAATGGCATGTGATTTCTTAATTGTGATTTCCTAATAGCAGAGAAATCGTTATTTTGATACATATCATTTTGCGTTTCCTAAATAGCGATTTCTATGGAGTCACTATTTAAGGAATGCCAAATTTCATCTATGTACATCTGGCATTAAGTGCTTTACAGACCATGGTACTTGCAATACAGCAGATGGGATATTTGCCTCGTTTTGACAGAGTATCTCATCTGCCAAACACTAAATAAAGCTCTTGAACATCTAAACCTTTAGACAATGCTAAAGGAGGATTTCAATAGTCTTTATTTCATTAACAATGTCATCTGAACATTGTGTTTCATAAAATGCCCATATTGTGCTTTCTGGTTGCTTTGTAGCACTGAAAAACAGCCCTGGACGTTTATCCCTGAACTCCTTATTCTATGGGATTATCAGTGATCACCATTCCCATTAGGTCAGGAAACCCTGCGATAACCTGCCATTGATTGTGCCCTCCTCCTGACTTTATTTGATGGCACAACTTTGTAGCTTCATTTGACCCTCTCAAGTTTGTGTATTCTCTTCTATGATTGACAAACCAAACAACCCAAGCTCAGGTGCTTTAAATAACGCATCATTGCATGGATTGTTGCTGGGAGTTTCCCCAGAAAACCACTTTAGACTCACTGATGTCAATAACTCTTTTTACCCTGCATGTGAGGGATGGACTGTGAATTTGTGACTTGATCATTTGTACAAAGCACTCTGCCTGCCTTGATATTTCCATCTCTTCCCAGGGTGACAGGGGCTTTGCGGGCCAACTGGGGCACAAAGGAGACCAAGGAGATAAAGGAGAACGGGTGAGTTGTGGCGAATTGAGCTGATATGAGACCAGGAAATTTGCTGATGAAATAAATGTGCAGTTGGGTTTTCTCTGGTTTCTGATCAACATTAGATTAAATTCTGGCTATTAGTTACTGGACTTTCTAAAGGCTGATGCCTAATTTGAGGTGCTTCCTAGAGTGGAGGGGAGGTGTATAAATACTGTTACATGCCATATTTATATACCTGGTAGTATGTCTATGTCTCCCCTAACAAGCATTCTAGATATGGACCAGAGACATGGAGTGAATCTACTCCTCAATGTTCTAGAACTGATTAATTTACTATTCTAACTTCATATGTTAAAATGCAACAAGGCATTCTTCACGAAATGATTCAAATGAACAACAACAAGCTTGCGTCAGTGTCTAGGCATTGAGTCTCTCGTACCTTCCTGGTCCTCGTCTGCCAGAGGTAAGGGCAACCCATTCTGGTAGCCACGATGATGCTCGTGCAGTATACGCAGCCAACGACACGTGCCTTGCAGCCACTAGGAGGAAAAAGCCAAAGCAAAAAATCTCCTTGACAACAGTAGGAAAGGGATGACTTTGAGAGTGGAGATCTCAGGAGGAGCTCTGGTAGACTGGAGGAGAAAGGGAACTCAAGAAGTACTGGGAGAGTATCCAAAGCAAGGAAAAACCTGGGACGCAAATTAGACCAGGTTATGAAGAACGTGATGAAAATACGTCTGAATGCATGTGACACAAGGAATTGTTCCAAGGGCCTTCCTGATATAAGCGGGTACAGGAAGTATCCCATGACTCCTCTAATCTCTATCCACTTGGGCTGCAAAGGTAAAATGGCCACCATCTTAGATTGACCTGGAAACAACGACCAAGCCCAAAGAATACTACAATATTTGAAGTTAGATCGAAGGACATGGAGGGCCCTGGAAAATCCGTGTGACAGGCCCTGTGAGGTGAGTGTTTTTAAATACCCTCCGCCGCACTGTATCATACTAACACGTCCCCTCCTGAGATGGCCCAAACATGGCAGTCTCAAATCTAATTCACAGGGCTCCTGGGGGGGATGAGGCAGACACCAGGGATGTGGCATAACAGTTTGAGACTAAAGATGTGCATCTTTGATTATGTAATGATGCATTCATACAGGGTGCATGCTTGCCCAGGAGATGCCTTGAGTCACTGAAATGTGTGAAGTCTCTACATAGATCACTGATCAATGATTCTTATTGGCATGTTGGGTCGAGCCATGAAACATGCCTGCAGGCAAATTAAATGCTATCTGAATGTTGTGAATTACCTGAATCCTGATTTGAGCTCTATTACTGTCTGGTGGGAAGATTTGCTCAGCTAACGTTCAGACCCTGGTTTTCGCAGTAATGTTCATCTTAGAGAAGAATGACAAGGAGACCTTACTTGGACACAAGTGAAGTGTTTGTGCAAATGAAGATGTTTAGCAATTTCCAAATAATTGTCATCTCACTACCTTCCGGACACTACTAATAACAGTGGTGCTTCTCAAGAAAGGAAAGTGTGTGTTGGAGGAATGTGGCAAAGAAAGTGAAAACATACTGTGATTCAGGAATGGGATGGGAGAAGAGGAATGTTGTGAATCTCTATAAGCATTATATCAACTCTGAAAACTATTTTGCAAACATTGTATGATAAGAGAGTGACCCTGTGATCCTTCATTCTTCCATTATCAAGCATGAACCTAATGACACAAATGCAACCTTCAAAACTAACTGAGGATCAACCGGTCAGGCAAGAAACAATAGGACCATATGAACTCGAAGATAGCATTTCACCCTATTCCAGTACTCCAGCTCAAGTGGAGCCAGCTCTAGTTTTAGATGTAGACCCTCTGATGTGGCAGGAAAAAGACTGAACTGTTGGCCTTTGAGCTAAAGAAGAGGGAACATCCCGTGACTACATAATGGCCATCGACACTGTACAACAACTTATACAAGTCAATTCACATCCAAGTTCACGGTGGTCATTTTGGACTGAAAAAGGCTCAAGTACCATTGCACATCATTGTACTGAACTGAGAACTCGCTACAAAAGCAAAAGCTGCTTGGAACTGCCAGTCCACATTTTCATACATTACATGCCCTTCAGCAATGGCGGGTACAATGACTAGGAGCTTTTGATGTCTTAGAAGAGGCTTTAAATCTAGAAAAGGAACCGTTGAGATGTTGTATTGTGAAACTCTTCATACAACCTGACTCGCAGAGAATTAGATCAACATTTACTATTGGAGCAAAGAAAGATGTAAAGACACTATCAGTGCATACTTTGCAGTCAGGTAAAATATTGAATAGGACCGGATGCCGCTCCTCTATTCAGAACTAGCCTGTCAGTATGGACGTCCTTGAAATGATTGTGATAACTGCTGTTGGAATAACCGGGTGTGAAAACTCCTTCAAGATAACTATGAAGTCCAAAGTAACCAAAGATTTTGCCTTTCTGTTGTGTAGGAGGGGGACATCACAAATATCAAAGGGTCTGGATGAGCATTAAAATTAATTACTTAGGACCTTCAAGACCTTCAGAGCAAGCTTAAGATAGGATAAATCCACATGGATGGGACTCATTTTAATGTTAAACTCATCCATTTATCTCTCAGTTACAGTCAATCTGAATTAAGCTGTTCTCTGAGTCTCAACCATTAACAGCATGCCTGCCACCTAGATTGAGCAAAAGCCTGGAGTCCTCACTACACTAAATGCATGCTTAGCGCAAGTAGAATGGCTCAATATTTTGTGAAGCAATCCTTCATGAGGGCAAAGTTAGGATATGAAAAGGACAATTGTTTGCATTTTTATAAAGCTTACCCCATGCAAGCTATTTATTTGACACAATTGTCCTTTAGAAAGTAGAGTTGGAATTGTGTGAAAGTTGTAAGTTTACTACTTTTTATTAAATGTTGAATAAATGTAATATTTGTCTTTAGGGTATGGCAGGTCCTATAGGGGTACCAGGCCTTAGAGGTGCAGAGGGAGCTCCTGGACCACCTGGTCCTCCTGGTTCGGTTGGATCGAAAGGTCCAGAGGGCATCCAAGGACAAAAGGTAAGTGATGCTGTGACAGTTGTGGTCTCTGGCGCTTGAATGCGTGAACTAATTCACCATATTTAGAAAAAACATTTAAAAAAGCTAACTTTTCAAATCAAGCAAGTTCCAAAGACGCTGTGAAAAAACACAACCAAGGATTCTTGTGCACATTTAGTGATTAAAATGTGACTTGTCCAATGACTTTTTTATGATCATCTAACTAGCCCTGCTTTCGATATACATTGCTCTCACATAAAGTCCTTGTCTGCCTTCATTGACGAGGAGATATGTATTTCATTTATTTTACATGCTTGTTTAATGTTGGCCTACGACTAATGGGCCACTTCATAGCTCTAGCTCTTTCTGAAGTTTACTTTTCCAAAACATCTCCTGCTAGGTCATTGGATCCTGAACATCAGCGGGATCAGGGAGTTCTTCCGGTGTATAACTGTTGCTTAGCTGCATGGGCAATTGTATTGTCCTTTGTAGAAACTGCCCACTATTAGTAGATAGGTGAGGTCCATCTAGCAGGTAGAAGGCAGAAAAAACAAAAAATAAATACATTTTGAAAATTATTTTAAATTGACTAAGCCCATTAAGAAGCTGAAACCTGTGTCAAATATCTACATGAATCTAATGGTTGATTACAATTCTGCTGCTTTTTTGGCATGCTGCAGTATAATGAATTCCTCGCCAAATGTCCCCAAAACTAAGGCAATTGCAGCTAATTCAGAATTTTCTGGTGGACATCTACAGTTTTAGGCATATTGCTGACATTCCTGCTCTGTTGTTGCACTGAGACTGGCTGTAGAAAATAAATATATTGCCCTTTTAGTAGTGATGATACTTAGCTTAACTTAATCCACTTCCTCTCACTCAACTCTATTTACAATTACTATAACTGTGAAACTTATTTCAGTTTATTGAACCTGTGATTTGTGTTCTGATGATCTTACATGAGTGTTATGCTACATTATTAAGATATTGCGAAATACATATATTCCCAGAATTTTATTGCCATCAATTAAATTCAATAAATACTTGCTATTATTCAATGATGAGTGCTTTTTGTTTTATTAACTATTCATGATCTATGTATTAAACAAATAAAAAAAATTACATGTTTAAAACTGGTGCAAATTCTACACACTTTGTTCACGAAATGAAAGCCTTATAATTCCTGCACTTTGTGTTCCCACTCAGGGCGAAAGGGGACCTCCAGGAGAGACGGTTGCCGGACCCCGTGGGCTCCCCGGAGTACCAGGAGAAAGAGGAGATCAGGTGGATCTCATTACTAATCATTTGACATGATCTAGTATTAACTTATAGACATTTTACCTCAACTAGTGTCTCTATACGGAGTAATAATGGTGCTATGAATGACTGTCAGCTCTGCTCAGTGAAGTAAATCACCTAAGGACACTTCAACTCACCTAAGGGCCCTTCAACTTAGTGAATTGCTTCTACAATGAATTTAGAAAGGGTGGGTTATTTAAAAGAGGGTCACAGCAGCATTTTTCATAACTAAGGTCCAACAAATGTTAGGACTTTAGAGCTCAATCAAGCTGGACATTCAGCCTTGCATAACTGCCCTTCAGGTTATTTTGTTCTGGTTCCCTTAGAAACACTAACATCATTACATAATACCAGTCAGACATAATTCATGGCAAACATAGGGTCCTGATGTATACCCCGACCAGTAGAGGCACTGATAAAGGGCTGAAATATGTTCAGCCAATGTACAAGATTAATGTGATCCTAGCAGCCCCCATTTTGTGTCCTGGCTTTTATTCTAGTGTCCAGGAGAAATTAATAAAAGTCCATTCAACCTGGTACACAGATGTCAACCACTCAGATGCCCTCTCCCCTAAAAACTCCTCACACAAACTACACAAATTTAGAGCTCAAGGTGAGCCACACTGCAACATGACTGCTCGTGAATGTGCGACCACGGTTAGGAAGCATGCCACTGTAGGTGTGTGAGGGGTATACATTTTTCTTAGTAAGAAACATGATATCGAAGTGCTACTAACTCAAGAGATAGGGAGATTTCTAAACTGTTAACCAGGGACCAAAGTCCATTTCTAGATTATTTATAGTCTGACAGGAAGGATGTACTTTGGGCCCTTTTCTAGTAATTTCCTCTCCCCATGATGGTGTAGTTTCCCCGAATGCACTCTATGCTCTTCCAAGGATGTATTGTAGTATTGTGGTGATTAAGTGTTCTTAAATTGTTCCATGGGTGAATTTGTAAGTGAGGTACTGCTGGGAAGTCATTGGGGTGCATTCAGAGTAGAAGAGTAGCAGTCCTGTAGCTTCAGTTCCACTTTGCATCTCGCTAGTTAATTGTTGATTAATTGTAAGGTTTGAGTTTTGCAGGCCATGAAAAGACGGGAGCTGCTTATAGCCCCAACTGTAATATGTTGAAGCAGCTGGAAGATGCTGTGTGATGTACTAAGTACATATCAATTATGGTTACCAGTAATCAATTCTATGATGACCACGTGTCAAATGAGTAGATATGTTTGGTCGGTGTGTGTTTGCCATTGCGGAACTGTAGTTTCTTAAGCAACTGAGCTTCTGCTCACTGACATCCATGAGTGTGTAATAAACATAGAAGAGTTTGTTGGTGATGTGTAGATATAGTTAGATGTCATCAGCACAGGAATGATAGAGGGGGTCATGGTCACCGATGGGCTGTAAGGGGGCAGAGGTAGAAGATGACAAGCAAAGATGAAAGGTGTGAATCAGGCAGCGCTCCACATAAAACCTAAGGGAAGGTGGATCGGAAGGGTGCACAGTTACATTTTATTTAGTGTAGTTACAGAGGAAGGATGCAAAACAGAGGAGGAAGGAGTCTGAGACTGCTGCTGACTTAGAGTGGCAATAAGACAGTATCAAACCATGCAGAGTGTGGAAAATAAAGTTTTTCCCTCACATCTCCATGTGTTTAGTAGTCTTTACCATCTTATAAAGTTTGAAAAGTTTTAAAATATCAAATATCTAGCATAAACACCCTCTAAAGGTAGGTCCTTTGGAGAAACCCCTGCCATAATTCGCTATTAGATCAAAAAATCTCTTGCGAAACGGCAGAATACTCTTACACAACTACTCACACACAACGTTTTTTCAAGACAATTTCTCTCACAAAACCTTTTCAAAGAAAATATCTCTTACAAGCAGTGTCTGGAAACTCAGCAAACTGCACAAAATATCAACGTTTTCTCTCTCACCCAACTTTGAGGGTGGCAAAGATGTTAAATGTGAGCTTTGCGTTCACCTACCGCTCACCATTGCATCTTACATGCCATGCTCCCCTACCATGCACACGCCTGACACTTTGCCAGCTCTATTTTTTAGCTGAACAGTGTGAATCAGAAGCCCCTTCTTGCACATTCACTGAAGTCCTATAATCTCTTTCTGGGAAATAGCCAGTGAGGTAGTAAGGCACCCTGCACCTTAATCAGGGACTACAGCGCCTCTTTGTGGATGTTGCCATCACTGGCATTAGTAAGGGCATGAGAAACCCTGGGAAAGCAGTGGGTTGTGCAGCTTTTCCTCTATACCAGAAACCTTGTTTCAGCCAGCGCCACCTGTTGGGATCCAATGAAGGTTGGCAAGCATCTAGGAGCATATGGCTTTTTTATGACATCACCTTCCTCAGCTCTGTGACACTGTCTTGCAAAACTAGCTCGCTACAGGGATCCCAGACTACCATGGACGTATATACCTGAGAAGGTCTCACCTTCTGGGTGCAACGCTGGAAGCCCGTGGCATCAGGCCATCAAGCAAGTCTTTCCAGCTGTGTGTGGGTCAGGGGACAAACTCTCAGTGTGCTCCTGTGATGTGAGTGCTCCATCAGAGTAGAAGCTGGCATATCTAATGGGCTTCCATTGTCACACTTTTGACTGAGCCAGTCTACACGCTATCTCAGGTGAAGAGGGCAGAGACCACCCAGTCAGCCATCAAAAATTCCCATCTCACGAAAGTCTGTCTCCCCCACTGTTTGGCACAGCCTGTATCTCTCACCGAAAGACAAGAGGCACAGAAAGAACTTACGGTCTCTCGTAAGTCCACCATCAGTTTAGCTACCCAGAGCAGTCTTGTTGGACAATCTCCCCAACACTGGAGGTGCATTAGATGGAGGAGGATGTGACCCCCCCCATCATTCTAAATACTAGTCTAGATTTGGAGCACCAGGACTCTACTCTGAACTCCACAGCTCATTCACCAGCTTAGGATTTCAGTGGGGTTATAAATGATACTGGAGGACTCTCACTTGGCTTCCAGTTTACCATTGAGGGTGGAAAAGTCAGTTACATCTGAGTAAGCAGACAGGAAGAATCTGGATTTGCTATGGCCTCACAGCTTGCACAGTTCCAAACATGTTCATGTGCACCTTCTCATCTTCCATCCTCAGATCAGACATCCTTCTTGAATGCTTTCAATACAAAGCTGAAGGTTCAGAAGCTTGTTAAGGTTACAGGAGCTTCTTCATACCTTTCAATCCACTTTATGGTTGAGAGCAATGGGAAAAGGTTGTCTCCTCTTGAGACCCTGTATGCTGTGGTTTTTGTGTGAAATTTGCTATTGTGAGCTGGCAATTTGTGTTCTTTTACAAAGAGACCTGTCACAATTGCCATGTAATTGCAGTTTGGTGTTAAGTTTTAGGACTTGGACAAAGAATACCAGACAATGGTTATAACAGGTAGAATCTCATCTTCTCTTGAACAGTGCATTCAATTCTATTTTTCAGGGCAGTGTTGGACCAGACGGTAGTAAGGGAGACAGAGGAGTGCCAGGCATGACGGTAAGATATTTTCTATTATCCATGTGCAGATAAACTATAGCTACACCATTGTACAGAAACCACAAAACTACTCTCAAAGTCAATGAAGGGGAAAGTACCCAGTAAGCCCCTATACATAACAGTAAATAGGCAGGTGACACCCAGGACCCCACTGTTGTGTGATAGGGCGGAGGTTCTTGGTAGGCTTACGTTTACAGGTGCAATTGCCTTCTGTTGGAGTTAAAGTTGGAACACACACATATATTGTATGTTTGAGATAGTGGGGTACTATAAATATATTGCAACCTGCATGCAGCTTAAGAAGGCAGTATTGTAAAATTCTACGGCCATTGTCCTGCAAAGAAAGATCATAGCACACACTCCTGGTATCAGTATTTAGTGATGGGCAACTTGATTCTCAATTTGGGAGGTTACATTTTGAAAACAAAAGAGGGGAATTTTGAGAAGAGTTTATGCCTTTAAGCGCCATGAGACCCTATGGGTGATTAGCTGCGCTCTACAAATCTATGATTGATTGATTGATTTAAGAATTTCCTGCTTACATGAGTGTTCCTCTTGGCCTTCTGAATGTATCATCACCAGTGATAAAAGTGCACAATAGGCTGAGGATACCATACCCCCCCCAAATGCTGTATTAGCTAACAGTGACAATACTGCATTTGGCATCATTGCATTGTTCTCTGTTTCTCCAGATACTGGGTGTTAATAATAATTCCAGTCCTGCAGTTGTCACCGGGGACAAGATGGCTGCCCAGGAAACAGAACCAAAAGAACAGGAAAAAAGCCAAACAGTCGGCAAAGGCCTATAGCATACATTGCAAATGTGACCAGACCAAATGTGACCAAAAATAACAATGCTTTTAAATCTACTATATTTGATTCAGTGGGGTGTGGCAAGTTATTTGAATTGACAAATACTGTTGTGTTAATAGGATATCTAGTTAAATAAAAATGCAATCTGCAGATTGCAAAAAAACAGATTGTGTGGCCAAGAAATACGTTGCAGCCGCTTCTGATGACAGCCATTCTCCTAATATCAGAATAGATGCTCAACACCCTTCATTGCCATCTCCTATTGAACCTAGCAGAAGGTCAGCCTGACTCTGGTCTAGCTACCCAATGTTAGAACATATATAATACACAGGCACATACCCTGACAGTCACAATCATTGCTTGCGTAAAGCTGAAGGGGTGCTCTGAACCCCATGGAGTTCTTTAACTATAGACTCTCCAGTGGACAAGACTGGTCTTTCTTGTCTTGGTTCCTTCCAGCTGGCAGCAGCAAGAGATCACGTGAAAATTCCATAAAAGCTGTTGGGATGTGTCCTGGCACCGTAACCTCCTGCAATCAGCACAGATGGCTGATCTGGTTACCACCAGCGTATATGGTCTTAGCTCCATCTCCACCCTTGTTCCCTGTCTGCTTACCATAATACCAACATGTTGTTATTGTGTTGATGAAGCTTGGGCCATGAGAACAGTAAAAGCAAAGGACTAGAGAAGAAAGTATTGAGGAAACTGAAAACCCTCACACTGCAGCAGCCAGAGTCTTTACTAAACTGATATTGGTTACAGCATCTTCCTAGATTGCTTACACATGCGTGTACTTCTTCAAGTCTCTGTGTAAAGCACATAAAGCACTTTACTGAACTGGATCATAGACTTTGACACATTAACGGACAGCAAAAAATGTTTCCCTGTACCTTTGTTCATTGAGTTCTTTTTTTTGTGTCAGGAGGATGAAGTTCGAGGGTTCGTCCGACAAGAGATGAGCCAGCACTGTGGTAAGTGATACTGGCCTTCTAGAACTTGAACATCAACCAACAATCCATACATTAAAAAGATCCTGCCAAAGTGCATCCATCCTGCTGGACCTGCTGGTTCTGTTTTATTCCAAAAAGAAATAATCACATTTTTGAATGATATATTTTAGAATGTTATTTGCAACATGCTACAATCCAGTGTGACATTTTATTATCTCTTACCAAATTCAACAGCACAACGGATGTGTAACTTTGCAGGATAATTTCCAACCACAGGTCGTCGCAGATGCTTGAGACTGTGTCAATGGGTGCTCTCGAAGTGCAAAGCAGGATGCTCGGTTTTAAATTATGTACCCACATTTTATTTTATTTTGCGGTCTTAGTCTTTGCTACCTCTTCTAAGCAAGACCTTGAGGGGCCCTCTTCTAGAGCACAATGATACCTGCAAACTTGTAGTCAGCTTGTTTGGGTGGTAATAGAAGCTGCTCTTTCTGCCCCCTAAACTACTTTCCCTTGCAACAACTGAGCCTTTCCACTCTCAGTCCCATGAACCCAGCTTGTACAGCACCTGGACTTGCATCTAGCCAGTTCTTGACTTGCAGGTTTTTTGTTAGATCTAGCACTGTTAGACATCAGGAATCCATGTTTCAGTGGTTTGTAACAAGGAGACGCAGAATGTCAGTTGTGTGTTGTGTGTGGGCCCCTAGGGGCCCAAAACACAATATGCTTGGGTGCACAGCATATATAATTTATAATAATATTTTAGTATATCAACATGATTTACATGGTGCTCAGTTCTCAATATTTCACTATTATGCAAAGGTTGGTAGCAGTGACACCTTATTCATCGGTTTCTTATTATCAAACTATAATTCTTTATCAGATATTCAAAATGTAAAGAAGTCACTAGAACATGTATAGATTTGATTTTGATCAGTAAATTAAATGGTGCTTTTTTCTCGTTTCAGCTTGTGGAGGTGAGTTGTGTTAAGTGGAATTCCACGAATGTCGCACCTTGGATACCACAATGTTCTCGTTGTGTGATGGCTGTTCAGGGAAGGTTCAGTAGAAAGTGTTAATCTTTTAAAAATGGTGCTCTTATTAAAATGCTATTTGTGGTTTAGTGGAAGTGGCATATTTTCAGGGCCATCCCAGATCACAATCCAGTAGATTTCACTAAGCCCTTAGATAATAGAGGGTAACCAACATACCAGCTAGATCAGGGAAAGCACACGTTATTACCCATGTATTAGTCTCTATATACTTGGACAAAACACATGAGCAGCATGTATCAAACGTTCCAGAGACTTTGTTGGTATTCCACATACTCGTTAAAAGTTACTACCATCCTCTCACCTAGCCTGATCACACATGAAATCTACACTGTGTTCAAAGCCAATTTCAGTGCAGAGTATTTTTTTAAATACTTGTGAAGGTATAAAAAATAACAGTAATGAGTAGGTATAAACAAAATGCAAAAATGGTAAAGGAGGCAGCATATTTCATTGTGAAATTTGCTTCATATTTAGTCCCAGGTAGTAAACAAAGCTCTGCTAGTCTGTCAGGGTTCAGTATTTAGATGATTTTTGTTGCTGTCTAAGTAAACTTTATTTATATTTTGCAGCCCAGAACATGCCTGCAGGGCAACTAGATTGGGTCTCTATGCAGCCGGGTCTGTTGTCTGGTGGGAGCATCGATGCGCTTAGATCTGCTCTGCTCCTCAGGAATAAGAAAGCTTCTCTTGCCCTGAGAGAGACGTTTGGGCTCATTTTATATTATTTTGAGGAAAAACCCTTGTGATGCATAATGTAAGGTGAGAAGAAACACATTAAGAATTCACATGCATAGTCACTTTAAAGCCACTGTGGATTCTGAAGATAAGAATATATGAGCTAGAAGCATACTATCAAAATACACAACACACACTGAACACCTTGTTCTTGATAATAATCACAAGTGCTTATGAGCTAATCCACAATTGCAAATGAGGAGTAAAGTTTGGGCTGTATTTGCCAGGGCACAATATGAGGGACTCTTAGGGATTCAATGCAAAAACATACCAGAAAGGTGTTAGCCTCAAAGTTCACTGACCTAGAGTTTGTGCTTGTGGGACTCTAACAAACTAAGTTCACCTGAGCTCTGCCAGATACAAGGAGGAGGAACCCCTCTCCACATCCTCTGCATCACTACTGTTCATACCTAAGAAATGGTGGACAATAGAGGAAAACTTGTCGCTCTACTTCATGGATATTGGAGGTTTCCTAAGATGTCATGGTACCTGGCATCTGAACAGTGGCTGAAACACAGGTCTATGGATACAGCCCTGGCATGCATCTTCTATCAGGTGAAAACTGATTCGGTAGCATCCGCTGCAGCCCTTCGTACAGTGGGAAACCTATTGACGCCCTGCACAGCTCCCATGGATAGTGAAGGTAGAAAGTGGAATTCAATGGGAAACAGGTTAAATGTTCTAGCTGCAGATGCGACTGAAGTAGCCCACCCATCAGCTATCACTGCTAGGCTTGACAGACAGCTACGGAGCAAAAAAGCGCCTTTACTGGACAAGTTGCCCGATTAGGGCAAGGCTACAGCTAGAGCTAAGCTACAAGATGGGGAGCAAACTTCAGCTTCACTAATAGATGCAGCAATGGATGCTTCATCCCGCGCATTAGGGCAGATTGGAAATGCCACACTCATGTGGAATTATGGCTGAAAAGTACCTCTCTCAGACCCGAGGGTTATTCGCGGGTTGTGGATGGCAGATAGCGAGACAGCAGGATCATGAAAAGTGCTTCAGAACAGGCAATCATTCAAAGGACGCAGGGGACAATATCAAAGGTCGAATCAACAGTGATCCCTTTTTTCAACCCTACAAGTAGTATGGAGCTCAAGTCCAACAATTGAGGCAACAAAGTGAGCTTCGTAAGCAGCCTACCAGACAAGGCCAGCGCCGAAGAAGTCATCTGCCGAAAGGAGGTAGCACCTGATTTAATCAACTGCGTCCCCTTCTCTAGTTGAGCTGCAAGTAGGTGGCAGGATGTGATATTTTCTCAAAACCTTTCAGGAGATAACTAAAGGCAAATGGGTCTTAGAGCTTGTCATGCATGGTCATACCGGGGAATTTCACCAGATACCTCTTTCCCTGCCACAGAAAACAGGAAGACACAAACACTTACAAGATTTATGTCAATAAGTGCTAAACCTGTTAAAGAAAGAAGCCATAGAGGAAGTGTCATTGGAAGAAAGAAACATGGGATTCTACTCCTGAATCTAAGGAAATGAGGAGATTGACACCCAGTTTTGGACTTAAAGAATCTAAACAAATTCGTAAGAAAGCAAACTTTTAACAGGATCACAGTGCAGGAAATTTTAACATTCTTCAAGAAAGGTGAGTTTTTTACCATCTATAGACACCTATGTCAACATCCCAATTTATGTGAAGTGCAGAAGTTTGCTTCACAGCAGCTAATCATCATTATCAGTCCTAAGCACCTAGTTTCTGGCTTGGATCTGCCCTGCATATCTTTACAAAATGCATGGCCCCTGCTTGCAGCGTTCATAAGGAGCAGAGGTGTTATGGTTTATCCACACCTGGACGACTGGTTCATAATAGCAGACAGCTTACAGAAAGCACATGATCAGCTTGACAACAAAAGTCCTTTCAAAAGTAGAACTAGCCTTCATCAATTAGAAATCAAACCTATTGCAGAAATAATACAGGAACAACTAAGTGAGAAGTGGCAACAAATTTATAGTGGATCGGATTATATAGTCCAAACAACTTCACACATATAAAAGGCTCAGGAAAGTGAACATTTGCAAACGAGAGCCGCTGCAACCAGTAAAGCCTAATTTCTTCTTGAAAATAGACACGTCCCTGGCAAGATGAGCTCATTTACAGAATATGGAGGCTAATGGCCAATGGTCAAAGAAGGAATCTCAGTTTTACATAAATATACTGGATTGAAAGCAGTCAGGTTAGAGCTAAAAGCTTTTGTCCTTATTGTATAAAACTTGCATCTCATGGTGAGAACACACAACACTACTACCAATTCTATATTGCAAAAAGGTGCAACAAGATTGCTGTTTCCCTCATAAGAGACTCAAAAGTAATGGAGTTTGGCTATTTATCACAAGATGGATCTTTCAGCAGAACACATACCGTAGAACCTCAATAACATATTGGTCCACCTGTGCAGACGATACTTGGACACATACAACTAAAGCAAAGATGATAAACACCTAAAAATAATAATTCAAAGATGGGGCAGGCCTCAGTGGGACAATGTTAGCCACAGATCAAAATTAGATTTGCCCAAACTTTGCAAACAGGTGGTTTTGCCCTGGCTCCCAAGGAGACGCCTTCTCAATAGATTGGACTGCAAAATGTGTACATGCATTTCATACCATACCACTAATTCCAAGAGTGATGTGCAAAATAAAGAGAGAAAGATGCAAGGTCATCCTGAAAGCCCCAGCATGAGAAGTTTAGCATTGAGATGCAGAGTTGTGGCTTCATGGAGAAGCCGGTTCAGTTCAAACTAGATGTGAGGGATTTCATGCAACAAAGCACAAATGCCTATCAGCAGATTTCAGTCCCTCCATATAAAAACATGGCTCATCAGGAATTAGAATTTGGTCATCTGCAGATTTCCTGAAAAGTTTAGACTAATCCTAAAAGAGACCAACTTTAAAGACATTGTTTAAAATGAAAATGTTTTGCGGCATGGACAGATAGGAGGAAAACGTGGATGCCAGAGATGGCCCACCCCAGCTCTTACCTCACTTGCTGCATCTAGCTAAGTGTTGATTATCATTCATGTCAGTCGCGGTCCACCCAGCTGCAATATCTAGGTTCTGAAGATCTTCAGGAACAAGAATTGACCACTGTATTGGCAGCGTTAATAAAGTCACTTTTGAACCAATTCAAAAAGCGTCTATTCAACATTTGTCTTGGAAAATGGCATTCCTGGTAGCTATCACAGAAGGGTGAGCCCATTTCAAGTGCTGTCCTGTTAAAAGCCATTTTTTGTGTTTTTCAAAGGATAAAGCGAATCTTTCTACCAACTCCAAATGTATTCTGAAGTTCCTACCTCATTTTACGTGAGGCAGAAGATTTCAGTACCAGCATTCTTTACAAACCAGAACCCAGCATCTGAAAGGTCACAACATTCCTTGTCTATAAGCAGATGTCTGAAATCATATTTGCATGAAATGAAGGCTTTCCAAAAGATTGATCAGTTCTTTGTAGCTTTTGGGCCACGGAATAAAGGCAAAGCAATTGCTGAGTAGACTCTAGGAAATGGATTGCTGCTTGTATCACAGCAGCTTATGTATCAATGAACAGACCAATGACAAGGTCAATTAAAACACATTCATTAAGAGCAGTAGCAACAGCGACTTACGCTATTTGCAGAAATTCTTCTGAGAGACATTTGCAAAGCAGCAAATTGGAGAGAACAATGCATGCTTTTGTTAAGCATTACTGTGTTAAGGTGCCAAGCCACACAGAAATTGCGTTGAGTCATGCTGTGATCAAACACCTTTTCATTTAAGGCAAGCCTCATTCCTACTTTCTTTTATATTATACTGCTATAATAATCTGAATTCACACATATGAATCTCTGAAAAATCGAATGGCAGAAAAGGAAAAAGGGTACTTACCTCTGGTTCCCCAGAATTGGTATCTTTAATAGATTTGCATGTGACCCACACCTCCTCTACACATGTCTTCCTTTTATTGATAATATGTGCTTTACGGGCAAGACAACTGACAGTTGGAAGTCTCTGGCCAGGGAGCAGCTGAGGGGGCTTGCCTCTTATTGGCTGGAGTTTGGTTCACGTATAATGATGTGGACAGGATGGAAAAGTTGTCTTAAATTCTCAGTTATTGAGTGTACATGTATGCTGCTGTAATACCATTGTTGGCGGGGGTACCCACTCTGATGACGGGGAATAATTCAAGCATGTGTATCTATTAAAGATACCAGTGGTGGAGAACCGGATCTACAGGTATCTTTTTTCCTTCACTTTCTGAAAGCATCTAGATTGACTCTGTCACAAATATTCCAGTCTCTTAGTCCAACAAGCCTGCCCAGAAGTTTCTCGGTTTTGTCATGTCCCTGTCTGCCTCTTGTTTAGATGCACAAGACACCAAAGAGCATTTGGTCACTCAACTGAGTAAGTGGGAAAGGTTTGCATTGTTGTTCATACATAACCAACCCTAGCATCCCAGTAGAAAAACTCAAGTCTCTTTCCATACATGACTGAATATATCTGTGCACGTGACAACTGTAGAAAATGGTGGGTGACCTACTTGAATCTCAGTGCCTATACTGCCTTAAAAGAAGGTACAGTTTTATATGGTTTGCTCAAAGCATTCACCTGATCTAGATGTCTGCAGAAATTCATTGCACAGCTCAGAGAGATACTACAACTAGCCCAAAGCCTTCAGCATCTTTATTGAGAAATCTACTCAAGTTCCTCACTAGTTAGGACCTTGCATCAGGCCCCATTAACACCCAAGTGTAGATTTGCAGGAATGAAAACCGATTATGTATAAAACATTTTTATTAATGCTTCTAGCAGAATGAAACCCTCTGAGAGCCCTAAGAACTAAAATATGTTTACAGATGTTATGTAAGTCGTGTTTTCCAGAATTCTTTGCATTCTTTTTATGTGTGGGCTGTTTTAAAGATGTCAGGTGGAGTGTTTGAAATCTGGTGACTACTCTGTGTTTTACTAACAGGTGTACTTCTGCCCTTTGCTCTGACTATGTCTGGTAGATGAAGGTGTTCAAAAACACCCATGAGAAAGGAGCATATTTGTAATCTTGTAGATCTCTTGGAAATGACTGAACACTCCTTGTCATTCCTTTATGTGTTGAGAAGGGCTTACTTTAAAGGGAACAGCAGGGGTTGCAGAGGTCTCTTTTGTCTAGAGTCTAAGCCAAGATGGAGGCACTCTAAAGAGCTTCATGAGGTACTACGCATTCATGCGTTTCTTGTTACTAAAAAAAACTGTTGTTTCCTGTTACCCAACCGAGTGGTACTCATTGTATCAATCTCAGAAGGATGAAAAGCTGAGTGCACCCACCATGTTGCAAGCCTTTGATCCTGATATCAAACACAGATCACTTTAGTTAATGCGTTTGTGCAGTGAGCCACTAGACCCAGCACCTAAGGCTTACTCCTCAATGAGCAACTATATGATTGGTCACATTACAGGGTTGATTTAACCACACTGAATGCAGAGTCACAAATCTGTAACCCTCGATCAGCCCCACATTTGTTGATCTGGAAACTCAGCTTTGAACTGATGAGCTATTTCTTTTCAGCTCACCTCTGAGCAGCCTCTACACACTACGAGCCTGAGCTTTCTAGGAAACATACCGAAAGCAGAGCGCTTTTAGTGCAGATCAGAGAGGGCTCCCAGGCAGGACACACAAATATTAGAGAGGCCAACCAAGTAGCAGCATGTTAGGTGAGTTTGAAATCAGGTGCAAATCATAGAAAAGAGACAAAAAAGTTAAAACCATTAACGTTAAGGAATTCAAAACACATTTCTGTCTGTTATTTTAGCTTAATAGGGTCACGAAACACCCTAAAAATATATCTTTAATTTAGATGAGGTGTGTTGTGCCCTCACTGCCCTGTCTTAATTCAAACTACAGTGAAACATGTTGGCATGTAGATGTAAAGAGATATAAGTGATTAGGCTTAAATCAACAATATATATTTTTTCCTAAGGACTGGATGCTTTGCGTGTTGCAGCTGAATTTCTTTGGCTGTTCCTTTGGCTGTAACCTGATTTTGATCCCATTTTCACAAGTAATTTTAGAAAAAATGCTACTCGAGGTACTACCTTGCCATACACACCACCTGTTTTCAATCAATCTTTTCTTCTCCAGGACAAAAAGTACTTTCAAAAGTATTGTTAGCAAAGACATCCTCAACCTTCAAGATGAAGTGTGAATTAGCTCGACTTCCCATACATTTTTGAGTGTTATGTGACCCAAAAGCTTTGCAAAATGTTTTTGCTCTGTGGCTTATCGGTATTTGCATATTTATGTGAAACAAGAGTGCACTACTTTTCCATGTCCTAAATGATCTCTGCAATTTCTGTGGATGGTTTGGTAATGACAATTTGCTCATGAACAGTCCATAGACCTGTCAGAAGCTAGACTAGGAACCAGTTATTTCTGATTAACTCATGTGTGCATGGCAGACATCTAACACTGCTCCACTAAGTATTAACTCAAACAACCAGTGGCCACAAAGTCCAGACAATATCTGTGCCCTCCTAGCTTGGTAGACATGATGTAGGTTACAGGCAAGACCGAATTAGGATAGCCATTTGTGATACAAACCCACAGGACATGTCAGCTAAAGACTTCTCCTGCAATAAAGAAATATATGGCAGCATAAATTTCCAAAGTTCCAGGACTGATGTTCTTACAATGTTCCTTAGAGTCAAAATAAGGTATTACAGAGTGAGGTCCTTAGGAAATGGATTTTTACCACATTCATTGGCTCACCCTTTCAGACTAAGGGCCTGATTTAGAACTCTGCAGATGGAATATCCTGTGCGCTGTATTACGATTCCAATAGAATATAATGGATCATAATATGGCAGACCGGATATGCATCACTTTTGTGACTGAGTATTTCCCTCTCCGAAGGTCAAAATCAGGCCCTGAGAAAAGTTCAAGATGCAAAATGTTAAAGTTTGTACCATTTAGCAGCATTTGCAGTACCTCACGCAACATCTCCAAGCGTCGAATTTAAAGAGGATGGACCAAGAAATCCTAGTGCAAATTAATTATAACCGAAGGGTGTGCTTGATGGCTGAAATTGGTGTGCTGAAACCTGGCTCACTAGCCAAAGAAAATAGTACCTTGCTTGAAAGACTTAAGATTATTATATTCATACTTTGAGCAAGAGAATTAATTTCATGATCAGAGCAACAAATCAAAGTTCATTTACATGCATCTAAGACCATTCATTGGAATGTCTTAAAATCAGTAATTAGTATCATACAACAAATTCGTAATCAAATCTACACCTTGTGTGAGTCTAAACCAAGAACATGCTCAAATGTGACTAACCCAACACCAATTGTTGTGTGGATGAATATTCAAAAAATCATAAAATTAAAAACACATTTGGTTACAGTTCATGTTTTTTTTACGAAAGGCTTTATAGTATAGTAATGGCCCATAGTGAATTGCTTGGCCCACAACAAAACACACAGTACAGAAAGGCATGTACATTACTTCATGCTTAATGAAGGTACAGCAGCGCAAAAAACAGTTAGTTAAAAAAACCTCAGTGCAATGTTTATATTAATACTATTTATTTGATTAATTGCAACTCTGGACACATGATCAAGGCATGTATTTTTACAATGTTTTATTTAGAGGAGAAGATTTGAACCAGAACAACAGATATTTAGATTGCAAAGCACAATAGAACTTATATGAGCTGGAACACACCAGCAATAAATTATAAAATGAATAGGTATTATTTTCTGAAAACTAAATCTCCCTCCCCCTCAAGTCAACTATATACTTACCATGGGTGGGCAAAGCATCGGAGTTCACCTTGAAACTTGCGCTAAGGTGGCCAGTTTCACACCTCGTCTTGTTTGCGAGGTTTGTCACAAACTTAACCAGCTTTGTTTGTGGGATATGTTTTACACATCAACAAGTTTATTACTAGAGAATTTACTTTCTCCAGCTTACAGTAATGTCCTCTAGAGAAAACCATTTGTAAGCTTGAAACATGAGCAAGGAGGTTAGGGGAGATTTTTTCCTCTGGCTGTGTTTCAAACTTTGTAAAATGTACAATGATTGTGAAGTTTAACAAACATAGTAGTTGCAGAGGAAAATCCTTCACAAGTTCACACACATAATTTTCCCTAAGTATCTAAGAACTGCCTGACTCCAAGCTCAAGTTAATATATTTGGAATATTTGTTCAGCTCCCTGGCCTCCTTTCTGTGGACTTTATGTATAAGAGACATTTCCTTTTAATTTAACATGTTTCTGGAGTTGTTTTTAAATGTCTTAAATATCTTTAATTGTTAAGGCTAAGGTATGTCATGGTAGCAAGATGACCTGCAGGATACCTTTAACTGAAGACATCAAAGTTGCTGCTTTAGTCATGTTACAGCATTATATTCCTCACAGTTACGGGCCCAAGCCAGAGGAAAGGGTGGGTAACAAAGGCAGTGTAGTTAAAATCTATGTAGGTAAGGGAAATAGGGCTATTTGCTCCCCACTTTCTTTTCCCCTTTGCAGCAGTGAATTCAGCTCCTTGCATGATGAGACCAGTGGCTTCTCTCTACTGTTGCACCTGACAGCAACTTTTAAAGAGAACCAGACCAGCTGGTGCTGCAATATAGAGGAGGTGTTAGCCGCCACACAGAGATAGAAAAACGTACGTTGGAACTTATACACCTGGCAGGGCATGCAAGTGGGCTAGGGAGCTGGCAGACGAGGAATGTTCCCTGAGTAGGCCTGTAATGCTAGCTTCAACCTGCAAAGTGGCCATCCTGATTGGCTGGTCAGATACCAACATTTCATACAGGTTGTTAATCAGAAGTTGTTATATTGTTGTATTGCATGTTGTATTGTGAACTAGAAAGTACATGTTCACCTAATTGTCCTACGCCCTTTGTAGAGTGTTCTCATACCTGATGCTGGGTTTGAGAATATTCTTTTTGACAGATGACTTCTTGATTCACTGTCCTAAAGGGGGAGCTCTGACTGTAATGAAGATGCTTGAGACACCAGTCCTCTCCCTCACATCTTCGTGAGAATTATTCTCCAATAGTCCATTTCCTTCAGTTAGCTGATGTAGAGTGGTGTCATATAGAGGCACCCCTTGCTCCAACCAGGATCAATTTACATAATTGTATGATGACAGCTTGCAGGCTATTCTTGTATGCTTGCTCTTGCAGGGGCATTAACTGTGCATGCATGATGTGGACAGGGCCTGCTACTGCTGCAAAATGCTTGGCTTCATCAGTCGTTCCTGTGTCCTCCGTCTGAATTATGTGTTATATCCTTACACCTCCCAGGTTTTCTCCCCAACTATCCATCCTCCCCATCGTACCCGTCTGTTAAGTCACGTCTAGTCCCAGTTCTAAAGTTCTCTCACAATGAGGAAGAGGAGGGTGAGTTCTGTCTTTCAGGTTGTTTTGATGTATGCTAAATCATGCCTCATTTTGCAATAACATAATCATAATTTAATCTTAGAAGTACCTGAAAATTATTACTACTGCTTACTAAAAGTGTTCTGCTCAGCATTATGTTTTTCAGTCTCAGCATTAACTTTTAATCTAGTACGTTACATATCATGTAAACATTTAAAATTCTGCTCATTGCTAAAATACAATTCAAAGCGAGGGATCTGATGAGTGGATGATCACCTGTGTCTCATGGCTACGTTGTGGTCTCTGACCCTGCTGCTTTCCATCTCCTCAATTTAGATCACCCCAGATGTTGTCCCTTACTGTTATTTAGTTTAGCCCAGTTTTAGTTAATGTATTATTGGCTCTATCACTAATGGTTGGTCCTTCACTGACGTTTTGCCGATTCATGTTCTTCACCTGCACCATACCCTATTTGGATGGCCCCTGGTGTGCCAGTTATTGTTTTTAACCAACCATCACAAAGTTTAACCCCTGATGTGATTTGCCTGCCTGAGGTTGTTTGGATTGGCCCTGACTGTAATTATATGATATACCTTTACTGTTACTTATCCAACTCACTTTGTTTCAACAACCCTTAAAATACCCTTGACATTGTTTGGTTAATCTCTAATGTTTATAGTTCTCCCCTGAAATTGTATGGTTCACCCTTAATTCTTTGACCAGAGCCTGGTGTACATCCCCTATGTTCTTTAGTTATTTGTCTTTAGCAAATCCTTAATTTGTTTGACCTGCCCCTGACATTATATTACCTCTTTTTGATATGAACCATATCTCTGACATGTATAGCCTACTCCCAGGCCAGTGCCTGTGTGGTTTTTCTGATCTTCTACTGTTCTTTAGCTCAATGCCGGTTGTTGCTTGACCCACCCCTAATAAAGTTTGGTCCACCCTTTATTTTGTTTGGGTCTGAGGTTAATTTACTTTCCTTTGATGTTGCTTGCCTCCCTTCTGTAGTTTTATCTTGCCACAGATAGGCCCTCATTATAACCCTAGTGGTCCATGGACCGTCAGGGCCGCTGTGGCTGTCTTACCACTGCGGGACCAGCAGTGCAGACCGGCATATTACGACAGCGGCGGTTTGGCCACTGCCAAACTGCCGATTCCCCGCCCGTCCCGCCGCTTTACTGCGGCCCGCCGGGCTGAAGGTTTCCACCTGCAGCCCAGTGGGAGTTGGAGGACTGCTGAGGTAATTCCGACTCGGGACACATCCAGCATTTTCCTCGGTCTCATCGCACAAAATGCTGGCGGTAAGGTATTCCAACGACAGGAACTTGCATTCCTGTCGCCGGGATACCCCCCAAACACCTCCGCACACACACACGCATGCACCAACACACACAGAATCACACACAGACACCCCTCCGCTCACACACGCACTCACAACATTCACCCTATAGACACGCATACATACCCATACACATCACACACGCATGCATGCAATCTCCATCCCCCACTCCCTCCCTTCAACTACATACATACATGCACCTGCACGCACTCACTCACACCCCATTTATCCCTTGCACATTCACCCATGCACACACCCCCACCCCCCATCCACATGCATACACACATGCATCACCATTGCCACATTTACACACAGGCACACACGCATGCACACACAGACACTCTCCCTCCCTCCCATTCATGTCACGCATACACACACTCCCACAGACCCATTCACACCCCTCACCTCCCTCCCCTTGCGGACGGCACCTATCTCGTCTGACGAGGTGCTCCTCCGTTAGGGGACAGGACCAGCGCTCCCACCACCGGCACCGCCACACCACCCGAAGACCCCCACACAGAATTACTGGTTGTAATTCTGTGGGTGGTCTTTTTCTGGTGTGGTGGTGCGGCAGTGGAACTGCCTAAGCGCCGCAGACCGCTGTGATGAATGCCGCCGGATATCTGACCATCGGCGGTGCAGATATCCAGTGGCAGTCATTATATGGCGGTCGGAAGACAGCCAGCACTGGTGGTCTTCCAGCAGCCACCGCTGCGGCAGTCTTGGCAAAAGACCGTCACAGTCATAATGAGGGCCATAGTGTTTGACACTCCCTTGATGGTTTTTAGCCTTATTCCTACTACTGCTAGTTTGATCTGAGGCTGTTGTGGATTGGCATAATTCCTAATGTTGTGTAGTGCACCTGTTATGTTATTACTAACATCCCCAATGTTTTTGGGTATTCCATTCATAATACTATTTCCATCTTAGCCCACTTCTATTGTTGTGTGGTCTACTGTTTTTTGGTGATATTGAGCTTCATTGTTGATATTGGTTGGGTTGAATTTCATCCAACATTTGACATACCCATAATGAGGACTGACATTTATTGGCTGGCGCAAGATAATGTTTCATGTGTCACTCATACTGTTTGCAACACCTTATGCTGTGTACCCCCAGGTGTCATTCACCCTAGTTTCTTTTCATGTTGTCTGGCTCCTACCTAAAGCTGTTTTGGATGCAACATATGCTGTTTGTCACCATTGAGAAAGTTGTTTAGCTTGCCCTAGGTCTTCAGACCATTTATATGTTGTTTGGTCTGCCTCTGGTATTGTTTTGTCCAATTCTGATATTATCTCCTCCTCTGAGGTTGCTTGCAGTGCCTCTGCCAGTGTTTAGTTAACACCTAAAGTTGCTTGTTTGGGCTGTGATGTGTACTCCTATTCCTAATGCTGTTTGGCTAGCACCTGATGTTTACGTGACCTAATGTTATTTGACTGTCCACAAGTTGTTACGTGTCTCTCTACTGCTGTCATATGTAGTTTATCACACTCCTGATGTCTTTTGAACCCTCCCTAGAGTTGTTTGGCTTTCCCTTGGTGTTATTGTGTCTAGTCTTAATGAAACATTTAGAATAATGTGAGCAATACATTGTACTCATGATGTCAAGAAGGAATAAGATCTACACAAAATTAAAAGTAATTATATGTGTTGTACACATCATGGGTCATTTGAGGAGAAAATGCAGGACCTCTCTCTCCATGTACAAGAAATCTGACCTTGAAAGTAACTTATCTCAGAAGCCTTACTTCTGCCTCAATAACTTTCTCCATATTTGAATTCCATGCTCCGTGACTCGTACACCGCGCCTGTTCCATAGATTGAGATGGCATCTTCCATAAGACAATGATGCTTGATTCACCGAACAGAGCTCTTGTGCGCAAAGCACAGAACTTGCCCTCAGGCTTAATGCAAAGCAGCTGCTGGATGGTTGAGTGAGACCATTGCACATTACTCCTTGCCACAGAGATTTCCATCAAACAGTTCCTGTAGTTATTAGAATGTGAATCAGCTGTAGGCCAGTCAGATTCAATTAGCTTCACTTACACAATCTTCCCAATGTTTTAGCACAAGTTGTAAAGTGTATTTTGCTCACTGAGGCAGTAGTCATGTTCATTCCGCTTAAGATGGTTTGGGGAATCTCGATTTCTTTTTCTCATTAGCGGGCTAATGGCAGTCTCTCTTTTGCAGGGCGTGAGTTGCGAGTGGTCGTGAATACCAATGACCCAGAGTATGAACATGTCTACACAGTGGAAGACTACAACGAGGGCCCAGAAGAAGAGGGAACTGAGAGCACCCTGGGTGATGGTGAGTTCTCTTATTAAACATAGGTCTTCCTACTAGCTGCTGTGTCAAGGCATGTTGACCACTCACAGAGGGCTTCACTAGATGGTATTCACTTCTATGAAACCTCAGATGTGTTCAGTGAAATCACTCTAAAGGAACAACACTTTTACTGGCTTTCTGTAGCTTTAAAATGGCCCCTGTATATGCAACACCTTCAGCCAGAGGAGGCATATTAAGCTAGAGTGGTGTGCATGTAAGGACATGTTACCCCACACTCAAATCTGAAAAAGTGAAGTGTAGGAATGCAAAGCACTATTCCCCAAAATGGCATGTACATAAAAAGGTGTTTCACAGGAAATGAACTATTTAATTAATATTGCATGATGCATCTTGCATAGTGCTTTGCTTTTTAGGCTCAGTAAACGCTAAAAGAAAAGGAGTGTCTGACCGCTGCATGCACACTGCCTCAAGCACAGTCAAGCAGCACAAAAGCTTGTTACTGAGCCTCGCTGATGTACAACTTTTTTAAATTGGTCAAACAGTTGGGGCAAAAAGTTGTTTATATTAGCTTTTTTGGCCAGTATCTGGTACGCTGTGAACTTAGTTGCCTAAAGCTGATGTGCCTGCTTATACCATTATGCCTGCTTGTTACAGAAAGGCCATGTGTTATATTGCGCTTGCTTGTTACATCATTACCATTTCTTGCAGAAAGCTATTTGTTAGATTATGTTTGCTCGTTACAACATGCAAGCTTGTTACACCAAGGTTGCGTGCTATGTCATGCCTGTTTGTTACCTTACGCCAAATTATCCCATCACATTTGCCTGGAACATGTGCCTTTTTTACATTTAATGCGCTTTTGCATTACTCAGGACAACCATGATGGATTTCCATCCACCGCATTAAAAGTGTCATAGGCTATAATGCACTTGTAATTCGGCACATATGGTATCTGCCACACTTGTGATGGAGTATCCTACCTGCCAAAGTCTGAACAAGGCCCTAACTCGTGACGAAGCAGCTGAACATATTTAGAGTGGTGAGTGCTTCGGGCCTCTTCTAGATTTCTGTGCCCAAAAGCTCCTACAAAGACAGTCCAAACAATTGTAACCCTCTTAGAGATATTAAACCACACCTTATAGAGTAACGTTTGTTCCAACAGAACCTAAGATATGTTCTTAGAGCAGCATTAAAGCAACCAACACTGAATCTTGCTGTCCCGGGACCTTTCTGTTTACTTTCCAACAATCTTCCTCTCACTGCAAAGCTACAATAAAGGTGAGCTTGAATCAAACAGGTCTTCAAAAAATGTAGGGACAGATGTACTGACATCAGGAATACCGATTTACTAATTGCTATTAACTCTGAATTAACATTCAGAGGACATCAGTATTCCTAAAGTATGAAATGCCTTATTCCCAAATAACGATTTCTAGTAGGCCACAAATCGACCTCCCTCATGAATATTCATGAGGTAGGTCACAATTCACAACCTATTAAGAATGGCACCCATCACAGGGATGCTGGCCTGCTGAGGTCAGCAGACCACCATGTCTGTGACTGCTTTTTATTAGATCAACTTTTTAAAAAATAAATCCAGCCAGTTTTCCTTAAATGAAAATGGGATGTGTTTAAAAAGTAAAAAAAAAGAAGCTTTGAACTTTCATTTTTTAAGAGTAGGAAGTGGTCCATAGAACCACTGCCTGGAACTTAAAAGACATTTTTCAACATTCTGAAAGAGAGACCTTCCCATTTCGAAATTGGTTACCACCACTTTTAAAATGGTGGTAAAGCATTCCTGTTTTGCAACCGGAATTCGGCCGCAAAAAAAGTAATACATACCATACCGATTCGGTATTTAGAAGGAATGTCCAAAGCACGCCCGAAGTACCGAATCGCGACTACGAATTGCAATTCGGTAACAAGTTACGGCATTAGAAAAAGCATTTTGTACAAAATGTTTGTCCATCTGGCCCTTGTTTAGATGCTGTTCAATTGGCCTCACAGTCACTGGAAGCAATGGCCATGTGCAATTCACAATCTCCGATGGCCTCGGGAGAGTTTTAGATAGCGACGATATCGCATGTTGATTATGCTTGCTCTATCTGCTGCTTTAGAAACTGTTGCTCACAGTGTCTTCCTAGAAAGTCTCCAGCAACCACAGCTTCTCCTGCTTAGCTCTGGTTTTGCCTATTAACAGGTAATGGTCCTCCTGGGTCCTTGCCTAAAACAATTTTGCTTATCATGTGTCAGAGTCCACTGGCTGCTCTCATTCCTTCCTTTGATTTTCACCTCTTGTGTTCCTTCGAGTGACCCCTAAGTCACGACCAAACTTGATGACACCCAACTGTTGTCAACAGGGATGTCCAGGACCTGTGTGTAGGCTGTGAATGGATCGAAGAAAGCAAATCTTGTGGCTCTACCTTCTGGGGAAACAGAGGTATTGGTGCCAGAAAGACAAGATGAGCTTTTGATGCTCACATGCACTACTAAGTGACAGTACAATGAGATGCTACTCATTTTATCAATTGCCCCCACTGTCTACTTCGAGACAATATCCTGATGAGATGTTACTCATTTTATGAACTGATTTATTGGTCTGCCTCATCACATTACTCTTTGTAAACAAAAGTGTTTTTTCAGAAAGATTTCCACTGTACCCTGGTGTTCTGACAACCATAAGGCAAAAAATCAGCATTCCAAAGGTTTGGAAGAAAGGCAATGGAAAATCGACTACAAACCTGTTAACAAAATAAAATCATTTTGAAGACCTTTGAACGTATAAAAAACTATATAGGAAAGCCTGCACTGACTACTATGTGTCTGACTGAAGATCGAAACGATTCAAATGATTACGTTATTGAAAAACCCTTTATCACCCAGTTCCACTGCCCCCTCTATTTCTCCCTAACACAAACTTTATAACTCAATCTCATTTTATTTTGAGGATACAATTTTAAAGCTCTTTCCTTCATTTATAATTGCAGGAACCTATCTTCAAGATTTGTTGCTGAGACCACAGCTCTCATTGCCTCTATTCTATCTCAGGTCTCTCTGATGAGTTTGGATTCAATACCGTCTCACATCCATGCTGCCAGATCCAGATCTCCAAACAACACCCCTTATTAATCTGGCTCACAGCTCTATAGCTCCACAACTTCTTTCCTTGTGTAATAATTATTTTTCTCTTACAAC
The DNA here is from genome assembly GCF_031143425.1 of Pleurodeles waltl. Classification (NCBI taxonomy): domain Eukaryota; kingdom Metazoa; phylum Chordata; class Amphibia; order Caudata; family Salamandridae; genus Pleurodeles; species Pleurodeles waltl. The sequence goes on from NC_090448.1 coordinate 40,518,875, forward strand.
TTTTCCTTGATCCTGGAAAGAGACACTGGCCATTCCATTACTGAAGAAGCCTTCTGCTGATCCTGCAGTTTTTGCTAACTATGGCCTCATTTCCCCTCTTCATTTTCAATGTAACCCTCTGAAAAAGAGATAACTGTTTAGCTTTCAGCTTTTATTGAATCCAGTTGCATTCTAGACAACATGCAGAATGACTTTTGCTCTCTCCATAGCACTCTATCTGCTTTACTTGCTGTCTTTGATGACACTAGGATATTGCATGAAAAAAGAGGGCAGTGCAGTGTTGATTCTGCTTTACTTAAATGCCACCTTTGACAAGGCCTTTCACACCACCCTCTGCCAAGGGCTTCATGCTATAGGCATGAGGGATAAAGCTCAGAACTGCTAACCTGAAAGATCGTCAATCGTTGATATACTACCAGTTCAGACCTCTGATATGTGGGGTACTGCAGGTCTGTTCACTAAGCCCTACCTTCTTTAGTAAATGTTACCTCTCTAGCAGAGCTTACTCAGGGTGTGGGCTTTTCCCTGATGCCCTATGCGGATGGTACACAAATTGTGATGTCTTTTGCAGTCGCTGTTTCTGCCAACTTAACCGAGTTTCATGCTTATTTGACCGCTGTTGCCCAAGGGATGAATTTGAATTCTTTAAAGCTGAATGGCAATAAGAGTGAGCTTCTGCTCTTTATTTACTACTTCTTCTGATGTGTTTCTCTGGTTTTCCCCAAACCAGTCATGCTTAGTCTGCAAAGAATCTGCAAAGAATCTAGGAGAACACATAGATTTAGTTTAAAGAACAAATCAATGCTGTTATTTCTGCATGCTTTTACTATGTGCGGATGCCCCAGATGTCACTCATTGACTAGGGTAGTTCTCTTTATCCGGGGCAACCAAAGGTTGCCTAAAGCTTCTTCAACTCATTCCAAGTTTGGCATCAAGATTGTTACTTAGTCTTCCCACTCGTTCCTCTATAATATCTCATCGTAGAAATCTGCACTGGTTGCCTGTGGTTCAAGCCTGCTGTGTAAAGCCTTCTGCGTTGTTCTCCGCACCTTTTACAATGTTGTGCCTGCCTTTATTCAGTCTAGGATCAAAATATATTCAGCCAGGAAACTTTTTGTTGGGTGTATGTTTTTCTGCAAAGTGTACCTTGACATTTTCGCTGTAGGTCTGGTAATAGATCCTTCTTCTGTCCTGTGCCTGAGCTGTGGAATCCTGTGCCCATTTTTCTCTGCTCAAGATCCAGCTATTTCATGTTCCATTCGGTTTGAGGACTTGGCTATTTCAGTGACCCCCTTCCACCATTCTAGTTTGCTAGCACCAGGATACCCGGGTGGGATCCATCAGTTCACACTCTTAGGAATCGTAATCATCTTCATGAAGCAGAGCTTCATGTTAATGTTTTTTTTCACATCCACTTCCTTGAAACGTATGGGTGAACTAGTCTTGTCTTGTTCTCCATAGACACCTTTGTAGTTCTGGTTGTTATCTGCATAGTTGTGTAAGGAGAATAGAAGGCACAAATAGGGGTGGGTGAAATATTTGGTTGTCATGCGAAATTAGTGCCATTCGCCCATGTCAAAATGCCTTTTGCAGTTTGGAAAACCAGTTCCTTCGGCGAAGCCCACCCAGGCTTTTGATTGGCAGCCAAGAACACAGAGATACATTTTGGTTGGGATTAATGGTAACCTGTCATGTTAGCTAAAACCTCTGGTTGTTTCAGCATTTCTGATTGGATGCCTTGCAACCAATTAGAATCACTTTCTGTGTTTAGAGTTCTCTGACTGTGTGACCTGGACAGTCCACTTCTTTTTGGACCATGGACCAGTTTGGTATCCTGGAGAGTGTGGGTTGTCCCACGTGGGGTGGGCTTGGCACCAGAATCCATTGGTGGTCATTGTTCAGGTGACCAACCTCCCTGCAATTCGGTCCCATTTTCTTGACTGTGGATGTGGATCTGTAAAATGGGAGCTCTATCTGTTGATCTGTATATAAGGATAGGAAATCTTCTCTCCCTCCATTTCTTAGTGGTGAAGTGGAACAGGTTATCAAACATACAGAGGAATGCATTGAGTTGAATCGCAGCGCAAACGTACCGTTGACCTGAAACATTTAACCTTTGGCACTGATGGCCCACTACAGCCTTCTGATGATAGTATTGTAATAAAGTTATCAAAAGTGCTACAGAGGTAGAAAAGAGATGAGCATGGTTATAAAGTTGATGTTGACCTAAGCAAAGATCTTGACGCAGCTTGCTACAAAGGTAGTTTCCTACCATGTGTCGGACAAAACCCTGTTTGAAAAGTTCTAGCAATGTTTCACACACTACCTTTAAAAATCTAAAACACTGCTCTTTACTGAATACCACACACATTGCATTCATTGGTAAAGTCTCTCCGCTGATAAACCACACTGCAAATTTTGAGACTTTTCTTTGGGGATGCACTGGAGCTCAGTAATCGTAAAGTGTCCACTCTGAACCAAAAACCCACTAATGAATCTCCAGTTACAAAACTGGCATTGTCTTTTGATGGTGTTCAGAAAATGGGCAGCAAGTTCCCCTGTGACACTTACATTGGAAAAACCTGCACAATGTACAATGTCTAGTTGATATGGGTGTGTGTGTACGTGTGTATGTGAGTGCCTGCATGCAAGTGCATGTGTAACACAATCTTGCAATGCTACTAATGCCTCTCTTGTTCCATCTCTAACCCGCCTCATGGATGTTTTAGTTAAAATGCATGTATGAACTGTTTCCAGCTTAAAGTTGTGTTAAAACCACTTTGCAAACAAACAGCTTCAGGATAAGCATGTGTCCTCTAAAAGAGAAGAAATTCAAAATGATATTGAACTGGTTCCATGACACACAGTCATTGCCCAAGGTTTTTATTACCCCCCCCATGACCCCATAGCAGCCATTTAATTTTTCCATGTGGTGAATCAGCTTTAGGGATTTCTCCTATTTCAAACAGTGACGTCATAATTGACTGCTTTGCTCCCTGTTTGTAGAGGTGATCATCCCAACCACGACTGCAGAGCATGAACGGGCTAAGAGAGAAACCTCAGAGGAAGGTAAGAAAGGCTTGGCTGGTGGCTCTCATGTCAGTTGGAGAGACAGGTGCCCATCCGCATACAGCTCCATTTCCTACCGCTTTCAATGCAAACTCATTTCTCAAGCTGAGATGTGACTTGATTTCACTCTTTTTACTCAATTTGGAAAACAACAATACAAGAATAAAAGCTATCTGTAGCAATATAGAGGATAAATTAAATGCCTCATAAAGTATGTATATTTAAACCTGAAATCAAGAAATGGAATCAGGAACCACATGGGTGGAGGCTAACTGGGAAACGTGGCCGCCCTTTGCCTGTAGGGTTGACCATCACCCACCACAAGTAGCAATGATAATATTGCAGTGAAGTTTCTGGGTCCTATATCTGTTGGTACCACTGAAGACAGGCTTGAACAAAGTTTATCGAGGGGTTAGGATTACAGAGAAAGCCATAGCTTACACATTGAGAAACAACAAATAACTCTTTTACATCTTCAAAGACTTAAATGTCACATAGATCACTATGGTACTGGGAATATTGTGTGGGCCTCTGGTGAGCAATTGGCACTGCCAACTAAAAGAGATAATAGACAAGTTCCTTCTTCCACTGATGGACTCACTGTCTCACAATAGGGAGTAAGTAAATAGATCGTGATTGGTATTCCTAATTAGCACTTGTACAGCCCTAGGTTTCAGTACTTTTTGAGACACCACATCCTACAAGTCAGGATATACAAATTCTATCATACTTAGTGAATTGTACTGTCAAAGAGACTGAGATCTTCTCAATGTTTCCACTTTTAACTATCATTTGCCTTCATCCTTTAGTAGACTTCAAATGATATTGGCTTTCAGGTGTCCGCTTTACGTAGTTAAGATCCAACTATAATTTTACTTAGACTCTCCAAATCCAGACCTAAGAGCAGGACTGTGGCTTGTTGCACATTGGGACTGAATCAGAGTTGAACCTTTTTGTAATTAAGAATTCTGTCTTGCAATCTGAACTTCACTGGATTACGAATCTGCTCTCAGCAGTTCTTTTCTGAGCCAGTCATTGTAGGGGCAGTGGGTTGCTTAGCCTAACATCTGGTTGGGAAGAAACTGAAAGTGGCCCCACATCTAGCCACAGAAACATCTTCTGAAGGGCATACTCATTTCAGATGCTTAAATCATCAGTACAACTGTACTACTGAATATTGAGATTATGACTGTTGTGATACAAGTATATCATAGCCAAAATATTGAAGACCAAATATCAAAAGGTAGGTGCACATAGAGGAAGTATAGATTTACTGTTGCTAACTCCACATTTATGTACCTTAAAGATATTGTCAAGGTTACATATATTTGCAGAAAAATCTATACTTGCTTACCTTTCAATATTTTGTCCTCGATATTTTATTCCTTGATATTCCAGCTTCGATATCAAGCGGGCATACCATCATTAGCAGCACCATATGAGCAGGCTCACCCCCCAAAGACTGATTATTTGTATGTGTGGCCTATGGTTATGGCTTACCTTATGTATCTATTAAAACCATAAATTAGGTTACACATTTTCCAAGAAGTAGGCGAACCAATGGAATATGGATGTGTTTGAATGAGATTAAGGTGCACCAACACAGTGTCAATGGGTTTATTATCCCTCTTCATCTAGTCGGTGCAATAAGTAACAGTTTACAAAAGTTATTTTTTTAAAACATTTTTCCATATTGTTTCAGATGTATAAATAGATTGCCTTTGAAATTCCTATATGTGTTTTGTGAAACCTTCACCAGGGTAATATCACATTGTGATCAAATTTGCAAAAACCATCTGTAAAGTGCAAAAGAAATGTAAAGGTTCAATTAAAAGCATGATTAGGAGAAAGAAAGCACCAAATATATAATGTCATCCATTGATTACAAGTCCTGTATTCTCATGGCAAACCAATCTTTTAATATTTAACTTATATCGTAGATGAAATCAGTGGTACAAATAATCCTTTCATATATCATGTATAAAACTTGAATTTATCATTACAAGACATTTGATAGACTCAACATATGTCATTCATAGACATTATTGCACATAACATTTGTACACAATACTGTGCAATTGCATTAAAAACTGATTTTAAGTTTGATACATAATATTTCAAAAGATTTGTTTGCTATGAAATTATCAGATTTTTTCATCAACAGGTGACTATATATCGCTGGTCTTTTCTTTCCCCTTATCATGCTTTTCGTTGATACCTTTCCTTTTATTTTGCACTTTACAGAATGTTTTTGCACATTTGATCACAATATCATTGTGGATTATTAGTAATGAATGTATGGCATGAGGTATTGCCCTGGTAAAGCTTCTTGCAAAAAACATATTGGGATCTCAAAGGAAGACTATGGGGGGGACCGCCAGGGCTAAAATGACGTAAGCACCGCCAACAGGCTGGCGGTGCTTCCTGGCCTATTACGACTGCGGCGGAACCGCCACAGTCGCACCGCCGGGGCCGGCGGTATTCCGCCACTTTTGCCCCGGCGGTGATAATCCACCTGGGCAGCGCTGCTTGCAGCGCTGCCCAGGGGACTACGAGTACCCGACCGCCAGCCTTTATCTGGCGGTATGAACCACCAGGAAAAGGCTGGCGGTACAGGGAGTCATGGGGCCCGTGGGGGCCCCTGCACTGCCCATGCAACTGGCATGGGTAGTGCAGGGGCCACCTGACAGGCCCCCATGCGGCTTTTCACTGTCTGCTGTGCAGACAGTGAAAAGCGCGATGGGTGCAACTGCACCCGTCGCACGGCTGCAACACCGCCGGCTCCATTTGGAGCCGGCTCCCATGTTGCGGCCCACATCCCCGCCGGCCCAGCGGGGATGTCCAAATGGGCACCGCGGGAGTGCGGCCGCATTGGCGCCCGCCCGGCGGTTACAGTTTGTAATGACCCCCTATTTATACAAGTATAACAACTTGGAAAAATGTTTGAAAAAAGGAACTTTTGTAAACTGTTACTTGCTGCACCGACTAAATAAAAAGTGATAATAATGCATTGACACAGTGTGTTGCACCAAAATGTGGATACAATATTGAAGAAATAGGGTCCCTGGGCAAAGGTCCACTTGTAATAGGAGGACCACAACAGTGCTGATAGATAACAAGTGGCTGGCAGTAGAGAACAGATAGATGTGCCCATGTCCAAAGAGACCTTTTATAATCATTAGCAGCACACTGTGCGTAACTCTACTCTCATGGTGTCATTTTCTGGGAACATCGAGCCCTGTGAATGTCTTAACTCTGAATGGTCGTGAAATGAGGAATGATACCACATACCTACCAGAAAGCAGAAACACAAGTAATAAAGCAAGTTAAGGACACTCCTGCCATTGAAGCGCTGCAGCTTAGACCTGGCCAAAAGCGGTTCCATCTGGACCTTGTTAGTAAAGGGTATCGTTAGGTGAAGCCCTTTTATACTGACAGTTTTACAGTTTAATGACATGCATTGTGTTATTCCTCAAGATTGTTTTTGTATTGTATTTTGATTATTTGCTACTTCTGTCCTTTCCTTGACCTCTTTTGTATGCTTGTGTGGATTTAGTATGAGTCTGTTACTTTGTATGGGCAACTGGTCTCAAACACTAAGACCAGGGGAATGGGGCACAAATCTGCTCATCTGGTCTCCTTCCTCCCAGCAAAATGTCTTTAGGTGGGTGGTTGAAAGTTAGAGGCTTCCTGCAAGGCTGAAACTGTCTGGGTTCTCAAAGGTCAAACATTCTCCTTTACCCATGGATGCATTAAAAAAACTCTCAACCATTTATCTTCTTTAGTGCATTTACTCATTTAGGATAGTCAAAGCGGCTCCTCGCTGGCCAAACTTTGTAGTTAATATACTTACTCAGTATTCTGATGTACAAAAGCAGGGTAACGGTCACATAAAGAAGAGCTGGGCTTAATAATTATACTATTTCCCTGTTGTATGCAAAAAAAGTTGTTCGATAATGCAAAACTGATTGCCATCACTGAAACAAGTTCAATTTCGACAATCTTCCACCTATTGACCAAACCAGTTCCCAAAGTTTATTCAGTGCTACAGCGCTAAGAGTGCCAGTCTTCTGCCAGACATAGTTCCGCCTTTACCCTGCACTGCAAGTTCTCCTGAAGTCACTGTTTCTGGGAGGCCCCTAGCAGTGCGCCAGGAGGGTCTGGCAAGACAAGACCTTGTGTCTTTCATCAACAAAGTAAAATCATTTGCACCTTCAGAAACCAAAATCAGAGCTTAAGACTTCAACTAGATTAGGTCTTACCTACAGACAGCTGTAGCTGTCTGTCAGAGATCTCATGTTTCCAATACATATAAGCATACATACCGGTAGGAATCCCCCTTTTCTGCATGGTTACTCCATATTTTGTTATTTTTGCTGGAGCCTATATTTTTGCAGGCATTAGAACTCTGTGCACTTTAACCCTGCTAACCAGTGGCCTGTGCTTCCCCTTAAAATGTGGTTGAATTGGCAGATTCCTAATTCGTAAATTAAGCTTACTGAGGAGTCCCAAGTACATGGTAAAAATGTACGCAGGACCTGTAAGTTAAATGTCAATAGTGAACTGCTGCACCTGTTGTGCCATCCACTACAGTGATGGTGTAAACATGCCCTCAGGCCTGCCATTGTAGCCTGTCTGTAACAGTTTAAACTCTACAATTCTATCTGTCAAATAAACCCTTTTAACAGCTCATAACCTCCCTGCTAATTATTATTAAGTCACCACTTTGTAGGCTTTGGGGCCCAGAAAGCAAGGTGCATGCTACTTAAAAGTAAGACATGTAAAATTGTAACTTTAACACATTCTTTTAGTGACTAACATCCAAAAGCTATTTTTCACTGCGGCAAGTCTAGCAGTCCTAGGTAGAAAACCAGCATACAGATTAAAATCCCTAATACTGTATCTTGGCAATGGGACTACCTAGAAACATGATTAAACAACTATTTTTAATAGTAAAAAATCTGGATCAGTGGTGAAGTTGAATTTTAACCAATATTAAGGAAAAGTAACTTTTAGATAGAATGTTTCCTTCTTCCCTGCCTGACGTTGCTTGGGGCTAAATTTGCATTCCTCTCCCACTTCTGCAACCCAATATTTATCACTTGAATACTTGTGAAATGGTGTGAAATGTTTCCCAGTAACAAACAATAGGCTGACCAGAATGATTGGAGATGACTCCTCTGAACCTGGCAGACTATGAAGGGTGGTTCTATGAGCATCCTTTTTCACTTTATACTGTGTCAAAACCTGTTTGAATATCAAATCCTGTTTGACAGGCCTGCTAGGTTTTTATATAAGTTAGGGGCACACTTGAAAGGACAGGAAACAGGATGCCAAAACAAATCTTGTGGGTCCACTGCCAGGTTGCTGAAAACCCTACTTTTGTTATACCAGACTTCTGTCTCTGGTTTTTACAGATAGCACCGGGGGCACAGTTGAGAGGAAGGGAAACAGCATGCCAAACCAATTCTTGTGCATTTACTGACTGGTTGCTGAAAAAGCTTAAATTTGTTCTACCAGACTTTTGTCTCTGGGTTTATTGTGGTTATAGTGACTGCCCCAAACTGGACATTAATGTTAAATGTGGGAGGACACTAGGATTACCATAGTACACACCCCAAACACACCCTCAGCCCTCGGAGCCCAGGTTTAGTGTGGCCAAAGACATTTGACTTCTTGTAAATGGCCAAAGTAGGTAGGGTTGGTTCTGGGAAATTTTACCCCATTAGTTAGGACGTGCCTGGGAGTCATTCCTACCCACTAGCTCATGACAGCCATAAATGTGGCATCTCCAAGCACACACTTTAGAGCCCTCATGGACCTGTGAACAGAAGTAGACTGGGCCTGCTGTCTCTGACCTGAGAATAACCCTTAGGAATGGACCTAGTCTGTCTTGTACCCAGGACAAAGAAGTGGACTCCAAGGATAAGTTAGCTGGCCCTCTGTTCAAGCTAAGGGATATAGCAAGCTACAAGAGACCTTTCCTGCAACTGCCCAGCTGATCAGTGGCAACTTGACCTGGACTGGACTCTTCCATTGGCCTCTGCCTGACACTCTGTGATTCGTTAAGTGCTTCCCCTGAGGCTCTGGGGGCTTTAGAAGTGTACTCTGGTGGGGGATTGGGACATAAAGGACTAAAGTCAGAAAGGTAAACTCTTTTGACCAGTACCAACCTGGTTGGTGTATCCGGCCCACGCTTCATCGTTGCTATTGTCAAATTGCACCTAGGTTCCAGTCTACTGCGACCATTGACTATAATTGTCACTATATGCTCCTTGGAGCTATTCCTACATAACACTTTATAAAATGTTATTTCTGGTGCCCCTTATTGCATTTTTGTAATTTTTATGTCATTTTGTTTATTACATTTTAAGTTATTTTCTAATTCAGTTTGGGATTGTTATTGTGTTGCATTTCATCTTTACTACTGTTTTGATACTACATATTTTACACATTGACTTAGGTTAAGGCTGTCTGCTATGTGCCCAAGGCAACAGGAGATTGAAATATTTAGTGGCTTTGTGGCTTCACCCTGGAAAAGGTTATGATTTTTCCTAGAAGTGGATGTTCACCCACCCCATATAGTAATACAGGGCCAGATGTAGGTAGCTGTTTGCATGGTGCAAACTGCGAAAATCGCAGTTTGCGCCATGCAAACAGCCTAACGCGATGCTCATTCCCAAATTGGGAATACGACTCGCAAATAGGAAGGGGTGTTCCCTTCCTATTTGCGACTCGCATCGCAATTCAGAGTTGCTTTGTGACCGCGAATGCGGTCGCAAACCAACTCGCAGTTACCACCAGTGTCACACTGGTGGTAACTCATTCGCAAAAGGGAAGGGGTCCCCATGGGACCCCTTCCCCTTTGTGAATGTTGACATAAATATTTTTTCAGAGCAGGCAGTGGTCCTATGGACCACTGCCTACTCTGAAAAAAACGAAACCAAACGGTTTCGGTATTTTTTTCATTTTGCAACTCGTTTTCCTTTAAGGAAAACGGGCTGCAAAATGAAGAAAAAAAAACTGCTTTATTTAAAAAGCAGTCACAGACATGGAGGTCTGCTGACTACAGCAGGCCACCATCCCTGTGAGTGCAGGGACTCGCTATGGGGTCGCAAAATGCGACCCACCTCATGAATATTGATGAGGTGTGTCTTTGCGACCCCATAGCGATTTGCAGAAGGTGTCTGAGACACCATTCTGCATCCGGTTTTGCGACTTGCAAATTGCAAGTCGCTCAGACTCGCAATTTGCAAGTCGCAAAATCGGATTTTGCTACATCTGGCCCACAGTTTCTTACAATACTTAAATATATATAGTAAAGAAGAGTGGGCTTTCAGCCCTTAGCCACTGTATCTTTTATAAGTTACCAATGGCTGTGTGGGCTTTGTGTATTGTTCATTGCCAATTCTTATGGAATTGCTTCACAAGCATTGCTGCACATGCAATGCAGGCATCTTGTAATAAAATTTCAAACCAGCAGAAGATACTCCAATACAAGAAGACTGCAGTGCATGCTAGTATGTACAGCGGCATCTCTGGAGGCAAAATGTTGTTGTCAGGGCCAGCAGGTCGACATGTGGTAGCAGAGGTGAAACCTGTTGGCTTCGCTAGTGATTGTTTCAGAGTGTGTGGAATACTCCATGATGCTGAATGATAGTTTGCCTGGAGTGCTGTAGACCCTTACTTGGTTCCTGCCTGTGCTCCTCCCTCACTTTCCTAAGTCTATATAGGGAACTCATACCCTCCTTCTTTCTCCCTGACTTCCCAGATAACATGGAGGTGGCAGGAGTATGTTTACTACCAAAATATGGAGAGAGAAGGGAGCAAGGAAGGGACAGAGAGAATGGAGAGAATAGTCCGAGAGTAGGACAAAAAACAAAGACAGATGAGTGTGGAGAGACGATGGGGCCTGAAAAGGGCCCACAGGCAGGTTCAGGTGGGGCAGGCAGGGCAGAGGATGTGGGCCATGGGCACACTCACGGGGAATGCTAATGGTGTATAGAGAATGAAGCAACACCTGACACAAGAATGGAGGAGAGAAGGTGAGTAACGGATTGACCATCGTCCAGCTCCCGAGGTAGAGGATCTTCCTCCACCCAAGCTGCGCCGGCCCACCACAATTTGAAAATGTTTATAGGTTACCAACATTTTCCCTTGAACCATCTCCCATGGTGAGAGCTGCTTTAGAGGAAATAACTTCTGGCAGAAGGCCAACTGTGGCATGCTGGCTGTGTTGCATTCCCCATAGACCAACCATTAAAGAAGTGGTCTCTCTTCTCAAAGTAAAGCTAAAGTTCTCCACACATTGGGATTTCTTCTCCATGCATGTGCAAGATATTTATTGACTTTTCCTTCCTTGAGCACTATGGTTTACGTGGCAGACCAGGATAGCCAAAACCATGAGGACTGGCATCACAGGAGCTACCTCAAGTAAAAATCCTCCTCACTAGAGAGGCTGGAAATGAGATGAAGAAGGTGATAGTTGGGGGATAGAACTATCAAGAATTTTTGGCAGGTGTCTCATTACGGTCCACCTCTAAATGAGGCCATAAGAGCCGGCAATCAGCAGCCATCATGCAGCATTTTTAGTAATAGCACAACATTTTGCTATATTGTGCTTATGATCATATTATGTGTCTAACTCAGTATAGTTGCTTTGTATCCCCTAAATAGCACAGCTGTCTGTAATTCTATCCTTGCCATTTAACCCAACAGATCGCTGCTACCTACCCATGGACGAGGGCACCTGCTCCAGGTACACGCTAAGATGGTACTACAACCAAAACGTTGGGGAATGCAGACCGTTCATTTATAGCGGCTGCCATGGGAACCTCAACAAGTTCGACAGCCAGGAGGATTGTGATTACTGGTGCAAACACAAGACAGCTGCAGGTAAGCATGTGTCATAGTGCGAAGCCTACCCTGTGATCAAGCAGACAAGTGGGATCACTTGATGCAGTCCCAGGGAATAGACAGGTCATTCTGAATATGGAAGAGAATGCCCCAGCTACACTACCGCTCTTCCCGTTGGTAGCTGCATGCTTGAGGTGCCACTTCCTCAAGATTTAGGTAAAGAGGGATGAACTGATGGGAACTGTCCTTTGACCCACGAGTAGGATCGATGAGAATTTGTTGCTTTGAGATCCAGTAGGCTTTCGGAGCAAGAGGCTACACTTCTTTTTGGGATTAGTTGGCATTTGAGCTCTTGCTAGATGGTTGTGTCATAATACTGAGCTGAAAAATATTTCTATATATATATATATATATTAACAATATATATCTTCAAGGTACACATATGTGGAGATAAGAATAGTAAATGTACACTTACATAAACTTACTTCTATGATATTTTAGTAGTTTTTTGGAAGTCAATATTCTAGCTACAATATTTTTATAGTACAATATTCAAAACTCAATATTCTGGTAGTGTACCTTGCAGGACACAAGTGTCCCAAAACATGGCACTGTCTGTGTTAAAAAAACTGTCAAGTTTGGGTTCAGATCACTATTTCAGTTGGTACTTGTTATAGCGTTGACAAATATGTAATCCCACAAATCCGCAAAAAAACATTTATGGCCTGATTTAGATTTCCGCTGATGGATCCTCCACCATAGCGGTGATGGATAGACGTCCTATTGGATTTATATTTCGGCCGATGGGCTATCCATCACTGTTTGACGGAGTAACCCGTGCGCCGCCATCTAAATGAGACCCTTAGTCTTAGAGAGCAAGTAAAGAAGCTTAAAATATGAGCCAGGTTACCTGAGAGAAAAAAATCTGACCTGAAAAGCAAAACAATGAAACCAGTTCACATTGACATTGTTGTTCACCTGAAGAGTTGTCTTACCAAGGGCTCATGGGCCGTGAAAGAGACATCACACACGATTTGGCACTGAATAAAGCACATTGTTTCTTTTTAGCAGTCTTTATAGAAAACTTGAACCAGTGTCAAGTTAATAAATAATTGATGAAAACAGTCAACAGCAAATCTAAGTAGCAAAAGAGAGGCTTTCCCCTATAAAATGATCAGTAGATCAATCAAAAAGGAATCACTTTCTTACTATCCAAGTTTTTCCATTAGTGCCGTTGTTTTGCTTTCTGGTCAAGCAAGTGGGAAACATAGCAAAAACAGTTGTCCCAAAATAATGGCAGTGATTCACTAACAAAAGTTAGTTAAAACTCTGGCTACTATAAGCCAGCCATACAAATTTCAGTGTGTGTATGATGAGGTGGGGGGGGCCCTATGGTGGAGCTGACGGAACCCAGGGACAATTAAACACAGCCTTGTAGACAGTTTGGTGAATCTTCCTGCATGTGTTAAAGGATGGTGTTATCTGTGCTGTTAGATACAGTCCACTGTGGTCCAATAGTTAAGGTCAGGGATGAATTGGTTCCTTGTCTTACAGATTACATTTTCCTTGGTAAGGGCTCAGGTTAACTGGTAATGTAAGATATACAAAATGTGTTAGCATCCTCTGTCTGCAGAGGGATAAAAAAAATAAAGAGCTCATGAATCACTAATAATTCAATTTGTAAATCTATATAAAAGATCTGAGATCAAGCGGTCAGTAAAATGTGTCTTGAACTCTAACTTCCTTGACTAAGCCCCTCTGGTGGCCAGGTGACACCTAGCCCTAGCCAGGAGGGAGGCTGGGTGCTGATACAGGAGTGGGCAGAAGTCAATTTCTGGAGTAGAGCTCTAGGGACAGCAGCACAAAGCTTCTAGCCTCTACAAAAAAGGACATAAGAAAACTTTCAGAGCAGTATAATTTTGTGCTGCCCCTCACCATGTCCTCTACAGGACATTGTTTGCACTGCACACGGACTGTCAGGCATTAAATAAGCCCTAAACGCAGCACAGAGTCCACACACACCAAGGGACATAGATTTTGACCCCAAATATAAAAGGCTCAAAAAACTTTATAGGGACTACAGGAGGCTTCTTCACTCCAGGAAAACAGGTAAAAATCTGTGGTCTTTAACTAGAGTCAACTGCCCGCCACCTGACAGTCTCTGTAAATCTGGTGCAAGAGACAGTAGTTACCCACAATTATGGGTGGAATACTGTTTGGGTGCACCCCGACCTAGCCAGCAGAGCCCAAGTGCAAAATCCTGGCACCTGTGGATTCAGATTGTTCTCCAGTGGAAAACCTCAGGTCTGCTCAACCAAAGCTGACCAGAAGGATGGCACAGTTTACCCAACTATGTGGGTACTGTTGTCCCTTCATTCCCTTGGTAAGATGACTTTGCCCCAAGTTACTCATCGCTTTAACAAAGCACAACTGTAACATATGTTTAGTAGTGTTTATCAAACTTTCCTCCTTGTGAAAATGTTCTTATCAGTGTTGAGGAAATTCTTTGAGGTAACAAACTTGTCCATTCATGTGGAATCATTATTAAAACTGCATGCTCTGTATGAAGCTGCATATGTTTCCGCAAATGTATTGATTCATTCCTACCTTTCCATTTCTTGCTGATACATTTAGGAGTTGGGTCTTGGGTTATCAATTCTGTGGCCTTGCCAGCTCACTGAGCTAATGTCATCTGCATATACTATATGAGCCCTACAGGTGCTGGTAGCACATATTTTAAATCAGCAATCACCGTAAATTACAGCAGAAGTTGTCCCCCACTAGTTGGACATCTGTGTATTGGAGAAATAATGTCATTAGAAGTTCAGCAACGAGCCCTAATACCTACTCTATATGGAAAAGCGATTGACCAATGATCCAAATACTGTATTGTGTAATGTGCTTTATGGTAACTCAAATATTTTCTCAATTTTTTTACCATAACAGACTCGCCACAAGCAAACGGGAATGAGGAAGTCAAGAAAGAATGAGAAATGTATAGTTTGAATATTTTTGAACAATTCGCGCTGGTTCTCCAGGGCTATGATAGGATAAAAGACTTTCAGTCTCCATTTTGGGTGACAAATTGCTTGGGATCCCGATTTTGAGAAATTCTGCAAATACCATCAAGACGCCCAAGGGCAGGAAGAAGTCTGTTCATGTCTTATTTCTACATCTGGGAAAATAACCTTGTGTTCACTGTAATGTTATGTTATGCTGTCCGTAACGACTGGTGCATGAATATTTGCAGTAGCAAAGAAATGGTGCTATTTTTGTACTTTGTCAGTTATTTTTGTAACTTAAGGTGAAATGTGTATCAAAAAAGCAAATAAGGTCTGGTCACTTTCAAATTAGGGATTTTTATTTTATTTATTAATGCTAACATTTAAAATGTTGACCAAAAACAGCCTACGGGCAAACTTGTAACAAGTTTAAAAAAAGATAAGACATTTAGGGCCTGATTTAGATTTTGGCGGACGGGGTACTCTGTCACAACTGTGATGCATATCCCATCTGCCAAAATATAAATCCCATTGTTTCCTGTGGGATTTATATTTCGGCGGACGGGATATCCATCACCGTTGTGACAGAGTAACCCGTCTGGCAAAATCTAAATCTGGCCCTTAGACTTTACCCGTTCAAGAGATGAGTCACAAATGTTGTCTTTGAATAAACTGAGCAAGTGACTGTCCTAGTGAAAACAGTAAAATGTTCTTGAAATGTCTAGGTTTTAAGATTCTTCTGGAGTTATCGGGTGCTGATCTTGGAAAAAGTCTATGTTATGTAGCTGAAAAGAATTTGTGAAACATCTGAATTGATCAAGCAAATTTCAATGAACCTATCATTTCATGTCTTTTTATCTTCAAGAGTCCCTTTTGTCTGGCTATATGAGTTAGGAACTGGACGTTGTATTGTGGTTCTTTTAGCTTTGTGGGGGAAAGTGTTAACAGGCTCATAGGTAATTACCACTAATTCACCAAAACAATCATTTCTTTTAGATTTGAGGATTAAAATATCAGCCTAGGAGCTGCAGTTGAAGGATCTACTACTGGTTTACACTATCCAACAACTGATGATATTCAGTTAACACAGGTTTATTTTAAAAAATGCTACATAAATAATATAATAAAATCACCTAGGCAATTTTCAGTTATAATTAAATCCATGCAATAGCTAAAGGCAGAGTGATAAAATGAATATGAGCTAAAGAGTGTGAGGCAAACTAACATATGTGCCTTATATGGTGGACTCATTCACTCTGTCTGACATTGTGCCTTCTGTATCATAACTATATGTAGCAGAATTCTTTCCAGGCAGATATATATGGGAATGTTATTTAAAATACTCAATTTGTGCCAGATATCATTGTGATATATCAGGCAAAACAGGATACATTTATTGTCCCATCTGCATGGTGCAATGACACATGGAATCAGAAACAGCATATGTGTTCTTTCGTCTGGGGCATGTATGTTGCAGTGGTTCAGAATTCACTGCCACCATATAGTTGTGCTGAGAATTTCTAAAATACTGAACATTGCTGTAATTTGTGGTCAACAAAAAGCATGAGATCTCTTTGCTCTGTCAATGGACCTAGGTTTTATCAAATGTGTGGGCTTGTCTCATCCTAGTGACACAGTATTTCATCATAGATAAATCATGAGAACTCCATTGTGCCTTAGTGACACAACTGAACTTGACGGAATCAAGAATAGAGGCCCCAATGCCTGAGTTCCATGAAACTAAAATGTATACATATTTAAGTGACAGTTCAAAGAGGCCAGTTCCCATATAGGGATAAATTATAAAGAACTACATTAAAGCCTTACCTGTATGCAGTATTTGACAAATACATTTACACCAATAACGTTTGGTGAAAAATTACCTATGGTCCATACAGCATCCTTTCCTCTTGCTTGGTCCCTAACTACTGAATCTGCCACACGACTTTGGAATGTTAACATCTAATAAAGGTGTGGAACAATAAGAATAAAAATCACAATTAGTGAAATGCACAGTAAAGTTTGCAACAGTTGTATAATAATAAGGACAATGATGTATGTTATCCTACAGTTTTGGCCCCATCTCCTCAGCGTATCCTATCCATTCAACACTGTTTGGTGTATCAAGGTGGTTGGAAGGACACTGGAAGCATGCTACATTTTTATTTGTTTTATCTGTTTTTATTTTATTTTTTTCTCTCAACATGACCAAAAATGCTCCCAGGTTTTAAGAGTTGAGATAAATGCAAGAAGGGTATATGACAGTCATGGCTACTGTGTGGTGCTTTGATATTAAACATGACAGCCTGGGAGTTGGAAATGTAAAACTTTCCTCAACCTGACCTCATACAAAAGGCACTGGAGGGAAATGCAACTGATGCCTCCTGGAAGGTTGCCTCCAGAGAGCTGAGGAACCTCTGTGATGAGGGATGTGACCATTCCTTCCGCTCTTTGGGCCGGGAATTGCTTTCATGCTTCTCTATAAAGAAGAGAAGAATTACCTTCCAGACCAGGAGCTAGTTGTGCAGTATCTTGGTAAGCGACTCTGACAGCATGACCCAAAACAGGCCTTCAGCAGGGAAAAAGTTCCTTCCTTGCTACCAGCAGCTCTAGCAATGGCAGAGTAAGAACAAAATATGTTGTAAGTCTAAATTCTTGAGGTTCTCTACCTTAACTGGAACCCCCTCCTCAACAGATGGCATGACCAACTGTGTGTCAAGATATTGTATACAAAGATGTCAACCTGCAGCAATACAGATATTGTCAAGATAAGCATGCACGGAAGGTAGATTTACTATTCCATCTGCACCTTTACTTGAGGTGACATTTCTGTGCCTGTCCATAGCTTGAAGTTGATACTTTTGTAGGTCGGAATTTCAAAGTCGATGCTGTGGTTCCAGATAGCCACAGCTTGTAGATCTGCTGAAACAGTGACCAAAAAGCAGGCATCTCTTGTTGCCACAGTTCAGGTATTCTTTTCCTCTACCGCGCCATGATAGATCATCAGGGTGTGCACCACCAAACAGAGAAGGAAGGCGCAAGGGCACGTAAGACAATAATCTACCAAAATTCAAACTTTTCTGCCAAGCTGAAAATAGCATCTGAGTCAGCGGCTAGTTAGAGAATTCCATTATTGGTCACGCCAGGAGACTCTGCTAAGCAGTGTTGTGGGAGGACTGCACTGATAGGTATCTTTGGTCTCGCTAACTTACCGCTCTGGTGCAAAACTGTCCATTAACTGCTGCACAGTGGTGCACACGTCATGAAAGGTGCAGACTTTGGTCTAAGACCCCCAAGTTTATGCCAGGGTGGGTTAACATGTCCTGCAGCTCTCTGTGGTCACTGACTGTGGCATTCAGCTCTTTCCGGACTCACCAAAATCCATCACAATCATTTAACTCTACAAGACTAGGGGAAAGATTTAAGAGCCCCTCGCACCACTTTAGTGCCACCTTAGTGTAATTTTTTTTACGATAAGAGGCCTTTTCCCCATGCCGTGTTCACAAAGTGGCTCAATGCATGCATTGCACCACCTTACAACCCCTTGCGCCACATTATGCCTGCACCAATCATAATGTATGAATAGGGGGCGTTCAAGGGAGGCCTGAAAAAATGGTGCAGTGAAATTCAAAAGATTTGACTGCACCGTTTTTTTGTCATTTTTAATGCCTGCTCAGAGCAGACGTTAAAATTACGCACCCGTTATAATCAATGGGCCTTCTTGCACTTTGCTACACTAGCGTCAATATTTTTCACGCTAGTGTAGCAAAGCGCCACAATAGCGTCAAACATTTTGACACTATTTTTTTAACTACTGCCATGGTGTGCCATATCTTAAATACGCCGCACACATCGCTGGCGTTGGGGGGTACAGGGAGACGCAAGAAAAGCGGCACTGCATTAGATGCAGCGCCACGTTTCTTACATTTGTCCCATAGTCCCTAAATGGTATAGGACCATGATATCAGAGTCAGAATATCATCTACCATAAATATTGTGACCTAAATATTATTTACAAAAGTATGGCCCACTGGAGTTCATCATAGAATTTCTATAACCAACAGATCAATATTTTTGTAAATGCGTTTAGGACACAATATTTTATTCCATATTTCTGCATGTAAGATTATGACAAACAACACATTAAACATGAATATGGCAATTTAGTCCTCAGCATTTAAACCCCAAAGTATGGCCCAGGTTATATCAAAAGGATTTTATTTTAAGGATCGCTGAAATAATGAATCTACCTTGTTATAGAATTCTAAAGGAGAAAATTTAACAATGTCAATGAAACATAAAATTGCCATCAGTGGATAACTAAATAAAAGTATGCTACAACACACACAAGAAATATAAGTTCTTACTACACCGCAATGCGGAATAAGCAGTATTTTCTGCATTGACCTCATTTTGACCATGCATCTACCTAGGAGAAGGGGCAGCTTCCCTGTTTCACCTGAGAAGAGAAGCTTTGATAGACTAGGTGAATATCAAATATTTTCATCATGATGCCAAATAGAATAGAATATTCTTATGATCTCACACGTATGTGTTCTCCGATGTTGGCCTGTGGACCTCATCTTGTAAATGTTTCTGCGAACTAGGACCCTCTTGGGCTAAGCTACAGTCCAGTCGGATTCTGGCTGCCATGGCACTGTGCCACTGGATTCAAGCTAGCGGGGCTGATGAAGGGTGATACCCTGAAACTGGTCGTAGGATTCTTGTTTCCGGTACAGGGAGGACCTGGCCTGGCAGTTCGTGCTGGACTGTTCCCATGTGGAACAGGGTCAAGACTGATTTGCATGTGGTTGGGTCCAAACTGGGGTGGCATGGTGAGCAAAAGAACGATGGATTAAACCCAGATCTGTGACTGGGGATGAGTGTTTGCATTGTTCAGCACCCCGTCCATTATCTTTTTGTGTTGCTATGGCACTGTTGCAATGCTTGGAAGCTACATCCGAGCATTGCACGGGATTGGGAAAGGCCCACCCATGTGATGGTAATAGCAAGATTATCCTATTTCCTAAAGTCCTAACTAGATAACATATTTTTGGGGAAAATGTTATAAGTATAAATGCATATTTTGTATATATTGATGCACAGTATTTACTTTAAAAATGCTTTATTGCAAAACTCAGTGTTCAACCAAATTATCAAAATGATCAGGGGAATACCCCTACTGGTGCTTCAGTCAATTTGTTGACATTCAGATGTTTCTTTCTAGCTTATCAAAAACAAGTTTGTAAGCACACTTTTTTGTCTTCGTCTTTGTTGTGTATAAAATGTCTTTCTGTATTCCTGTTTGCAAGAACAATGTACTTTAAAGCAATTGTCAGACGTATTTTTAGTCGCTGAAACATGTGCAGGGATACTGCTGGATTACAAATAAAAGTTGACATTCCCTAAAGTTTAAATCTCCTACAGATAAATTTGACTCTTAGTTGTAATTCAAAAAATACACACAGTATTCTCATCTGCTTTAGTTAAACTCACAAATACTGGCTGTGGTCATGTCGACAATATCAATGTTTCTGCATCAGCCGTACTCCTATCGTGAACCTTTCCCTTCTGATAGAAATTTAAGTGACAACAGAGAGTTTTGCAGAAGGCACTGTTGGGAGAGGAGTGATCTTCTGAGGGTGGGCTGGGTGTCTGGGCTACAGCCAAATTCACTCTGTGGAGCATCCATGACTGTGGATATCACAGCTCGTTTCAGAAGCTGACGTTGCTTCTGGGGCTGCGTCTTGGCTCTCATTGCCTTATGAAGATCCACCTCCCACCAAAACTTCCTCCTCTGATGGGAAATGGTTCCTTAGTTGCATTGGCTCAACAATCCTTCTCTGGCTGATGCTTCACCAAAGGCAGTGTTTTTTTTTTTCATGTCAGCAAATTTAAAGCTCCAATAAAGGTTTAGCCTTAATTTAGGGGCCCAACAAATGCTTGTATTTTGACATTTACCTCTGCTGAGATCTCAGGAAGGTGAAGAGAGATGCCTTGCCCATAGTCAAGCCTTGGTCTTGGTCTATCAAGGCTCCAGACTGGATCCACCGAAGGCGGTATTTCACGCAGCCGCCCATGTAATCGCAGGTCACAGACTCTGATCACACACTCCTTCATAATGCAACTCCATTGGCTCCACTTTAAAAGCTGCCTCAGTTACTGTATAAGAAATCCACAATAAAGCAGACCGTGTTATGTCAGACTTGAGTGCCCCATGCCCAGCTTTGCATGTCGAGGACATAATTAGATCTGGTGCAGATTCTTGCCTAAGTGTTCGGAGGTCTTAGAAACCATCACGTCACAGGCAAAACATGTTTGCGTAACAATCAACCAATTATTATCCTCGGTTGAGGTGTAGTACTCAATTTATGCAACAGCTAGCATAACACCTAAGTCGCTCAAACACAATGGCAACTTAAATCTACTCTCTTATAGGGTCTTAACATAAAACATAGGGGCATATTTACAAGAAAGTGGCGTTCGTAAATATGCCCCATAGTTTCAAAAACATGAGATGTATTTTATTTAACAGTAGACACAACAGAGAAGAATAGTATCCTATGCTTTGATGTGGGAGAAAATGGTTCACACACTTACAGTATACAGTTTGAAATCAGTGTTTGAGATTGTTGCATGCCAAATCATAACAAGACATGTAACATTACAAGCTCAATAGTAAATTTAAATGTAGAAAACAGAAAACAGAATCTAAGACATGTAGAATAGCATCTCACCTTTACCAGCGGCCGCTGCCACATAACTCAAGGGGAGGGGCAGGGGGGCTTGGGACGTAAACAAGGTAAAAATCAAAGATAAAAAAAGCACTTCCATGCCTAAGTCCCTGTTGCCTCGCGCTCCTCTTCTTCTGGTATCCCAGCATTCAATGGTGGGACACAAGTACAAGCTCCCCAGCAATCTTGGAGCTGCTTTCTTGCAAAAC
Source organism: Pleurodeles waltl (assembly GCF_031143425.1). Classification (NCBI taxonomy): domain Eukaryota; kingdom Metazoa; phylum Chordata; class Amphibia; order Caudata; family Salamandridae; genus Pleurodeles; species Pleurodeles waltl. Next base: position 40,540,745 of record NC_090448.1, read on the forward strand.
CTTGCATTAAAGTAGTGCCCGGATTGGTCTGAGCAGCAGTGACTGCAGCTCAGAGACAGCCCTGGGGTCTGTGCAGTTTCTCCAGCCCGGCTGTTAAACACGACCAGGCTGGAGAAACCTAAGTCCGCATGTGTGTTCCGCTGGCCTCAGACGGCCGGCCAAACACACATGCACACTTAGGTCCACTCTCCCCTCCTCCCCCCTCCCACCCCCGTGGCCCAGCCCCGCCCCTTCCTGCACCGCTGGCTGAGCCAGCAGATGAAAACTAAAACGATAGTAAACTATAGTTTTTTTTCTGCTTCTGGCACAGCCATGGGGGCGACGCTCCTTCCTCATAGCGAAAGAGCCGCCCATAACCTTTACTTATCTTGGTTTAAAATAGGAATATGTCGCGGTTTTGCAAGCAAGTAGACTTTATTCTAAACTTAGTGTAAAATAAAAGCAAAACTTTGTTTTGGGAGTGTTTATGTGGACTCATCCTAGATCAGTTTTGGTTTAACTAACAATTACTTTGCGTGAAAAAGAATGATTAACCCAATATTTCATATTTTAAACTGCAAATATTGAATTTTAGGTCAACAAATGACTTCCTGTTATATGTATAGATGCCTTACACAGAGAATGTGAATCGAGACATTGCAGTCTAATTTGGCTGTCAGGAATAAAATTCAAAACATTGGTGAAAGAGGGCTTGAAGAAGCTAGCTTAACTAAATGAGAATCTCCGTCCTACATTAATGTGTCTTAGGGACAGATTTAATTTTTAGCAGATGGAGTAATCTCTGTTTGGCCTGGCGGTGGAATTAACATTTGCCAAGATTACTCCACCACGCAAATTTACTAATGACGGTCAAGCCAGCGGTTATTTCTAAATGGCAAGAAGGGCCATCTGCATTTCCTCTCAATGCGTTTTAAATGTTGGCACATGGCTCCGTCAGCTATGCCAGAGCTGTCCGTAAAACATATCATTTTTTTTTTTTTTCAAAAAGAAAATTCCAAGCAGTATTTTCTTTTTTGAAAAATAAAACAAATGCTGCCTTGCCATGGGAGCTTTCTCGAATGGCAAGGGGGGACATTAAAGAGTTTCTCACTGCCCCTTACCACCTGGGTTTCCCTGTTGTGATGGGCAGTGAAAACTGACCTCTATGTCCGCCCATCTTTCATTACGTTACATTCTAGTGATTATGTCACACTGATACAGAGTCTGCTGGGAGCCACAAAGGTTTCATTCATACAAGACACTGCACCTCCCACGAGGCACCTCCCAGTGGCCACTGATTCCTTTTGACAGTGGTGGGACAATCAGGGGTGCACTCCAGGAACACCCTTAGGAGAAACCACAAAGCTCTCAATCATGGTTTGTTATTAACAGTGTTTATAAAGGGACACAATTAAGAGCTCAGGAATTGATCCTGAAGGCAGTCAGAGTCTGTAAAAATAAACAGTACACTAAATGAAAACAAACAAAAATGTACTTACCTGCTCCAGTTCTCTCCAGTCCCGCAGTCTGGCAACAAGGAGTCTCTGAACCAACCCCCCTAACCATTCCAGATGCTGCTTTCATGCTGTTAACCAGCATGAGAGAAGCATCAGGATTGGTTGCAGTAGGCTGGCTCAGCGATCCTACAGGCACTTGAGGCCTATGCCTCCTCTCCACCCAGCTGTCTAGGACAGCTAGGGCGGACAGGTTTAAAGTGTGCATGTCTGGCTGGCCGTCGCAAGACAGCCAGCGAAAGTGACATGCACACTTTAAACTTTAAGTGTGCACCACTCCCCCTACTGCAAGACAACAGTGATGGCCCGCCCCACCACTTGCCTCAGGCTGGCTGCACTGAAAAATAAAACTGCTGAATAAAAATATTTGATTACTGTGTTATCTTTCATTTTTGCTGCGCTGGCAGCAGGGTGGGTGACGCTCCTCTGCCCTAATGGAAGCACCGCCCCTGGCACCTCGGCAGTGACGGTCCAGCAAGAGCAGACCTCCTCCTCAGGACACATGGGCACCACCCCTTAGGGTGCTGAGGGGGAAGGAAGAGGACAGGTACAAATGCCTGGAACCAAGGGCCAGGGTCTCAAGGGGCGGCCAGAACAGATGCTAACTATGCCGTCCAAGGCCTAAAGTCAGATACAAAGGGGGCAAGGAGTATTGGCTGTGAGTTTGGAGTCCCAGGGCCCTTTAGAATGGGCCTGGGAATCACGCAAGAAGGAGAGGAAGGTGCACAGAGCAGCTTGCCAGCAGCAAAGAACAGTGCAGGTGTCAGGGAGTAGCCAGGAGCGGATAGCAGGGTTTGGGCACACCCCGGGTAGGGTCTCTAACAGCAGACATTGCCGGACAAAGAGATGGTCCAGGATTCTGGTAAGAAAGGACAGATGATCCAAGGCAAGTACCCCCAAAGTGTGAAGTGAAGAGAGCCAGCAGAGTGCAACTGGGGGGCAAGTATCAAAGAGGCTGCTCCCTGCCACAAGAATATTTTCAGCTTCAGAAACCAGGGCCCATATTTATGGGCTTTTTGGCACAAGGCAGCACAGCAAGTCGCCTTGCTGCACTGCGCTGCCTTGGATCACAGCGAAAGGGCAGGAATCTGCCGTATTTATCCAATACAGTACATTCCAAGCCGTCTCCCTGCGCTGGCACCTTTTTGGCAGCCTAGCACAAACACAGGCACCCCTGCACCATGGTGCAAGGGCGCCTGCATTGTAAGGAGGGTTGTTCTTTGCTAGAAGGGACAACTTCCTGCACAAAAACATTCCTGAGAGGCGTTTTCCTCTTTCTATGTGTGCTGCAGAATCTTTAAAAGTCTTGTGTGACTGCTGGAAAAACATCTGTGCGAGAAGAAAGAAGCGCAAGAGGGAAGGAAGGGTGAGCAAGAGCATGTGGGACTGGAAAGGTGACGTAGGCTAGGAGGTTCTGAAGGGGTGGCAGAGACAATGACAGGATGCTCAGGGACAGTAAGGCGAATAGAAGGGGTCAACAGGACAGGTGCAGGGCAGACAATGAGACAGCCGGTGATGCAGGGAAGACACCCCAATACATGAGAGTGTGGGATGCTCTAGGTAGGCACCTGCAGATGAGCACAAAAGAAAAGATATGGAGAATGAATACACCGACGCCTTCAAGCAGTTCCACAAGGAGAATAGATGCAAAGAACAATCAAAAGCGGAAAAGAGGGAATTGGCTAAGAGTCCAAGGTTAGAGACAAACAGAAACTTGGATGGCACCGTTTATGCAACCATCATCTGTGAGAAGACACCTGAGTGCAGTGTGGAGTTGTTCAAATAGATGGATGTGATAAGGTCAACCAGTATACGTTTGGGCTTTGGCCTGGGTGAGATACGATGAGGAGTTCAGGTCCAGCAGGAGCCAGAACACCAGCTAAGGCTTGGGGAGAACAGACAATGAACTGTGCCTTTTGTTCATGACTCCTACCAGGACATGGAAAAGGAAGCAACATAGTATCGCCTTCATGGAGTTCTTTCATGTGGTGGTAGTAGTTCAACTATGTGGAAGAGAGTTGTGGGACAGGAGAAGGACTTTCAGGATGGGTAATCAAGCAGTGGCTTACGTGGTGAACAGACACGCCACAAAATATCAGCAGATTTGAAGTTTGTTGAGAGAATTTGTGTTACTCTGCTTACAATGGAGTATACTCTTCAGAGCTAGACACTTGCTAGGGTTAGACAACTATGTGGCTGATGCACTGTCTCGTTCGCAATAGGGGAGGTCCCATAGCTTGGCTCCAGAGGTGGATGGCCCAGCAGCAGCCGTGCCAGCAGGGATGGGGAACATTGGGTGAAGGCGAGGCAGCTGATGAAAAAATCATTTGCAGGATCCGCAAGGCAGTGAGACCGGGATGCTTTGAGTGAGGTCCTGAAGTCAGAAGTGAAGAGATGGACAGGAGAGATAACGGACTAGAGAGCAGGTATGATGACACCGTGTGACTCATGATAGGTCAGATTGGGAAACAGTATTTGCCAGTGAAGGCTGTGGGGAAGCTGGTGGACATTACATTCTACAGGAAATTTATTTGGATTGAACCGGGAAAAGGAGAGTTGGTAAAAGGGGCTTTGGATTGATGGGCAAGAGATAAGGTAAGGAAGACGGGTGGGAGGTGACTGATCACAAGGGCTATATTGGATTTAGTGGTGGAACAGGTGAGACATGCATGCACCTCCACCTTGGTATTCCATCTGTTTAAACCAGTTTTTACCCTCATGTTTTGGGGATTTCAGGGTTTCAGAAGTGGTGTGGGTTGAAGGCATAGGATGTTTGCAAAGGGAGAATGTATGATTCACCACAGCACAGTGTCCAGAAGCCTTATGGTATCAGTGGAAAGTGAAGGGAAGAAAGACAACTTCCCAGTGGCGGCACTGACAAAATTGATTTGGTAGAGAGGAGGATGGGGGACCTGTTTGTGCATGAAGATGGAGGTAAAGAGACTGCACAAGTGGTTGGGTTGTTGCGGCTCTGCTTAAAGAGTTGTGGAACAAATAATGAAGAATTCAGAACACACTCCCTTAGTATAGAGCAACCATTGAGTAGTTTAAGAGGGGGAAACAGGGACATGAGATCAGATGGGTGGGGCTGTGGAACAGTGATTGCATTTGAGGGTGTCAGATGTAGGGGAACAGATAATGATTGAAGCAAGGGTGGTTGCTCTTTATGGGCTCCAGGGCATAGCCCTGCCACTTGTGAGCCCAAGAAGCCATTGCTAACTCAAAGGATTATACTTGTAATAATTCAATTTAGCAGTGTTTATGCAAACACAACTTTCTTGTTTAAATGAACTCTGACATGCACAGGTCAGCTTTTCCACCAGGCTTTTGGTGAGGAGGAGGAGGGGCCTGACACAACACCCTGTAGGTGGATGCCTGGAAAGCGCATGCCTGAGGGGTGTAGTTCAACTACAATCCCCTCACAGAAGCACAATCCATTTTATTTATCAGACATACTGCACATGCCTCGGGCATCACAGAAAATCTTCTAAAAATGTAGCTATCAGGGTGCTTATCAGTGCATCCTTGAAGCCACTTATGAGCCACATAGAGCAGGATGTGCAGGACCCCAGCACAGCCTCAGGGTCTGATAGGACTCTGCTTCCAGCCCTATCAAGAAGCTGGGGGAGGGCTTACGAGGGTCTTCCGTTGAAACCTGGCCCTGCTGCTCTGTCTGGCTACGTGTTTGGAACCCTGGCCTGCAGGTTCCTACGTCTAGCACCTGATGCTGCTGCCATGGTGCCTCTAAGTTTCTATAAAAGAAATGTAAATTAAAAAACAGTGCTGTTTCTCTGTGTTAGTGTGAATGAAAGTGTGTGTGATTGAGAGAGAATGAGATTGAGTAAGATTGTGTGTTTGAGATTGTCAATGAAAATGAGAGTTAGATCAATTAGTGAGTGTGAATGAATGAAGGAAAGCGAGGAACTGAGTAAAGCTGTGAGAGTGAGTTAAGGTGAGTGAGTGAAGGGGAGATACTGGGAAGGCGAGGGAGGGAGTCAGGAGGCTGACTGTGCAGGTTTTAACTGCAAATTCAACCTGTCCATAACCTCTTAAATGAGGCCTAAAACCTTCCTTTTAAATATTCATAGGCCATTCCTAATTAGGCCTTACTTACCTCACCAGGCAGGATGCATGGTATTAAAAAGGGCATGGGAAGGTTAATGTTAAACATGTCCTTGCAGTGACTAGCACCTCAAATCTATTTTCACTGCAGCAGGTTTGGGTGTTCCATGAGAACACATTGGGATGCAGATTTAAGTTTAATAAACATTATCTCCGCATAGAAAACAGCTACAACATTATTTGTTTTCTTTTTTGGAGATTCACTGGTAAAGTTGGATTTGTAATACATATTTTGGAAAGATGACTTTTAAAAAACATCACCTTTCCTCTGCCTAACGTCCCTTGATGCTAAACTTCCATTTTTCTCGCTACCTTCTACCAGACAGTCAGTAAGTAGCATTTTAATGGGTGTGAATGAGATGGGAACGTGCTCCAGGACAGGGACAAACAGCCTTGGCTGTGAGGAGGAATTGTTTCTGCCCTTGACGGGATGGCCTGTAGCCTGGGGCTTGATTAATTTTAAATAGGCCTATGCTGTCGCAAGCAGATATAGCTAACATCCAGTTCTGCACCCTTCCTTTGTCCCTCCAGTCGGATCGTCTTCCATCACAGTGGGCCCTTGTTGACATCATAATTTCAGATCCTGCTGGAGTGTCAAGACCTGTCTGACAGTTCTGCTGGGGCTTTGTATATGACATTTAGGGCGCACTTTAGAGTGTTCCTTCCTGCACATAAACAATCATTAAATAATGATGATTTGCTACTTCTGTGTACTGCATTCTGCACCACACATAGAAGTAACAAATCACCATTATTGATTGTTGATGTGCAGGAAGGGACACCTTCCTGAACATAAATGATCATGGTGAAAGGGTGCCTGTGTTGGCTCTAGGCAGCTAATTTTAGCACCAGTGCTAGGGAAAATACAGGGGTGTGTCATATTTCAGTAGATACGGAGCATCCCTGCGTTACTTAAATTACACGGCGCTGAAAACTTTTCTGCAGTGCTACACCACTTCCTTGTAAATGAAGCCCTAAGACAGCTTTAATGGACTCAGGGCTAAGAAGCCTTGGTATTCGACGCACTAACATTTAATAGCGCCCGCCAGGCTTCTGAGCAGTGCTTTCGGCACTGGCACTCATTATTTTAGAAATAAAGCACTCGCAGCTAAACGTATTGACAAACATGCAGTTATCCATGTAAAAGGGTTGGTGCAAAGGCGGTAACAAAGCCGCCCAAAGGAGGGACAAACGTAAAGCATTTACCAATGATAACAATTGATTTTTTGAAAGGCAAGCCCATGAACGAATGACAGTGATGGGCGTTCGGTGGGCGTGGTTAAAATCCCACAATACTTACAAAAGGTCAGAGAACTTGCACTCAACCTAAAAAGGAAAGACATAATGAAACAAAAGGGGAAGGAAGAAAGTAAAATAATAAATAAAAAAACTAAAAGTTAGCAGGAAGGAAAATGTCCAAATTCTTCTAAAATTGTGCTGTAAAAGCATCATTTTCACTATTTCTGCACTGGAGAGGGTGGAACAATTCTCAAAGGCCTACATAGACATGGTCGGGGGTCTCTCACTTTGCTTGCATGTTTACTGTCATGTGGTTCAAAATGGGGGCTACTCCTTGCTCCATGCCCCTCCCATGCAATGTTTTTAAACTACTCCCTCTCCAGATGCTCCATGCTCCTCCCTCTCCAGAAGCTCCATAATCCTCCCTGTCCTGACCCTCAACATCCTTCCCTATTCTGACATTCTTAGAAGGTCCTTCTCCAGTGCTTAATTTGAGCCGGTGGTTTCCGGTGCGGGCATCGGCACTTATTTTTGAGGTCCGGCACTTATTTTTCTGCCTCAAGCATTTACTGCGAGCAAAAGACACAAATGGGAAAGACGGAAAAAGAGACAAAAGAAAAAGAGCCACAAAGGGAGAAAGCAGAAAGCTGCAAGACTGAGCTGAAGGGGCAGGGAGTGGCTGTAACTGGATTAAAGAGGCCCAATTTGGCTTCAGGATGGCGCTGCCTCAGTATTCAGGGTTGACACATTTAATTGCAGCAGCCGCGTGTTTCAGAGGAGGGCTATGACCACCAGCACGTTTTTATTTACAAATTAAGCACTGTTCTCTTGACGCTCCATGCTGACTTCTGACACTCCTAACACTGTCCACCGCTTCCTCTCCAGACACATCATGCCCTCTGGCACTCCTCACTCCTCCCTCTCCAGACACTTCATAGCTCCATGCCCCTCCCTACCCTGACACTCCTGGCCCCTCCCTCTCCAAACAGTTCCTGCCTTCTGGCACTTCTCACTCCTCAGACACCTCATGCCTCCATGCCCCTCTATACCCTGACACTCCTTGCCCCTCCCTCTACAGACACTCCCTGCCCTCTGGCATTCCCCACTCCTCCCTCCCCAAACACTCGATGCCTCCATGCCCCTCTCTACCCTGACACTCCCCACCGCTCCCTCTCCTGACACTCCTTGCCCTTCCCTCTCCAAACAGTTCCTGCCTTCTGGCACTTCTCACTCCTCAGACACCTCATGTCTCCATGCCCCTCTATACCCTGACACTCCTTGCCCCTCCCTCTACAGACACTCCCTGCCCTCTGGCATTCCCCACTCCTCCCTCCCCAAACACTCGATGCCTCCATGCCCCTCTCTACCCTGACACTCCCCACCGCTCCCTCTCCTGACACTCCTTGCCCTTCCCTCTCTTGAGTCTCCATGCCTCTGGCACTCCTACCTCTCCAGACACTCCATGCCTCCATGTCCCTCTGTACCTTGACATTCCTGCCCCTCCCTCTCCAGACACTCCATGCCCTCTGGCACCCCTCACAGCTCCCTCTGCAGGCAGTTAATGTCCATCATCCTATCTTGACATTCCTCTTATGACACTTCCCTCTCCTCCCTTCTTGAACACTCCTCATTTCTCCTTTTGTGGACACTCCAAGCACCTCACTCTCTCGTGCCGACACCCCATGTCCCTCTCTCCAGATACCCCCTGCTGCGTCTGAACTCTGACACTCCTTGTCCCTCCATCTTCTGATTCTCAACACTCCTCCCTCCCCAGACACCACGAGAACCTCCATCTCCTGGCATTTCCTACCGTCTTCTGACGTGTGAGGTCTGTACACAGAAGTGAGTGTAAGATCTGCATCCACAGGGTGTCAGGTCTGCATCCAAAAGTGATTGTGAGGTCTGCATCTGAAGTGAGTGTAAGATCTGCATCCAGAAGTGTGAGGTCTGCGTCCAGAGATGAGTGTGAGGTCTGCATCAGAATTGAAGGTGAGGTCTGCATCCAGAAGTGTGAGGTCTGCTTCCAGAGGTGAATGTAAGGTCTGCATCCAGATATGAGTGTGAGGTCTGCATCAGAAATGGATGTAAGGTCTGCATCCAGAAGTGAGTGTGAGGTCTGCATCCGGAGGTGAGTGTAAGATCTGCATCCAGAGGGTGTAGGGTCTGCATCCAGAAGTGAGTGTGAGGTCTGCATTCGGATGTGAGTGTGAGGTCTGCATCAGAGGTGAGTGACGTTTGCATCCATGGGTGAGTGTGAGGTCTGCATTCAGAGGTGAGTGTGAGGTCTGTATCCAGGGGTGAGTGTAAGATCTGCACCCAGAAGTGTGAGGTCTGCATCCAGAGATGAAAGAGAGGTCTGCATCAGAAGTGGGTGTAAGGTCTGCATCCAGAGGTGAGTGTGAGGTCTGCATCCAGAAGTGAGTGTGAGGTCTGCATCAGAAGTGGGTGTAAGGTCTGCATCCAGAAGTGAGTGTGAGGTCTGCATTCAGAAGTGAGTGTGAGGTCTGCATCCAGAAGTGAGTGTAAGGTCTGCATCCAGAAGTGGGTGTAAGGTCTGCATCCAGAGGTGAGTGTGAGGTCTGCATCCAGAAGTGAGTGTGAGGTCTGCATCAGAAGTGGGTGTAAGGTCTGCATCCAGAAGTGAGTGTGAGGTCTGCATTCAGAGGTGAGTGTGAAGTCTGCATCCAGAAGTGAGTGTGAGGTCTGCATCCAGAAGTGAGTGTAAGGTCTGCATCAGTGAGTGAGGTCTGCATTCAAAAGTGAGTGTGAGGTCTGCATCCAGTCCTTCTGGACCACAGGATGGAGGTGACACTAAGAGGTCAGGAATGAGATGTCTGCACGTAGCAAAAATTGAGGTCTGCAAATATGGTGACCCTAACAAGGGAGCGACCCTAGAGAGGTCAGAAGCGAGACGTCTGCACTGAGGTAAGTGTGAGATTTGCAGCCAATATTTGTGACCTTATAGATGAGGTGACCTCAGTGAACCGACAGGTCTGCACTGAGGTGAGGTCTGCATGCACCTCTCCTGAACAGAGTTCAGTGAAGCCTACATCCAGCTCTCGTGTCCATCCAAAGGTGAGCGTGAGTTCTATATTCAGTCCTTCTGCCCCTAGGGAGGAGGTGAGCCTGAGGGGTCCTAGGTGAGAGCTCTGCTCTAAGCGTGAGGTCTGCATCCAGCTTTGTGATCCTAGAGTGCCGAGTGTGAGGTTTGTATTCAGCTCTTGTGAAACAGGGATCACTGTTGAAAGGTCTGACTTAGCTCTTGTGACCATAGAGATTAGAGTGTGCGGTCTGCATTCAACATTCGTGAGCCCAGAGAAGTCCTAAGTGTGAGGTCTACATCCACCTTTTGTGATACCAAGACATGCACCTCATTCCACAAGGACTGTGGAGGACGGTGGGCTGCAGTTGGGAGCTGCAGGATCAAATTCTCCCCCAACCTGAGAAGAATGACTCACCTTGTATTTGCGGAGCTGCAGCAGCTCAGTTTCCTGGGATGCGCTGGTTGCAATGCTCAAGGGAACGCCTGCGCCTGCCGGGTGCTGCCGCGTGTACCGTGAGCAGAACAACATCGCCGAACGGGATCAGGGCATGTGCACGTCGATGGAGAGGGCACTTGCTGCACCGCTGAACACTTCCATACCTCTGGAGCGAGTAAGACTAGAACTGGGCCTGTGGGGCCACGTGGGACTCGCTGATGACAGTGCTGACACATTTGACTAAAAGGGTCAAAGGGGAAGTCTTGAGTGCGACCTATCAGTGAACGTTCCCTGGATCCGGCTACCTGTGACCGGGAAATAACCCTCACCATGTTATGCCGAAGAGAGTGGGCCAGGAATTTCTCTGGCAACTACTAGAGTCCCCACCTCAAGGGGATTATTTTGTTGCTCATGATTGTCATTATTCCTCTGACTGTGTAGAGTTAGAAATAAAACACTTTTTCTTGTAAAAGTAAACATTTGACTGGACATTGATTCATTGATAGTACAGTGTGCACTTTGAGTTATGAGTCGTGTTCACTCACTTGTATCTACACTCGTTCGACCCCCCAAGAAGGGAGCCTTTGACTGCTCATCCACTGCTAACACTGAGAGTTAAGTGCCGGACGCGTACGTGGCCTAGTTTCTCAAGATCCATAGTAGGTCGGACCCCGGGACATCAGGAGTTAAAGGCCTCAACCACCACACCTGGACCCTATAGGCCCTGTGTCCCCTGTGGCCCTCTGAAAGAGGTTCTGACATCCATAATGATACCTGGGCGAGACAGCTAGGGCAGCTTTCCTGATTTCTAAATGATGCTAAACTCAAGTGCACTGCACATCTTTGAAATGTAAGTTTTACATCCTGCAGGAAAGCACTGAGAAGCCATATGTGAAAGCTCTCAAGAGCTCCACTACTCAATCTAACATATATGCTCAAAAGTTCATAAATGTACTGCTTCATGCTGCATTCAGTGTGCTTATTCCCAGTGTCCTGCCTTCCCTGTGTAAAGCATTACTCACAAGCCAACATGTCCCTCACCCTCTATGAATGTCTCTCATTTCGTGTCCTACTTGCTGGGCAGTCTTAACTCAGCGGTGGTGACTTGATCCTGGATACCCCCTGATTCTGGATACCCCCTTCTCTTTGTACCGCTCTTTTCTTTATCGGTATTTTCCTCGCTTGTGCTCTGTCTTTCCCAGATGTCCCTCCTCTCTCTGAGCTTTTTCTCTCAGTCTCTTCCTTTAACACTTTAGCAACTCTCCTGTCTGGCTCACTCCTCCCCCTTTATCCGTCTCCCTTTCACTTATTGTCCCTCTCACAGACACCCCTCCTTTAGCAGTGCTCCTTTATTACTCACTGACTGCCCCTACCCTCTGTTTGTCACAGTCCTTTTCAATCTTCTCTGTCTCTCTCCTTGACTGCACCATCTCCTGTCCTCTCTCAGCCTCTCTTCCCTAATTTACATCCATTATCACCTGTCACTCAGTCTTTCACCATCCTTACTTTCTTGCTCTATTGTTCCTCGTCAATGACTGTGACTTTGACAGTCTCTGCTTCTCTTGCGCCTCCCTCTTCTTGGCAGGACCGGCTTTAGGGTGGTGCGAGCGGTGCGGCTGCACCGGGTGCTGACCTGAGGTGGGAGCTATGTTTAGCAAGTACTCAAGAAACTTGCGATTTAAAAGCACCTGCTGAAAAGTTCATTGTGCTTCCAGCCTTCAGGAAGCAATTAAATTATACTTCTTGTGATTAATGTTCCTGCTAGGGAGAGAGATGGGAGTTTTGTCTAGAAGCAGCTTTGACTCACATTAAGTAACGCAGAGGGTTAACATGCCTGCTGCAAAGAAGAGGTCTGTATTCTATGTGGACAGCTGAGTTGATTAGTAAAGCCAGCCTTTACACGCACTTTAAAACAAATGAATGTATGTGAGAGGGGCTATGGAGAGATGAGGGGCACATTTACTGGGTGGTAGTGAGTGAATCCGAGGAGGTGGCCATGGGGAGATTGGGGGCGCCATAAAAAATGTTGCACAGGGTGCCACCAGCACTAAAGGACACTGTTGGGGCCAGATTTACAAGGCCCTATCGCCACTGGAACGTAACTTTTTGGGACACTCCGTTGGCGCTAACCTCTTCTCTATATTTACAAGGAGTTGTAACGCCACTTTTTATGGCTTTACACTTCCTTGTAAATGTGGGCACCTCCAATGCAGATTTCTGCGTCAGAGGGGCGTGTAATGAGTGTTGCGGTGGGAATTCCATCGCAACACCCATTGCTTTTGACGCTGCCCCAGATTTACGAGATATTGTAAATCTGTGGCAGCACCAAAAACTAACGCCACTCCAGGGGTGGCATTAGCATGGCAAAACGAGGAGGAATGCTTTTATTCCTCCTCGTTTTCTGCTTTTTCGATGTGTGCAGTATTCTGCAGCACACATAGAAGAAGCAAAATGCCATGGATAATTGTTTATGTGCAGGAAGGTGTCTCTTCCTGCATATAAACAATCACTCAAAAATGACGCTTTGATACCTCTATGTGTGCTGCATTTTGCAGTACACATAGAAGTGCCAAATTTCCATTGTAGATAGTTTACATGCAGGAAGGGACACCTTTGCAGTGGGAAACGCAGGGCTGCGCTCATTCTTGTAAATATGGCACAGCCCTGCATTTTCAAACTGGTGCAGCACGGCGCTCCTGCTTTTGGCGCAGCATCACGCTACGCCACTTTCTTGTAAATCTGGCACTTGGTATAATGCTGGCACCAGCACATTGGAGGTGATTCTGGCCATAAAAGAGGATAGCTGTGGCATGTGGGAGGGGAACAAACATGACAAAATGCTGGCCCTATCATACTAAAAGTACATTTGGTCACCCATGGTACATGGATAATATTAATAGCAAAATACCAGGACTAGCATATTATATGCAATTGTTGGCATGAGGGGGCACCTGTGGTTTATAGGAGGCAACCATGTCAAAATGCTGACAATGGCACAATGGAGGTTATTTCTGGAATATGCGGGCCCATAGCACATTTTGAAACAAAGGGGTCAACTCTTGTTAAAGGTCAATTTTCATTGGCTTGGCACACCATGAAAGAATATATATATGTAAAGAGTGCCCTTCCACAGTGAATGGCTGTTTAGCAGATTTATGTGAAATGTTTGCCTTAAAATGTACTAATTGGTTGATTTTTTTGAAACTTTTCTTGTGGGGAGAACTGCTTACCCCTGAACCCATTCAAAAGAGCTATGGTTCATCCGCTTTGCTCGTTGCAATTTAGGACAAGTATTTTTCAAAGCTCATGTCAGCACGCTAAAATAGGTGTATACAAAAAAAGGCATTTGTGTTGTATTTAACGACACTATTATAATTTAACTTCAGTGATGTAAATTATTGTGAAATCATCCAGGTTAAGATCAAGCACCATCACTTCCTCTAAAAATTCAGGGTTGAAGGTTCTATGATGTCACTTCCTTTGATATAAATAAGGTCAATGGGTCTGTGATGTCATTTCCGCTACCCCTGGCATTTTGGTGAATCCACGTCTAAGGGGCTAGGCCTGCTTTTAATTATGTAAATATGTGTTGATACAGGGCCGCGGTACCCCCAAAAATTAAACGGTCTGAGAGTAAGAGCCCGGCTGCTCTCCCCTTGAGACAGCCCTGAGCCGTACACTGTTTTAAGGTTCTTAGGCAATCCAGGGTTGCACATGGAAGGTTAACCCCTTTCTAGGCGCTACACGTTTGACCTGGGATTCATTCATTTCAATTCACCAAAATGCTAGAGGTCGCAAAGAGACATCACGTGCCATTTGACCTTGACTTTCATTCACACAAAGTTTACATATACACATACGCTCACACTTACACACACTTTCTAGCTCGTAAACATTCTCACAGGCAAGCAGGCACAACATACATTTAAAAGCGTTTTTTACTCACCTCCGCTGCCGGGGAGTGTTATATGGCAGCTAACTGCACTCCATTATTTATTACACAAATAGTGAATAATATTATATTATTAATATTAGTGTAATAAAATGTGATGCAATTAGCAGCTCAGGTAGGTAAAAAAAAAAATTAAATGTACGTTGTGGCTGATTGTGGTTCAGTGAGTGCTTATGTGAGAGAGTATAAATATGAATTTGTGTGTATGGATAACTATGTGTGTGAGTGAAAGTGGAGGTCAAAGGGCGTGTGATGTCACCTCCGCTACCCATGGCATTTCCGTGAATTGACGTCCATGGATGGTGACCAGGATTCCAGGATTTGTCGGGACAGTCCCGGTTTTTCACCAGCTGCCCAGCAGATTTCGTGAAATTTAATTTACCCCATGTCCTGGTTTTTAGAGAGAGTCAACTGAAAACGGTGAGAGGTGACTTTTTATGTTTGCCAAAGCAGGGATTGTTAGAAGCTGTTATAAGAAAGCAATTTAATACACAGGCATGATACCGAGTCTAAAAATTGCATTTTAATTTATGTTCTTAGAGCCTCTGCTTTCATTTTATGTGATGAATGCTGTCATTCTGCGCTCGGTTGAAGTAAAATTGTAGTCCTATTTTTCTGAAATGTCCCGTTTTTTTACTTTAAAATGTTGGTCACCCTAGTCCATGCGCCACAACAATCAATTATTAATCAGAACTTAATAATGTTGAAAATGTTGTTTGCGGGGACGCGACGCACTCAAACGTCACGCCACTGAAAAGTTTGAGAAACTTTTCAAAGCATATATCATCACTGCCTCTATTTCGGGCAGAGCAAGGGCTCCTGCCACAAAGCAGGAGCGGCGGCTGTGGTGATCTGCCTCGCGCCTCCAGGCAGAGGATTTCATCGCTGGGTGTGAAGGGTGTGTGAGGCGACAACTCCCATCACAATTAACGTCTGTCCGATGTGCGGAGGCGGGGTGCGTGCAGCCGCCGAACCTATGATGCACTTAACCTCATCAGCACGTCTTTCAATCAGCCTGTTAGGGGAGAGGGGGCGTCCCAGCGCCCCTTTTCTTCACAAGATCACACAGTTTTACGTCAAGGGGACCATTCAGGCTGTGGCTCGAACACGGAGGGCTTCCGAGGACCATATCTATTTGTGTCACAGCAGTGGAACACAATTACACATCTGTGGTGGGCACTGGGCGGCGGCGATTAATAGATGTCTTTGACTCATAAAAGAGCCTCTTACGGAACAAGAAACCAAACATATTGACTCAGTCTTTTTTGCGTGGAAATACAAGAAGCAATTGTGTAAGTTAACTTGAATTTTTCGTCTAATTATGGCAACTGACCTGCCTCCAACTCTTCAATTTTTTTTTTGCGGTTTTATATAGCGCAAACTCGACCAGGAGGTATTGGAGCGCTTTGCATGAGCACCAGATGCATTATGCCAGGACACATTCATTATCGGTAGGCACGAGGAGATTGACATTTGTCCTGACTTCGAACTTGGTTCCCCAGCTCCGGTGCTTAATTTGAGCCGGTGGTTTCTGGTGCTTGGCACTGATACTTAGTTGCCAACACCTGCTCCCATGATAGTCTGCCACAGGATGGCGCTGTTTGCGTAATTTAAAGATGAGCAGAACAGTTGCTAACTATATATTATGTATTAAAACAACTAATTCCTGCCTCCCAAACCCTTCTTATACTGTTGGGCCTGGAATAGTCTGAATTGTCCAACTTGTAGAAAAGCAATAGTTAATAGTTGTGTAAATGGCAGTGCCCATGGCAATGTGGGGTTCAAGCTGCAATTGCCTCTTGACAAGGGCCCTGGCATTTATTGACAAATTAAGCACTGTCCAGCTCCAAAGTAGGCAGCTCTGGCCGTCACGTTACATCCTTTTGTTCTACTTTAATCTGATCCTCACACATGTACAACCCGGAAGTATCAAACAACCAGATCCGGTTCAGCCCGGATGTTCACATTATGTTACTGCAGCACCTTTGGTATGGGTGGACCAACCGCAGAAGGTGACAAGGAACTCCCATCGTTTTGGGGGGATTTTTCTTTATTTTTTTCAAAAAAATGCATACCAAAGCCTAATGTAATGAGAAACAAAAGGTGTAGATCATAGAATTGAATATCTAATTTCGGCGGACCAGAGCGGCATCAAATATAAACAACATCCAATCACACAGGAGAATTAGGAGAGGTACAGTGCAGACATGGACTTTAGAAATCTTCAAAGCATGCCAGCCAAACAAGGCACCTAAGAGACAGCAGTCCAACAGGACTTGATAAATTAGTCAGTGTGCAGTGTTAACCATTTAGATCACCAGCTCTGGGCTCTATTCCTTGCCCCAATAGGAAGCCACATTTTGGACCAAGTTATGACCGATGGTCTACCCTGATGTGTCTAGCAAACTATTCTGGGTGTCTAAGGGCTCTTGAAATCTCTGCTTGTTCATTACTAAAACTCTGATCCCACACCAAGGTGGTACCTGGGGGCATGTGTCCTGATCCACCTTAGGGCCATCTGGTGCTTGGCTTGTAAAAAGGCCAGATCAGTGAATTGGATGCACCCCACTTCCATCTTGGTTAATAGACAGATCCAGCTCTATGGTCACTATTGCTTTGAACTCATGTGGTCCAGTGTATGTCAAGATGGTGGACCAGAAGAACCGTTTCACCGCTGTGCAGGTCCAGGTGCAGGGGTCTCATCTTACGCAAGCTGAGAGTGTGAGCATGTTCAGCATGCTTGTCAAGGAATAGCTCTTTGAGAGGAGTCTGTGTTGAATCAGTTTGAAGGACACATTGATGGAGACTTGCTAACTTCATGCATATTTCTTCAAAGGAGGCCTGTTAACCTACATTCCAAATCTACCTCCATTCCAGCCCTAGCGCTAATCAGAGCAGTACGAGATGGCTTCTGACGCAGCGCATATATTAGTAACAGGTCACTCCTGGTTGTAAGTAGATGATGGAGTAGTGCATTGGTCGGTGGTCCATGGGGGTGGAGGCCGGGATCCTTTCACTAGCACTTTCCAGCTAAAAAAAGGCATAAGTGTGCATACATACAACCGTGAACAGGTTCCTGGAGCCCCTAGTATCGTCATTCATTGGCGCAAGAGCTTTACTAACGCACACCCTATATCCCCCCGATCCACTCCATCAGGCATCTGATATACATCAGATGGCAGAGACAATACGGGGTTTGGAGAGTCCAAAGTATTGCCCCCTCCCTCCAAAAGTTCAAGCAACATACTGTAGGAGATTAACTGCTAGTGCTTGCTGGGAAGTAAAGCCCAGAAGGAGGCGGGTCCAAACTGTGGTTCACTCACTTATATATGAGGTAAGGACCAATCAGAATGATAAGTAATATGGTGTAGGTGGGTAATTGCATTGTGTTTATAAAGGTCTGGGACTATAATCCCACCGAAGGAACATTGGCCCATATTTATACTTTTTTAGTGCCGCATTTGTTGACGCAAAAGTGGCGCAAACTTACAAAACATAGGCCCGTATTTATACTTTTTTAGCGCCGCATTTGCATCATTTGTTGACCCAAAAGCGGCGCAAACTTACAAAATATAATTGTATTTTGTACGTTTGCACTGCTTTTGCATCAAAAGACGACGCAAATTCGGCGCTAAAAAAGTTTACCAGCAGTTTTGAGGCCTCAGAGCAAACCCGGTGCTTGTGGTGCAGTTAGGGTGACCATCTTCCTCCGGGTCGTAACGGGCACTGTTTCCAGTCCTGGGCTTTCATGTGATAGCCTAATGCATTCTGGATGTTGTAGTCTTATTTTGCTTCCACTGAATTAATTAGACCAACACACCTGAAAAAACGGATTATTGCTGAAAGTTTGGGCCTGGAGACATAAGCAGTAATGGCCTAGAAATAGTCGGTCAGCCTCAGTGCTCTCGCGCTAGCAGGATGCTGCCTCAGTATGTGGCTGGGCCTCTGCGTGGTCTGAACTTTAATGGCTCTTCCACAGATTTATGGTCTGCAACCAATTTTTATTCTTCTATACAAAAATCCAGCCCAGCCAACGCATTTCATCCCTCCAAAGGGCTTCATCAGAGAAAAGAGAACACTCTATTGCTAATTCTGTTATTCACCACAAACTACCTTCTACGCAAATGTGAAGGAACTTGTCACCACCACCATGCAATTAATGGCCGCCACTAAGTCATCCAAGACGATCCATCTGCATGCGCACCTTCCTTCCTCGATAGCCACAATACAAGCATTTGGTAAAAGATATTAAACTTGTACTTCTTCACAAAATAAGCTGAATCCATGCGTTAGTGGAAAAAGGCGTGGTCAAGCCTTATGAATAGCTCTTTCCAAGATGGTGGTCTCATCAGAGTACTTATGATTGAGGTTCCCAATCCAAGATGAAGTGGCGTCCTTCCCTGTTTGAATCGTATACAGAAGTCATTAATGACTGAAGGGTGGATTGCAGTGTGCTTGCTCTCTGATTTTTCATTGCATTCAAGGCACACTTGCTAATATTTTGTCCCTGATGTTTCTTTGCTCATTGCAGCTGGATTTCCTTTTGGATTTTGCTCTGGATTTCTTTCTTGTCTCAGTCCTCTCCCTCGTCCTTTGGTGCATAGCTTATATCCTTCTGGGTTACCCTTCATGTTCAGTCTACAAGTATAAGATGCCAATGAGGTTTCCTTAACCGCTGTGACTTTTCCCTTCTAAGTGGAACCCTCCAAAGGAGACATCTAACACATTCCACTTGGGCACCTAAGTGCAGGGTGGCACCGTTACTACTAGACCGCGTCACCCAGGCGCGGCTCCTCAGTATGGGCGGAGGAGCGTCACCCCCCACCCCCCAGCAGCAACCGCTGCAAATCCTTGTACATGGAAAGGATAATAAACTTTATTATCCTTTCCATGTGAAAGGGGCGGGGCATTGGGTATCAGATGCTCGCCCCGGTGTACTCTTTAGTACCTCTGACACTAACATTGCAAGATATCGAATGCTGCACCCTGTGAGTCCTTCAGTAACCCTGGCAGTACCATTCCCCGGGTATCAGATGCTCGCCCCAGTGTGCCATTTAGTACCTCTGGCACTAACATTGCAAGATATCGTATGCTGCATCTGGTGTGCCATTCAGTACCCCCGGCAGTGTCATTCCCCAAGTATCAGATGCTCGCCCCGGTGTGCCCTTTAGTACCTCTGGCACTAACATTGCAAGATATCGTATGCTGCATCTGGTGTGCCATTCAGTACCCCTGGCAGTGTCATTCTCCGAGTGTCAGATGCGCACCCCGGTGTGCCCTTTTGTACCCTTGGCACTAACATTGCAAGATATCGTATGCAGCACCATGTGAGCCCTTTAGTACCCCTGGCAGTACCATTCCCCGGGTATCAGATGCTTCCCCCGGTGTGCCCTTTAGTACCTCTGGCACTAACATTGCAAGATATCATATGCTGCACCTGGTGAGCCCTTCAGTACCCCTGGCAGTATCGTTCCCCGGGTATCAGATGTTCACCTGGTGAGCCCTTCAGTACCTCTTGCAGTACCATTCCCCGGGTATCAGATGCTTCACCTGGTGAGCCCTTCAGTACCACTGGCAGTATCGCTCCCCGGGTATCAGATGTTCACCTGGTGAGCCCTTCAGGACCACTGGCAGTACCATCCCCCGGGTATCAGATGCTTCACTGTGTGAGCCCTTAAGTACCCCTGGCAGTATCGTTCCCCGGGTATCAGATGTTCACCTGGTGAGCCCTTCAGTAGCCCTGGCAGTACCATTCCCCGGGTATCAGATGCTCACCCTGGTGTGCCCTTTAGTACCTCTGGCACTAACATTGCAAGATATCGTATGCTGCACCTGGTGAGCCATTCAGTACCCCTGGCAGTGTCATTCCCCGAGTATCAGATGCGCACCCCGGTGTGCTCTTTAGTACCCTTGGCACTAACATTGCAAGATATCGTATGCTGCACCATGTGAGCCCTTTAGTACCCCTGGCAGTACCATTCCCCGGGTATCAGATGCTTGCCCCGGTGTGCCCTTTAGTACCTCTGGCACTAACATTGCGAGATATCATATGCTGCACCTGGTGAGCCCTTCAGTACCCCTGGCAGTATCGTTCCCCGGGTATCAGATGTTCACCTGGTGAGCCCTTCAGTACCTCTTGCAGTACCATTCCCCGAGTATCAGATGCTTCACCTGGTGAGCCCTTCAGTACCACTGGCAGTATCGCTCCCCGGGTATCAGATGTTCACCTGGTGAGCCCTTCAGGACCCCTGGCAGTACCATTCCCCGGATAACAGATGCTTCACCGTGTGAGCCCTTAAGTACCCCTGGCAGTATCGTTCCCCGGGTATCAGATGTTCACCTGGTGAGCCCTTCAGTAGCCCTGGCAGTACCATTCCCCGGGTATCAGATGCTCACCCTGGTGTGCCCTTTAGTACCTCTGGCACTAACATTGCAAGATATCGTATGCTGCACCTGGTGAGCCATTCAGTACCCCTGGCAGTGTCATTCCCCGAGTGTCAGATGCGCACCCCGGTGTGCCCTTTAGTACCCTTGGCACTAACATTGCAAGATATCGTATGCTGCACCATGTGAGCCCTTCAGTACCCCTGGCAGTACCATTCCCCGGGTATCAGATGCTTGCCCCGGTGTGCCCTTTAGTACCTCTGGCACTAACATTGCAAGATATCATATGCTGCACCTAGTGAGCCCTTCAGTACCCCTGGCAGTATCGTTCCCCGGGTATCAGATGTTCACCTGGTGTCCCCAACAGGACCCCTGGCAGTACCATTTCCCAGGTATCAGATGCTTCACTGTGTGAGCCCTTAAGTACCCCTGGCAGTATCGTTCCCCGGGTATCAGATGTTCACCTGGTGAGCCCTACAGGACCCCTGGCAGTACCATTTCCCAGGTATCAGATGCTTCACCGTGTGAGCCCTTAAGTACCCCTGGCAGTATCGTTCCCCGGGTATCAGATGTTCACCTGGTGAGCCCTTCAGTAGCCCTGGCAGTACCATTCCCCGGGTATCAGATGCTCACCCTGGTGTGCCCTTTAGTACCTCTGGCACTATCATTGCAAGATATTGTATGCTGCACCTGGAGAGCCCTTCAGTACCCCTGGCAGTGCCATTCCCCAAGTATCAGATGCTCACCCGGTGTGCCCTTTAGTACCCCTGGCAGTACCGTTCCCTGGATATCAGATGCTCACCTGGAGAGCCCTTCAGTACCCCTGGCAGTACCATTCCCCGGGTATCAGATGCTCACCCGGTGAGCCCTTCAGTACCCCTGGCAGTACCATTCCCCGGGTATCAGATGCTCACCTGGAGAGCCCTTCAGTACACCTGGCAGTACCGTTCCCCAGGTATCAGATGCTCACCCGGTGTGCCCTTTAGTACCTCTGGCACTAACATTGCAAGATATCATATGCTGCACCTAGTGAGCCCTTCAGTACCCCTGGCAGTATCGTTCCCCGGGTATCAGATGTTCACCTGGTGACCCCAACAGGACCCCTGGCAGTACCATTTCCCAGGTATCAGATGCTTCACTGTGTGAGCCCTTAAGTACCCCTGGCAGTATCGTTCCCCGGGTTTCAGATGTTCACCTGGTGAGCCCTACAGGACCCCTGGCAGTACCATTTCCCAGGTATCAGATGCTTCACCGTGTGAGCCCTTAAGTACCCCTGGCAGTATCGTTCCCCGGGTATCAGATGTTCACCTGGTGAGCCCTTCAGTAGCCCTGGCAGTACCATTCCCCGGGTATCAGATGCTCACCCTGGTTTGCCCTTTAGTACCTCTGGCACTATCATTGCAAGATATTGTATGCTGCACCTGGTGAGCCCTTCAGTACCCCTGGCAGTGCCATTCCCCAAGTATCAGATGCTCACTCGGTGTGCCCTTTAGTACCCCTGGCAGTACCGTTCCCTGGATATCAGATGCTCACCTGGAGTGCCCTTTAGTACCCCTGGCAGTACCGTTCCCTGGATATCAGATGCTCACCTGGAGAGCCCTTCAGTACCCCTGGCAGTACCATTCCCCGGGTATCAGATGCTCACCCGGTGAGCCCTTCAGTACCCCTGGCAGTACCATTCCCCGGGTATCAGATGCTCACCTGGAGAGCCCTTCAGTACACCTGGCAGTGCCGTTCCCCGGGTATCAGATGCTCACCCGGTGTGCCCTTTAGTATTCCTGGCAGTACCATTCCCCGGGTATTAGATGCTCACCTGGAGAGCCCTTCAGTACACCTGGCAGTACCGTTCCCCAGGTATCAGATGCTCACCCGGTGTGCCCTTTAGTACCTCTGGCACTAACATTGCAAGATATCGTATGCTGCACCTGGTGAGCCCATCAGTACCCCTGGCAGTACCATTCCCCGAGTATCAGATGCTCACCCGGTGTGCCCTTTAGTATTCCTGGCAGTACCATTCCCCGGGTATTAGATGCTCACCTGGAGAGCCCTTCAGTACACCTGGCAGTACCGTTCCCCGGGTATCAGATGCTCACCCGGTGTGCCCTTTAGTACCTCTGGCACTAACATTGCAAGATATCGTATGCTGCACCGTATGAGCCCTTCAGTACCCCTGGCAGTACCATTCCCCAGGTATCAGATGCTCGCCCCGGTGTGCCCTTTAGTACCTCTGGCACTAACATTGCAAGATATCGTATGCTTCACCTGGTGAGCCCTTCAGTACCCCTGGCAGTACCATTCCCGGGTATCAGATGCTCACCTGGTGAGCCCTTCAGTAGCCCTGGCAGTACCATTCTCCGGGTATCAGATGCTCACTCGGTGTGCCCTTTAGTACCTCTGGCACTATCATTGCAAGATATCGTATGCTGCACCTGGTGAGCCCTTCAGTACCCCTGGCAGTACCATTCCCGGGTATCAGATGCTCATCTGGTGAGCCCTTCAGTAGCCCTGGCAGTACCATTCTCCGGGTATCAGATGCTCACCCGGTGTGCCCTTTAGTACCTCTGGCACTATCATTGCAAGATATCGTATGCTGCACCTGGTGAGCCCTTCAGTAGCCCTGGCAGTGCCATTCCCCAAGTATCAGATGCTCACCTGGAGAGCCCTTCAGTACCCCTGGCAGTCCCATTCCCCGGGTATCAGATGCTCACCTGGAGAGCCCTTCAGTACCCTTGGCAGTACCGTTCCCCGAGTATCAGATGCTCACCCGGTGTGCCCTTTAGTATTCCTGGCAGTGACATTGCTACCCTTGGTCTCAGGCAGTAGCAAGAACTGTAAACTTTACCTGCTTCCTTTCTTCTCAGTGCTCTTTCTTTGCCCCTTCATCCACAAATAGGAAGGTCAAAGGGTGGGTCAAGGGGTGAACTATGTGATGTCATTAGAAGTCACTTTCAGTACCCCAGACACTGTGGTGAGTGGTTGTCCATAGATGTCATCAGCGCACAATGGTCCCTGTCATCTGATGGTGGCTCCTTGGTAGAGAGTCACAAACACTGCACTCAAAGTGATGCATCACTTGCCCAACAGCGGTGGGGATACAGGACCTTAGCATCTTTGGATGACATGCTGGCTGACTAAAAGATGATTTTACTGCTAAGAATACATGTGATTAAACAAAAGGCTTTGCTCATATGGATGCCCCAGGACACAGCCACTTTGTGCCCAAGTGGAAACCACACTGCATCTTGTGATGACACAAAAGGCTGATGTGTCATTAAATATCGGTGCCCTCGGTGTCAGTTCCACAAAGTGTCAAGCTGGCAGGGGGAGGTGGCAGGCTCTGGGAAAGCTGCTTCTGTGAGCACATTATCCAGATCTCCGCAGAAGACCCTCCAAAGCGCAGACGGGGTGACTTCGCGACAGACTCATCGATGAGGTTCTACGCACTGGGGGGACGTACATCCGCACTTTAATCGCACATTGGCGGTTTTCAAGATCTGAAGAGGAAGCCTGGGAAGAGATATTCTCGCGAACAGGTGAGCTTTAACACATATCTTAAAATATGCTTTTGTGTATATTTGGAAGCTGTGTATATTTAGAAGCCTAAGGTAGGAAATACACCGAACCTATCTGATTCTATAGCAATAAACAACAGGCCCTGGTTTTAATTGTGTCTGACTGATGATTAGATGAGCTGTGTTAGGGTTCATTTATTCAAGGTGAAAAATAATTTTAGGGAATTAATTAATTCAGAAAAAATATCATTGTTTAGAGCAAGAGGCTAATGGGTTCTATGTTAAACCTCGAGATACACATTATAATCCCTGCTCTCCCAC